>NC_136337.1:0-287508 GCF_964198595.1 Lampetra fluviatilis | reverse complement strand
GCACCCACCCACCCACGCACCCACCCATCCACGCACCCACCCACCCACGCACCCACCCACCCACCCACCCACTCACCCACCCACCCAACCACCCACCCACTAACTCACCAACTCACCCACTCGCTCACCCACTCACTCACTCACTCACTCACCCACTCACTCACCAACCCACTCACCCACCCACTCCCCCACCCACTCACCCACCCACCCACTCACCCACCCACTCTCTCACCTACCCACGCACCCACTCATCCACCCACTCACCCACCAACCCACTCACCCACCCACCCACTCACCCACCCACTCACTCACCCACCCACCCACCCACCTACTCACCCACCCACTCATCCACTCACCCACCCACCCACTCACCCACTCACCCACACACCCACTCACCCACTCACTCACCGACCCACTAATCCACCAACCCACCAACCCACCCACTCACCCACCCAAACACCCACTCACTCACCCACTCACTCACCCAATTACTCACCCAATTACTCACCCACCCAAACACCCACTCACCCACCCACTCACTCACCCACCCACCCACTCACCCACCCACTCACTCACTCACTCACCCACCCACTCACCCACCCACCCACCCACCCACCCACTCTCTCACCCACCCACCCACCCACCCACTCTCTCACCCACCCACGTACCCACTCACCCACCCACTCACCCACCCACTAACCCACCCACCCACCCACCCACCCACTCACTCACCCACCCACCCACTCACTCACTCACTCACTCACTCACTCACTCACTCACTCACTCACCCACCCACTCACTCACTCACCCACTCACTCACCCACTCACTCACTAACCCACCCACCCACCCACCCACCCACCCACCCACCCACTCACTCACTCACCCACTAAATAAATCACTCACCCACTCACTCACTCACCCACCCACCCACACAATCACTCACCCACTCACTCACCCACTCACTCACTCACTCACCCACACTCACTCACTCACCCACTCACTCACCCACTCAATCACCCACTCAATCACCCACTCACTCACCCACTCAATCAATCACTCACCGACTCACTCACCCACTCACCGACTCACTCACCCACTCACCCACCCACCCACTCACTCACTCACCCACTAAATAAATCACTCACCCACCCACCCACTCACCCACCCACCCACCCACTCACCCACCCACCCACCAACCCACCCATCCACCCACTCACTCACCCACTCACTCACTCACTCACCCACTCACTCACTCACTCACCCACTCAATCAATCACTCACCCACTCACTCATCCACTCACCCACTCCCTCACTCACCCACTCAATCAATCACTCACCAACTCACCCACCTACTCACTCACTCACCCACTCACCCACTAACTCACTCACCCACTCACTCACCCACCCACCCACGCACCCACCCACCCACGCACCCACCCATCCATCCATGCACCCACCCACCCACGCACCCACCCACCCACCCACCCACTCACCCACCCACCCACCCACCCACCCACTAACTCACCAACTCACCCACTCACTCACCCACTCACTCACTCACTCACCCACTCACTCACCAACCCACTCACCCACCCACTCCCCCACCCACTCACCCACCCACCCACCCCACTCTCTCACCCACCCACGCACCCACTCATCCACCCACTCACCCACCAACCCACTCACCCACCCACCCACTCACCCACCCAATCACTCACCCACCCACCCACCCACCTACTCACCCACCCACTCATCCACTTACCCACCCACCCACTCACCCACTCACCCACACACCCACTCACCCACTCACTCACACCCAAACACCCACTCACTCACCCACTCACTCACCCAATTACTCACCCAATTACTCACCCACCCAAACACCCACTCTCCCCCCACTCACTCACCCACCCACCCACTCACCCACCCACTCACTCACTCACTTCACTCACTCACTCACTCACTCACCCACCCACCCACCCACCCACTCACCCACCCACCCACCCACTCTCTCACCCACCCCACCCACCCACCACCCACTCTCTCACCCACCCACGTACCCACTCACCCACCCACTCACCCACCCACTCACCCACCCACCCACCCACCCACTCACTCACTCACTCACTCACCCACCCACCCACCCACCCACCCACTCACTCACTCACCCACCCACTCACTCACTCACCAACTCACTCACTCACTCACTCACTCACTCACTCACTCACTCACTCACTCACTCACTCACTCACTCACTCACTCACCCACCCACCCACCCACCCACCCACTCACTCACTCACCCACTCACTCACTCACCCACTCAATCAATCACTCACCCACTCACTTACTCACTCACCCACCCACCCACCCACCCACCCACCCACCCACCCACTCACTCACTCACTCACCCACCCACTCACTCACTCACACCACTCACTCACTCACTCACCCACCCACCCACCCACCCACTCACTCACTCACCCACTCACTCACTCACTCACTCACTCACCCACCCACCCACCCACTCACTCACTCACCCACTAAATAAATCCACTCACCCACTCACTCACTCACCAAGCCACCCACACAATCACTCACCCACTCACTCACCCACTCACTCACTCACCCACTCACTCACTCACTCACCCACTCACTCACCCACTCAATCACCAACTCAATCACCCACTCACTCACCCACTCAATCAATCACTCACCGACTCACTCACCCACTCACCGACTCACTCACCCACTCACCCACCCACCCACTCACCCACCCACCCACCCACTCACTCACCCACCCACCCACCCACTCACCCACCCACCCACCCACTCACCCAGCCACCCACTCACCCACCCACTCTCTCACCCACCCACCCACCCACCCACTAACTCACCAACTCACCCACTCACTCACCCACTCACTCACTCACTCACTCCACTCACCCACTCACTCACCAACCCACTCACCCACCCACTCCCCCACCCACTCACCCACCCACCCACCCACCCACCCACTCTCTCACCCACCCACCCACGCACCCACTCATCCACCCACTCACCCACCAACCCACTCACCCACCCACCCACTCACCCACCCACTCACTCACCCACCCACCCACCCACCTACTCACCCACCCACTCATCCACTCACCCACCCACCCACTCACCCACTCACCCACACACCCACTCACCCACTCAATCACCGACCCACTAACCCACCAACCCACCCCACTCACCCACCCAAACACCCACTCACTCACCCACTCACTCACCCAATTACTCACCCAATTACTCACCAACCCAAACACCCACTCACCCACCCACTCACTCACCCACCCACCCACTCACCCACCCACTCACTCACTCACTCACTCACTCACCCACCCACCCACTCACCCACCCACCCACCACCCACCACCCACCCACTCTCTCACCCACCCACCCACCCACCCACTCTCTCACCCACCCACGTACCCACTAACCCACCCACTCCACCCACCCACTCACCCACCCACCCACCCACCCACTCACTCACTCACTCACTCACCCACCCACCCACTCACTCACTCACTCACCCACCCACTCACTCACTCACTCACTCACTCACTCACTCACTCACCCACCCACCCACCCACCCACCCACCCAACCACCCACCCACCCACTCACTCACTCACCCACTCACTCACCCACTCAATCAATCACTCACCCACTCACTTACTCACTCACCCACCCACCCACCCACCCCACCCACCCACTCACTCACTCACTCACCCCACCCACTCACTCACTCACCCACTCACTCACTCACTCACCACCCACCCACCCACCCACCCACCCACCCACTCACTCACTCACTCACTCACCCACTCACTCACTCACTCACCCACCCACCCACCCACCCACCCACCCACTCACTCACTCACCCACTAAATAAATCACTCACCCACTCACTCACTCACCAAGCCACCCACACAATCACTCACCCACTCACTCACCCACTCACTCACTCACTCACCCACTCACTCACTCACCCACTCACTCACCCACTCAATCACCAACTCAATCACCCACTCACTCACCCACTCAATCAATCACTCACCGACTCACTCACCCACTCACCGACTCACTCACCCACTCACCCACCCACCCACTCACCCACCCACCCACCCACTCACTCACCCACCCACCCACCCACCCACCCACCCACCCACTCACCCACCCACCCACCCACCCACCCACTCACCCACCCACTCTCTCACCCACCCACGCACCCACTCATCTACCCACTCACCCACCCACTCACTCACCCACCCACCCACTCACCTACTCACCCACCCATTCATCCACTCACCCACCCACCCACTCACCCACTCACCCACACACCCACTCACCCCACTCATTCACCGACCCACTAACGAACCAACCCACCCACTCACCCACCCAAACACCCACTCACTCACCCACTCACTCACCCAATTACTCACCCAATTACTCACCCACCCAAACACCCACTCACCCACCCCACTCACTCACCCACCCACCCACTCACCCACCCACTCACTCACTCACTCACTCACCCACCCACCCACTCACCCACCCACCCACCCACCCACTCTCTAACCCACCCACCCACCCACCCACTCTCTCACCCACCCACGTACCCACTCACCCACCCACTCACCCACCCACTCACCCACCCCACCCACCCACTCACTCACTCACTCACTCACTCACCCACCCACCCACTCACTCACTCACTCACTCACCCACCCACTCACTCACTCACCCACTCACTCACTCACCCACTCACTCACCCACCCACCCACCCACCCACTCACTCACTCACCCACTAAATAAATCACTCACCCACTCACTCATTCACCCACCCACCCCACCCACACAATCACTCACCCACTCACTCACCCACTCACTCACTCACTCACCCACTCACTCACTCACCCACTCACTCACCACCTCAATCACCCACTCAATCACCCACTCACTCACCCACTCAATCAATCACTCACCGACTCACTCACCCACTCACCGACTCACTCACCGACTCACTCACCCACTCACCCACCCACCCACTCACTCACTCACCCACTAAATAAATCACTCACCCACCCACCCACTCTCCCACCCACCCACCCACCCACTCACCCACCCACCCACCCACCCACCCATCCACCCACTCACTCACCCACTCACTCACTCACCCACTCACTCACTCACTCACTCACTCACCCACTCAATCAATCACTCACCCACTCACTCACCCACTCACCCACTCCCTCACTCACCCACTCAATCAATCACTCACCAACTCACCCACCTACTCACTCACTCACCCACTCACCCACTCACCCACTAACTCACTCACCCACTCACTCACCCACCCACCCACGCACCCACCCACCCACGCACCCACCCATCCATGCACCCACCCACCCACTCACCCACCCATCCACCCACCCACTCACCCATCCACCCACCCACCCACTAACTCACCAACTCACCCACTCACTCACCCACTCACTCACTCACTCACTCACCCACTCACTCACCAACCCACTCACCCACCCACTCCCCCACCCACTCACCCACCCACCCACCCACTCTCTCACCCACCCACGCACCCACTCATCCACCCACTCACCCACCAACCCACTCACCCACCCACCCACTCACCCACCCACTCACTCACCCACCCACCCACCCACCTACTCACCCACCCACTCATCCACTCACCCACCCACCCACTCACCCACTCACCCACACACCCACTCACCCACTCACTCACCGACCCACTAACCCACCAACCCACCCACTCACCCACCCAAACACCCACTCACTCACCCACTCACTCACCCAATTACTCACCCAATTACTCACCCACCCAAACACCCACTCACCCACCCACTCACTCACCCACCCACCCGCTCACCCACCCACTCACCCACCCACTCACTCACTCACTCACTCACCCATCCCACCCACTCACCCACCCACCCACCCACCCACTCTCTCACCCACCCACCCACCCACCCACTCTCTCACCCACCCACGTACCCACTCACCCACACACTCACCCACCCACTCACCCACCCACCCACCCACCCACTCACTCACTCACCCACCCACCCACCCACCCACCCACCCACCCACTCACTCACTCACTCACTCACCCACTCACTCACTCACTCACTCACTCACTCACCCACCCACTCACTCACTCACTCACCCACTCACTCACTCACTCACTCACCCACTCACTCACTCACTCACCCACCCACCCACCCACCCACCCACCCACCCACCCACCCACCCACCCACCCACTCACTCACTCACCCACTCACTCACCCACTCAATCAATCACTCACCCACTCACTCACTCACTCACTCACCCACCCACCCACCCACCCACCCACTCACTCACTCACCCACCCACTCACTCACTCACCCACTCACTCACTCACTCACTCACCCACCCACCCACCCACCCACCCACCCACCCACCCACCCACCCACTCACTCACTCACTCACCCACTCACTCACTCACCCACCCACCCACCCACCCACTCACTCACTCACCCACCCACCCACCCACTCACCCACCCACGTACCCACTCACCCACCCACTCACCCACCCACTCACCCACCCACCCACTCACTCACTCACTGACTCACTCACTCACTCACTCACTCACTCACCCACCCCACCCACCCACCCACTCACTCACTCACTCACCCACCCACTCACTCACTCACTCACCCACTCACTCACTCACTCACATCACTCACTCACTCACTCACCCACCCACCCACCCACCCACCCACGCACTCACTCACTCACCCCACTCACTCACTCACTCACCTCACTCACTCACTCACTCACTCACTCACCCACTCAATCAATCACTCACCCACTCACTCACTCACTCACTCACCCACCCACCCACCCACCCACCCACCCTCCCACCCACTCACTCACTCACTCACCCACCCACTCACTCACTCACCCACTCACTCACCCACCCACCCACCCACGCACTCACTCACTCACCCACTCACTCACTCACTCACTCACCCACTCAATCAATCACTCACCCACTCACTCACTCACTCACTCACTCACCCACCCACCCACCCACCCACTCACTCACTCACTCACCCACTCACTCACTCACTCACTCCACCCACTCACTCACCCACTCAATCAATCACTCACCCACTCACTCACTCACTCACTCACTCACTCACCCACCCACCCACCCACCCACCCACTCACTCACTCACTCACCCACCCACTCACTCACTCACCCCACTCACTCACTCACTCACTCACCCCACCCACCCCACCCACCCACCCACCCACCCACTCACTCACTCACTCACTCACCCACTCACTCACTCACTCACCCACCCACCCACCCACCCACTCACTCACTCACTCACCCACCCACTCACTCACTCACCCACTCACTCACTCACTCACCCACCCACACCACCCACCCACCCCACCCACTCACTCACTCACTCACTCACCCACTCACTCACTCACCCACCCACCCACCCACCCACCCACCCACTCACTCACTCACCCACTAATAAATCACTCACCCACTCACTCACTCACCCACCCACCCACACAATCACTCACCCACTCACTCACCCACTCACTCACTCACTCACCCACTCACTCACTCACCCACTCACTCACCCACTCAATCACCAACTCAATCACCCACTCACTCACCCACTCAATCAATCACTCACCGACTCACTCACCCACTCACTCACTCACTCACTCACTCACTCACTCACTCACTCACTCACTCACTCACTCACTCACTCACTCACCCACCCACTCACTCACTCACTCACCCCACTCACTCACTCACTCACCCACTCACTCACTCACTCACTCACCCACCCACTCATTCACTCACTCACCCACCACTCCCCCCCACCTCACCCACTCACTCACCCACTCATCCAATCACTCACCACTCACTCACTCACTCACCCACTCACTCACCCACTCACTCACTCACCCACCCACCCACCCACCCACCCACCCACCCACCCACTCACCCACTCACTCACTCACCCACCCACCCACCCACCCACTCACCACCCACCCACCCACCCACCCACCCACCCACCTCTCACCCACCCACCCACCCACTCTCTCACCCACCCACGTACCCACTCACCCACCCACTCACCCACTCACTCACCCACCCACCCACCCACTCACTCACTCACCCACCCACCCACCCACCCACCCACTCACTCACCTCACTCACTCACCCACCCACTCACTCACTCACTCACTCACCCACTCACTCACCCACTCACTCACTCACTCACCCACCCACCCACCCACCCACCCACCCACCCACCCACCCACGCACTCACCTCACTCACCCCACTCACTCACTCACTCACCCACTCAATCAATCACTCACCCACTCACTCACTCACTCACTCACCCACCCACCCACCCACCCACCCACCCACCCACCCACCCACCCACTCACTCACTCACTCACCCACCCACTCACTCACTCACCCACCCACCCACCCACCCACCCACTCACTCACTCACCCACTCACTCACTCACTCACCCACCCACCCACCCACTCACTCACTCACTCACTCACTCACCCCACTCACTCACTCACCCACTCACTCACTCACACACCCACCCACCCACCCACCCACTCACTCACTCACCCACTAAATAAATCACTCACCCACTCACTCACTCACCCACCCACCCACACAATCACTCACCCAAGCACTCACCCACTCACTCACTCACTCACCCACTCACTCACTCACCCACTCAATCACCAACTCAATCACCCACTCACTCACCCACTCAATCAATCACTCACCGACTCACTCACCCACTCACCGACTCACTCACCCACTCACCCACCCACCCCACTCACCCACCCCACCCACCCACCCACTCACTCACCCACCCACCCACCCCACCACTCACCCATCCACCCACCCACCCACCCACCCACCCACCCACCCACTAACTCACCAACTCACCCACTCACTCACCCACTCACTCACTCAACTCACTCACTCACCCACTCACTCACCAACCCACTCACCCACCCACTCCCCCACCCACTCACCCACCCACCCACCCACTCTCTCACCCACCCACGCACCCACTCATCCACCCACTCACCCACCAACCCACTCACCCACCCACCCACTCACCCACCCCACTCACTCACCCACCCACCCACCCACCCACCTACTCACCCACCCACTCATCCACTCACCCACCCACCCACTCACCCACTCACCCACACACCCACTCACCCACTCACTCACCGACCCACTAACCCACCAACCCACCCACTCACCCACCCAAACACCCACTCACTCACCCCACTCACTCACCCAATTACTCACCCAATTACTCACCCACCCAAACACCCACTCACCCACCCACTCACTCACCCACCCACCCACCCACTCACCCACCCACTCACCCACCCACTCACTCACTCACCACCCATCCCACCCCACTCACCCACCCACCCACCCACTCTCTCACCCACCACCACCCACCCACCCACTCTCCTCACCCCACCCACGTACCCACTCACCCACCCACTCACCCCACCCACTCACCCACCCACCCACCCACCCCACTCACTCACTCCACTCACTCACCCACCCACCACCCACCCACCCACTCCACTCACTCACCACTCACTCACCTCACCCACTCACTCACTCACACCCACCCCACCCACCCACCCACCCACTCACTCACTCACCCACCTCACTCACCCACATCACTCACCCACTCAATCAATCACTCACCCACTCACTCACTCACCCACCCACCCCCCCCACCCACCCACCCACCCACCCACCCACCCACTCACTCACCACCACACCCACCCCTCACTCACTCACCCACTCACTCACTCACCCACCCACCCACCCACCCACCCACACCACTCACACACTCACTCACTCACTCACTCCATCACCTCACTCACTCACTCACTCACTCCACCCCACTCACCTCACTCACCCACCCACCCACCCACCCACTCACTCACTCACTCACCACCACCCACCACCCCCCACTCGCCCACCCACGTACCCACCCACTCACCCACCCACTCACACCACCCACCCACTCACTCACTCACCCCTCACCCACCCACCCACCCACCCACCCACTCACTCACTCACTCACTCACTCACCCCACCCACTTCACTCACTCACTCACCCACTCACTCACTCACTCACTCACCCACTCACTCACTCACTCACTCACCCACCCACCCACCCACCCACCCACACCACCCACCCACCGCACTCACTCACTCACCACACTCACTCACTCACTCACTCACCCACTCAATCAATCACTCACCCACTCACTCACTCACTCACTCACTCACCCACCCACCCACCACCCACTCACTCACTCACTCACTCACCCACCCACACACTCACTCACTCACCCCACTCACTCACTCACTCACCCACCCACCCACCCCACCCACCCACCCACCCACTCACTCACTCACTCACTCACTCACACCACTCACTCACCCACTCACTCACTCACTCACTCACCCACCCACCCACCCACCCACCCACTCACTCACTCACCCACTAAATAAATCACTCACCACCACTCACTCACCACCCACCCACCCACACAATCACTCACCCACTCACTCACCCACTCACTCACTCACTCACCTCACCCCCACTCACTCACTCACCCACTCACTCACCCACTCAATCACCAACTCAATCACCCACTCACTCACCCACTCAATCAATCACTCACCGACTCACTCACCCACTCACTCACTCACTCACTCCACTCACCTCACCCACCCCACTCACTCACTCACCCACTCACTCACTCACTCACCCACTCACTCACTCACTCACTCACCCACCCACCCACCCACCCACCCACTCACTCACTCACTCACCCACTCACTCACCCACTCACTCACCCACTCATCAATCACTCACCCACTCACTCACTCA
Source organism: Lampetra fluviatilis (assembly GCF_964198595.1). Lineage (NCBI taxonomy): Eukaryota > Metazoa > Chordata > Hyperoartia > Petromyzontiformes > Petromyzontidae > Lampetra > Lampetra fluviatilis. The sequence continues at coordinate 276,438 of NC_136337.1, read as the reverse complement.
CTCACTCACCCACCCACCCACCCACCCACCCACCCACCCACACACTCACTCACTCACCCACCCACCCACCCACTCACCCACTCACTCACTCACTCACCCACCCCACCCACCCACCCACCAACTCACTCACTCACTCACCCACCCACCCACCCACTCTCTCACCACCCACCCACTCTCTCACCCACCCACGTACCCACTCACCCACCCACTCACCCACCCACTCACCCACCCACTCACCCACCCACCCACTCACTCACTCACCCACCCACCCACCCACCCACTCACTCACTCACTCACCCACCCACTCACTCACTCACCCACTCACTCACCCACTCACTCACTCACTCACCCACCCACCCACCCACCCACTCACTCACTCACTCACACTCACTCCACTCACTCACTCCCACTCAATCAATCACTCACCCACTCACTCACTCACTCACTCACTCACTCACCCACCCACCCACCCACCCACTCACTCACTCACTCACTCACCCACCCACTCACTCACTCACCCACTCACTCACTCACCCACCCACCCACCCACCCACCCACCCACCCACTCACTCACTCACTCACTCACTCACCCACTCACTCACTCACACCACCCACCCACCCACCCACTCACTCACTCACCCACTAAATAAATCACTCACCCACTCACTCACTCACCCACCCACCCACCCACACAATCACTCACCCACTCACTCACCCACTCACTCACTCACTCACTCACCCACTCACTCACTCACCCACTCACTCACCCACTCAATCACCAACTCAATCACCCACTCACTCACCCACTCAATCAATCACTCACCGACTCACTCACCCACTCACCGACTCACTCACCCACTCACCCACCCACCCACTCACCCACCCACCCACCCACCCACTCACTCACTCACCCACCCACCCACCCACCCACCCACCCACCCACTCACTCACCCACCCACCCACTCACCCACCCACCCACCCATCCACCCACCCACTCACTCACCCACTCAATCACCAACTCAATCACCCACTCACTCACCCACTCAATCAATCACTCACCGACTCACTCACCCACTCACCGACTCACTCACTCACCCACTCACCCACCCACCCACTCACCCACCCACCACTCACCCACCCACCCACCCACCCACCCACTCACTCACCCACCCACCCACCCACCCACTCACTCACCCACCCACCCACTCACCCACCCACCCACCCACCCATCCACCCACTCACTCACCCACTCACTCACACACCCACTCACTCACTCACTCACCCACTCAATCAATCACTCACCCACTCACTCACCCACTCACCCACTCCCTCACTCACCCACCCACCCACCCACTCACTCACCCACCCACCCACTCACCCACCCACCCACCCACCCATCCACCCACTCACTCACCCACTCACTCACTCACCCACTCACTCACTCACTCACCCACTCAATCAATCACTCACCCACTCACTCACCCACTCACCCACTCACTCACCCACCCACCCACCCACCCACCCACTCACTCACCCACCCACCCACTCACCCACCCACCCACCCACCCATCCACCCACTCACTCACCCACTCACTCACTCACCCACTCACTCACTCACTCACCCACTCAATCAATCACTCACCCACTCACTCACCCACTCACCCACTCCCTCACTCACCCACTCAATCAATCACTCACCAACTCACCCACCTACTCACTCACTCACCCACTCACCCACTCACCCACTAACTCACTCACCCACTCACTCACCCACCCACCCACGCACCCACCCACCCACGCACCCACCCATCCACGCACCCACCCACCCACGCACCCACCCACCCACCCACCCACTCACCCACCCACCCACACACCCACTAACTCACCAACTCACCCACTCACTCACCCACTCACTCACTCACCCACTCACTCACCAACCCACTCACCCACCCACTCCCCCACCCACTCACCCACCCACCCACTCACCCACCCTCTCTCTCACCCACCCACGCACCCACTCATCCACCCACTCACCCACCAACCCACTCACCCACCCACCCACTCACCCACCCACTCACTCACCCACCCACCCACCCACCTACTCACCCACCCACTCATCCACTCACCCACCCACCCACTCACCCACTCACCCACACACCCACTCACCCACTCACTCACCGACCCACTAACCCACCAACCCACCCACTCACCCACCCAAACACCCACTCACTCACCCACTCACTCACCCAATTACTCACCCAATTACTCACCTACCCAAACACCCACTCACCCACCCACTCACTCACCCACCCACCCACTCACCCACCCACCCACCCACTCACTCACTCACTCACTCACTCACTCACTCACTCACTCACTCACTCACCCACCCACTCACTCACTCACCCACTCACTCACTCACTCACCCACTCACTCACTCACTCACTCACCCACCCACCCACCCACTCACTCACTCACCCACTAAATAAATCACTCACCCACTCACTCACTCACCCACCCACCCACACAATCACTCACCCACTCACTCACCCACTCACTCACTCACTCACTCACCCACTCACTCACTCACCCACTCACTCACCCACTCAATCACCCACTCAATCACACACTCACTCACCCACTCAATCAATCACTCACCGACTCACTCACCCACTCACCGACTCACTCACCCACTCACCCACCCACCCACTCACCCAACCACCCACTCACCCACCCACCCACTCACCCACCCACCCACCCACTCACCCACCCACCCACCCACCCACCCACTCACCCACCCACCCACCCACCCACCCATCCACCCACTCACCCACTCACTCACTCACTCACCCACTCACTCACTCACTCACCCACTCAATCAATCACTCACTCACCCACTCACTCACCCACTCACCCACTCCCTCACTCACCCACTCACTCACCCACCCACCCACGCACCCACCCACCCACGCACCCACCCATCCACGCACCCACCCACCCACGCACCCACCCACCCACCCACCCACTCACCCACCCACCCACGCACCCACCCACCCACCCACCCACTCACCCACCCACCCACCCACCCACTAACTCACCAACTCACCCACTCACTCACCCACTCACTCACTCACTCACTCACCCACTCACTCACCAACCCACTCACCCACCCACTCCCCCACCCACTCACCCACCCACCCACTCACCCACCCACTCTCTCACCCACCCACGCACCCACTCATCCACCCACTCACCCACCAACCCACTCACCCACCAACCCACTCACCCACCCACTCACTCACCCACCCACCCACCCACCCACCTACTCACCCACCCACTCATCCACTCACCCACCCACCCACTCACCCACTCACCCCACACACCCACTCACCCACTCACTCACCGACCCACTAACCCACCAACCCACCCACTCACCCACCCAAACACCCACTCACTCACCCACTCACTCACCCAATTACTCACCCACCCAAACACCCACTCACTCACCCCACTCACCCACCCACTCACTCACTCACCCACCCACTCACTCACTCACTCACGCACCCACCCACCCACCCACCCACTCACCCACCCACCCACTCTCTCACCCACCCACCCACTCTCTCACCCACCCACGTACCCACTCACCCACCCACTCACCCACCCACCCACTCACCCACCCACTCACCCACCCACCCACCCACCCACCCACCCACCCACTCACTCACTCACCCACCCACCCACCCACTCACCCACCCACCCACCCACCCACTCACACACCCACCCACCCACCCACCCACCCACCCATCCACCCACTCACTCACCCACTCACTCACTCACCCACTCACTCACTCACTCACCCACTCAATCAATCACTCACCCACTCACTCACCCACTCACCCACTCCCTCACTCACCCACTCAATCAATCACTCACCAACTCACCCACCTACTCACTCACTCACCCACTCACCCACTCACCCACTAACTCACTCACCCACTCACTCACCCACCCACCCACGCACCCACCCACCCACGCACCCACCCATCCACGCACCCACCCACCCACGCACCCACCCACCCACCCACTCACCCACCCACCCACCCACACACCCACTAACTCACCAACTCACCCACTCACTCACCCACTCACTCGCTCACTCACCCACTCACTCACCAACCCACTCACCCACCCACTCCCCCACCCACTCACCCACCCACCCACTCACCCACCCACTCTCTCACCCACCCACGCACCCACTCATCCACCCACTCACCCACCAACCCACTCACCCAGCCACCCACTCACCCACCCACTCACCCACCCACCCACCCACCTACTCACCCACCCACTCATCCACTCACCCACCCACCCACTCACCCACTCACCCACACACCCACTCACCCACTCACTCACCGACCCACTAACCCATCAACCCACCCACTCACCCACACAAACACCCACTCACTCACCCACTCACTCACCCAATTACTCACCCACCCAAACACCCACTCACCCACCCACTCACTCACCCACCCACCCACCCTCTCACCCACCCACTCACTCACTCACTCACCCACCCACTCACTCACTCACCCACTCACTCACTCACTCACTCACTCACCCACCCACCCACCCACCCACTAAATAAATCACTCACCCACTCACTCACTCACCCACCCACCCACACAATCACTCACCCACTCACTCACCCACTCACTCACTCACTCACCCACTCACTCACTCACCCACCCACTCATCCACTCACCCACCCACCCACTCACCCACTCACCCACACACCCACTCACCCACTCACTCACCGACCCACTAACCCATCAACCCACCCACTCACCCACACAAACACCCACTCACTCACCCACTCACTCACCCAATTACTCACCCACCCAAACACCCACTCACCCACCCACTCACTCACCCACCCACCCACCCTCTCACCCACCCACTCACTCACTCACTCACCCACCCACCCACTCACTCACTCACCCACTCACTCACTCACTCACTCACCCACCCACCCACCCACTAAATAAATCACTCACCCACTCACTCACTCACCCACCCACCCACACAATCACTCACCCACTCACTCACCCACTCACTCACTCACTCACCCACTCACTCACTCACTCACCCACTCACTCACCCACTCAATCACCCACTCAATCACCCACTCACTCACCCACTCACTCACCCACTCACCGACTCACTCACCCACTCACCGACTCACTCACCCACTCACCCACCCACCCACTCACCCACCCACCCACCCACCCACTCACCCACCCACCCACCCACTCACCCACCCACCCACCCACCCACCCACTCACCCACCCACCCACCCACCCATCCACCCACTCACTCACCCACTCACTCACTCACCCACTCACTCACTCACTCACCCACTCAATCAATCAATCACTCACCCACTCACTCACCCACTCACCCACTCCCTCACTCACCCACTCAATCAATCACTCACCAACTCACCCACCTACTCACTCACTCACCCACTCACCCACTCACCCACTAACTCACTCACCCACTCACTCACCCACCCACCCACGCACCCACCCACCCACGCACCCACCCATCCACGCACCCACCCACCCACGCACCCACCCACCCACTCACCCACCCACTCACCCACCCACCCACCCACTAACTTCCCAACTCACCCACTCACTCACCCACTCACTCACCAACTCACCCACTCACTCACCCACTCACTCACCAACCCACTCACCCACCCACTCACCCACCCACTAACCCACTCACTCACTCACCAACCCACTCACCCACCCACTCCCCCACCCACTCACCCACCCACCCACTCACCCACCCACTCTCTCACCCACCCACGCACCCACTCATCCACCCACTCACCCACCAACCCACTCACCCAGCCACCCACTCACCCACCCACTCACCCACCCACCCACCCACCTACTCACCCACCCACTCATCCACTCACCCACCCACCCACTCACCCACTCACCCACACACCCACTCACCCACTCACTCACCGACCCACTAACCCATCAACCCACCCACTCACCCACACAAACACCCACTCACTCACCCACTCACTCACCCAATTACTCACCCACCCAAACACCCACTCACCCACCCACTCACTCACCCACCCACCCACCCTCTCACCCACCCACTCACTCACTCACTCACCCACCCACTCACTCACTCACCCACTCACTCACTCACTCACCCACCCACCCACCCACCCACTAAATAAATCACTCACCCACTCACTCACTCACCCACCCACCCACACAATCACTCACCCACTCACTCACCCACTCACTCACTCACTCACCCACTCACTCACTCACCCACTCACTCACCCACTCAATCACCCACTCAATCACCCACTCACTCACCCACTCACTCACCCACTCACCGACTCACTCACCCACTCACCGACTCACTCACCCACTCACCCACCCACCCACTCACCCACCCACCCACCCACTCACCCACCCACCCACCCACCCACTCACCCACCCACCCACCCACCCACTCACTCACCCACTCACTCACTCACCCACTCACTCACTCACTCACCCACTCAATCAATCAATCACTCACCCACTCACTCACCCACTCACCCACTCCCTCACTCACCCACTCAATCAATCACTCACCAACTCACCCACCTACTCACTCACTCACCCACTCACCCACTCACCCACTAACTCACTCACCCACTCACTCACCCACCCACCCACGCACCCACCCACCCACGCACCCACCCATCCACGCACCCACCCACCCACGCACCCACCCACTCACCCACCCACCCACTAACTTCCCAACTCACCCACTCACTCACCCACTCACTCACCAACTCACCCACTCACTCACCCACTCACTCACCAACCCACTCACCCACCCACTCACCCACCCACTAACCCACTCACTCACTCACCCACCCACGCACCCACTCATCCACCCACTCACCCACCCACTCACCCACTCACCCACCCACTCACCCACTCACCCACACACCCACTCACCCACTCACTCACCCACCCACTCACCCACCCAAACACCCACTCACTCACCCACTCAAACACCCACTCACTCACCCACCCAAACACCCACTCACTCACCCACCCAAACACTCACTCACTCACCCACCCACCCACCCACCCACTCACCCACCCACCCACCCACCCACCCACCCACTCACTCACTCACTCACCCACCCACTCACCCACCCACTCACTCACTCACCCACCCACCCACCCACCCACTCACTCACTCACTCACCCACTCACTCACTCACTCACTCACTCACTCACTCACTCACCCACCCACCCACGCACTCACCCACCCACTCACTCACCCACTCACCCACTCACTCACTCACCCACTCACTCACCCACTCACTCATTCACTCACTCACCCACCCACCCACCCACTCACCCACCCACCCACCCACGCACTCACCCACCCACTCACTCACCCACTCACCCACTCACTCACTCACCCACTCACTCACCCACTCACTCACTCACTCACCCACCCACTCACTCACTCATCCACTCACCCACTCACTCACTCACCCACTCACCTCAATCACTTACCCACTCACTCACTCACTCACCCACTCACCCACTCACTCACTCACTCACCCACTCACCCACTCACTCACTCACCCACTCACTCACCCACTCACTCACTCACCCACTCACTCACTCACTCACCCACTCACTCACCCACTCACTCACTCACCCACCCACTCACCCACTCACCCACCCACCCACCCACTCACCAACCCACTCACCCACTCACCCACTCACCCACCCACCCACTCACCCACCCACTCACTCACTCACCCACCCACTCACTCACCCACCCACCCACCCACCCACTCACCCACTCACTCACCCACCCACTCACCCACCCACCCACCCACTCACTCACTCACCCACCCACCCACTCATCCACCCACCCACTCATTCACTCACCCACTCATTCACTCACTCAAACACCCACTCACTCACCCACCCAAACACCCACTCACTCACCCACCCACCCACCCACCCACCCACTCACTCACCCACCCACCCACTCATCCACCCACCCACTCATTCACTCACCCAAACACCCACTCACTCACCCACCCAAACACCCACTCACTCACCCACCCAAACACTCACTCACTCACTCACCCACCCACCCACCCACCCACCCACCCACCCACCCACCCACTCACCCACCCACCCACCCACCCACCCACTCACTCACCCACCCACTCACTCACCCACCCACCCACCCACTCACTCACCCACTCACTCACTCACCCACCCACCCACCCACCCACCCACGCACTCACCCATTCACCCACCCACTCACCCACTCACCCACCCACTCACCCACTCACTCACCCACCCACCCACCCACTCACTCACTCACTCACTCACCCACCCACTCACTCACTCATCCACTCACCCACTCACTCACTCACCCACTCACCCACTCACTCACTCACCCACTCACTCACTCACTCACTCACTCACTCACCCACCCACTCACTCACTCACTCACTCACCCACCCACTCACCCACTCACCCACCCACTCACCCACTCACCCACCCACTCACCCACCCACTCACCCACTCACCCACTCACCCATTCACCAACCCACCCACCCACCCACCCACTCACCCACCCACTCACTCACTCACTCACCCACCCACTCACCCACCCACCCACCCACCCACCCACTCACCCACCCACCCACCCACCCACTCACCCACCCACCCACCCACCCACTCACTCACTCACCCACCCACCCACTCATCCACCCACCCACTCATTCACTCACCCACTCATTCACTCACCCACTCACTCACTCACCCACCCACTCAATCAATCACTCAATCAATCAATCACTCAATCAATCAATCACTCACCCACTCACTCACTCACTCACCCACTCACTCCAGCAGCTGCTCCAGCAGACCCACCTCTCTCTCTCTGCCCCCCCCCCCTCTCTGTGTATGTGTTGTCTCTCTCTGCTTGTTTGTGTGTCTGTCTGTGTGTCTCCGTGTCTGTGTTTTGTCTCTCTCTCAAATTTAGTTCTACCTGATGACGGTTGCTTGTGTTGCACTCGCAACGTCGTACTCTATTATTTAATTTATTTTCTTTCTACGTGACTTTACAGAAAGAACCAGAGAGTAATTTCTGCAGTCACCAAAGCTTCAAATCAAGTTATAACCACAAACACCACAACCGCACATATAACCACAACCTACTCAACCACAATTATAACCACAACCAAAACCACCAAAGGCACCACAACCAGAGCCACCACAATTTCAACCAATACTACAACCACCTATACAACCAAAACTAAAGCTAAGATTATAACCGCAACAACTACAACAACCACCATAACTAAACAACAAAGCATTGATGCAGATGTAATGTAGTAACTCGGCGGGAGACGACTTCACGGGGAGCACACTCTTTATTTTACCAAACTCGTTCACAGGTGACTAACACCCACTTAGTATCTCGGGTGACAAACACCCACTTAGTATCTCGGGTGACAAACACCCACTTAGCTACCCTGGCGACTAACGCCCTCTTAGCTACCCTGGCGACTAACGCCCACTGAGCTATTCTGGCGACTAACGCCCACTGAGCTACTCGGGTGACTAACACCCTCTTAGCTACCCTGGCGACTAACGCCCTCTTAGCTACCCTGGCGACTAACGCCCACTGAGCTATTCTGGCGACTAACGCCCACTGAGCTACTCGGGTGACTAACACCCTCTTAGCTACCCTGGCGACTAACGCCCTCTTAGCTACCCTGGCGACTAACGCCCACTGAGCTATTCTGGCGACTAACGCCCACTGAGCTACTCGGGTGACTAACACCCTCTTAGCTACCCTGGCGACTAACGCCCTCTTAGCTACCCTGGCGACTAACGCCCACTGAGCTATTCTGGCGACTAACGCCCACTGAGCTACTCGGGTGACAAACACCCACTTAGTATCTCGGGTGACAAACACCCACTTAGTATCTCGGGTGACAAACACCCACTTAGCTACCCTGGCGACTAACGCCCTCTCAGCTACCCTGGCGACTAACGCCCACTGAGCTATTCTGGCGACTAACGCCCACTGAGCTACTCGGGTGACTAACACCCTCTTAGCTACCCTGGCGACTAACGCCATCTTAGCTACCCTGGCGACTAACGCCCACTGAGCTATTCTGGCGACTAACGCCCACTGAGCTATTCGGGTGACAAACACCCACTTAGCTACCCTGGCGACTAACGCCCACTGAGCTACTCGGGACACTCCCTGCCCGGGGTGTCCGTCTTGACTGTGGGTCCCCAGCCCGACCCACGTGGGCGTCGGACCCCGGGTCCCACAGTCTCGCCTCCGAGCCACACAGGGCCCCGGTCCCCACAAGGACGGCGGGACTAGGGGTCTCGGGGCACTAGGTCTTCAGCTCCGTCTTCTGGTCTTCAACTGGGTAACTCTCCCCGAGTGCTCTCGCGCGTCCCCCTTTATACCCCACCTGCGGACGTCGCTGCGAGCACCCATCCTATTCGACCAATCACTGGGCGCTGGCTACGATCCTGTTTTCCCACATCTCAGCGTGCCTCAGCACCCACGCCGCGCCGCCCCGTCATCTGTCACTCCCGGCGCGCGCGTCCACACCACGCTCACAACGCGTGCCCAACCCCGCACCCCGCGCCGCCCCGTGATCCATCACTGTCACAGTCGGCGCACGTCAACACCACCACTACATCACCCCCTACCACATAGCTCGCAGCCGACCCGGCTGCTATAAAAATATACAAACCCCCCTGTGTGCCCCGTAACACAACACAACAACAAGAACAACAACTAACGTAACAACACAACACAACGCGAACACTACCATCCGCAACCATCAACCAATGCCACCGCGACAACAGAACAATATATACAATCCGGCGAGTGACAATAGCAATGTGTATGCAGAAAGAAAAATAAATGGAATTTTTTTTTTTTTTTTTTCTCTCTCGACTCGTGCAGCGTCCCATTCTTTCCGAGCGTCCCTACAACGGGACATTACCCCGGCAGAGGGGAACACCGGGCGAGCTCGGTGTCGAAAAAAAATGTCTTCATGAAAATTGTTGTGCCCTAGCCCGAGTCCACCTTGCCGGTCCGTCGTACGGCACCAGACGCGGTTGAACGTCCGGTGGTGCCGGCAGTTCAGGAAGACATTGGCCAGGCATCGAGGACCCGTGCGTGCCGCGGGGTTCAGGTTCCCGACGGTCAGCAGCCGTCAAGCCCGAGGCACCTGGGGGTGGGTCAGGTGGAGACACGTGAGGAGCAGCCTGCGACACCTCCCTCCCCAAGTCGACGGTCACATCACACGCCCGGTCGTTACGGCACAGAACGGGGTCACACGGTGCCGCATAGGGCTTCAGTCGGGAGGGGTGCACGTACCAACGGCGTTTTTCCCATTTAATCTGTATACTCTGGGGTCGTGCAACCCGCACAATTTCCACCGGTCCCCTCCAAGGTCTCAACAATTTGGGGGACGTAGCCAACGGTGCATGTGGACAATGCAGCCAGGCCTTATCGCCTGGTTTCCAATCATGCGTATGCACCCTCCGCCCATGCAATCTCTCGTTCGCGATTTGCCGAGACCGCGAATTCAACCTCGCCGCCTCCCGCGCTTCAGTCAATTTGGCGATATTAAATTTGATGTGGTCTGCCAATTTTGATTTTGCACGTGGCTGGGAAATCCCCAGTTGGACGTCCATGGCCGGATCGGCCTCCCGCCCATACATAAGAAAAAATGGGGAAAACCCCGTCGCCGCATGAGGGGCCATTCGATAGGCCGCGAGTACCCCCGGCACCTGTAAGTCCCAATCAACCTGATCGTCGCAGACCTGTTGGCACAGCATAGACGTAATCGTCCTGTTCAGACGCCCAACCATCCCGTCAGTCTGCGGGTGGTAGGGGGAAGTACGCACTTTCATTGTACCCAACAGGTCGCACACCTCGCGCAACAAAACGCTCGAAAAATTCTTCCCTTGATCCGTCAGCAAGCGTTCGGGGGCGCCCTTGTCCAAAACATAACCCTGGACGAAGGCGTCCGCCACCGCTGCAGCCGACTGGTTGGCGAGTGGCCATGCCATGGGCCATCGGGTGAAGTATTCTACGCCAACCAGCAGGAACCTATTTCTCCTCGGTGTAGCAGGAAAGGGCCCCAAGATGTCCAACGCAACCAATTCGTTTGTGCGCGAAACTTGAATGGATTGCAGCAGTGGATTAGCTGCCAATGGTGGCGGTTTTCTTTTGGCGCACCCTACGCATCCCTTAAGAATGTTCGCCACGTCGTTACCCATCCCCGGCCAATAATAGTCTCGCTGGATTAGGGCGAGCGTTTTGTGAAAACCCAGATGCATGAGCCGTTCATGAGCTGCCAGAACGACCCTACCCCGCATAGCAACAGGCACAACGAGCATGTGACGCCGGGACATGTTGTCCCACTTCATCAAAAGGCCCTGTCTGCACACCCAGGAACCGACCCGCGCATCCCCTACCTCGGGAGCGCCAACTTTTCGACGTAGCGTAAGTAGGGAGCTGTCGGACATTTGGAGACGGCCCCACTCAATGAGGGGCAACGACAACAGCGAATCCCTCCCCGTGGGAGCGTCGACTCCCAATTGCACTTTGGACAAGTTAGCAGAACCGGCACACAACGAGTCCAACCACTCTGTCCCCTCATCACTTGGAGGATGCGACTCGACAGTGAAATCCGCTTGAGCCACGAGCCGTTCCTCAACGGGTAGCGGCGCGGCGTGAGCCAGCACCGTTCCCTGCGCAATTACGGCCGGCCGCGACCCCGTATTCAGGACCATTACGAACGGCTCACTGTCCCCTCTCACCATGGTTTGAGCAACCGCTAAGTCGAGGCCCCTTCTGGCCCTGTTAGACGGCCCCAACAGCACCCCCTGTGCCACCGCACCCACCTCGAGTGGCTTCCTCAACCGAAGGGGTACCAACATTTGCGATCCCGGGGGCACCCGTACAGTCTGAGTTGCCAGCGCCTGCACCGTCGCACAAACCGTGCGTATTTTGGTAGGGCTCGTCAAGAACGCAACCCGCCGACCTGACGGAAGCTCAATGCAGGCCTGATCTATGAGAATTTTGATGGGCATTTTGGACAAAAAGTCCGTACCTAGCAAACAGGGAACGGCCAGCGATGATGATACAAAAATAGGGCCCGCCAATTTGACGTCACCAATGCAAATAGTCGCCCGAATCTGGCCGATGATCCCCAGGGATCCCCCATTCGCCGCATAAAATGGCACGTCCACTGGCAGAAGGGGTCTACTTTTGACGGGAAGAATGTTATAAATAAGGTCCGAAATGATAGTGGCCGACGCACCCGTGTCCACAAGCACCCGGACCTCAACCCCGTCAATAAACCCCGTTACCACGGACGACCCGGCCGACGCAGCCACTATCCTGTGGGCCAATTCGGACCATTCGACTGCTTGCGGGCCGTGTACGGACCCCCCTCGCCGAAATGAACCCCCGGCACCCAGCCGCGAACCCCCCACCGCCAAGCGGCGACCCGAATGTGCCATGTTTGTGGACCGAGCGTGTGAGGTGCCGCGACTTGCCGGGTTTTGTTGGGATGCCTTGTGGGCCTGGTCGTCGTCCCGACGTGGTCCTGTGGCGCGCTGACGCGGGGCCCGGCACCCGGTTGCGACGTGACCCCGAAGGCCGCAGTTGTAGCAGACGACGAGGGACGTCGTAGGTTTCGGTTGCTCCAGCTTGCGGGATGAACGTGTGGGCGAACGACCTCCCGTTCTCCACTCCCCCGGACGCGATGCAGCGAAGGCCTGCTCCTGATCCGCAGCTGGCTGAGGTTCGGCGATCGTGGCGGCCAGTGCCGCGTTCCCCGCCAATTTGCAGACGACCCCCGGCTTGCGTTTGAGGACCTCGTACGCGTGAATGCTCGTGGCGATCGCCAGGGAGCAGATATCCATTTCGTCCGCCACATTGATGGGGACCCCCAACTCGTGGGCCAACGCCAGCAGCTGCTCCGTCACCATGGCGTCCTTCCCCTCCTTGTCCATGCGGGGAAAAGCTGCGTCCGCCAAGGCGAGCAGCGCCGTGCGATAGGCGAGCGTCGTTTCTCCAGCCACCTTTCGCCGATCGTAGAACTGGTGGCGACAGGTGGAGGGCGGTCCGAACACATTCGCCATCAGGTGTAGTGCGGCCTGGAGCGTAGAGCGGGACGACCTTGCAGCAGATGTGAAGGCTGCAAGCGCGTCGTCGTCGAGCATCGCTGGCAACGCACGAGGAACCTTCGTTGGAAGGCTCCCCAGTCGCCCCCATCCGCCTTGAACGCCGACAGCGCGGGCAATCTTTGCTGGAGGACCCGATCGTCGTCGACGTCGGAGAGATTTTCCCGCGCTCCGCTGTAGTTGTGTAAAATGTCGGCTCGGTCGTCAGGCGCAAAATGGAGAGCTCCGGCGCGCGCTGATGACGTGGGCTGCGCTGAGCGGAGGTCTCCGGCCACGTGGTGTCCGTGCTTCCCGCCAATCGATGGCGGCCCCTCAAAAACGGCGGCAACTTCCAGACTTTTGGCGCGAAGCGCCTTTTGGCGGGATCCCTCCAACCTCGCTTTCTCCACCAACCCCGCAGCCGTTTTTTCGCTCGCCGGAACGGAGATGTCCGCCAAGACAGCGGCGGCGGCGAGTAGCAACTCCGCCAACCTAGAGTGTGCGTCTTGGAGGCTGGTGTCGGAGGCGAGCGGAGCGTCGGCCATCACCGCGAAGTACTGCATCGGCGGCAACTCCTCGTCCTCTCCTCCCGAGGTTGGTGTCCCCGGTACGCCGTCGTCTTCCCGACCTCGCTCGTGGGTACGGGTAGTCTTCCTCGTGTCCATTCTTCTTGAAGACAGGTTCACTTCTGACGCCAGTTGTAATGTAGTAACTCGGCGGGAGACGACTTCACGGGGAGCACACTCTTTATTTTACCAAACTCGTTCACAGGTGACTAACACCCACTTAGTATCTCGGGTGACAAACACCCACTTAGTATCTCGGGTGACAAACACCCACTTAGCTACCCTGGCGACTAACGCCCTCTTAGCTACCCTGGCGACTAACGCCCACTGAGCTATTCTGGCGACTAACGCCCACTGAGCTACTCGGGTGACTAACACCCTCTTAGCTACCCTGGCGACTAACGCCCTCTTAGCTACCCTGGCGACTAACGCCCACTGAGCTATTCTGGCGACTAACGCCCACTGAGCTACTCGGGTGACTAACACCCTCTTAGCTACCCTGGCGACTAACGCCCTCTTAGCTACCCTGGCGACTAACGCCCACTGAGCTATTCTGGCGACTAACGCCCACTGAGCTACTCGGGTGACAAACACCCACTTAGTATCTCGGGTGACAAACACCCACTTAGTATCTCGGGTGACAAACACCCACTTAGCTACCCTGGCGACTAACGCCCTCTCAGCTACCCTGGCGACTAACGCCCACTGAGCTATTCTGGCGACTAACGCCCACTGAGCTACTCGGGTGACTAACACCCTCTTAGCTACCCTGGCGACTAACGCCCTCTTAGCTACCCTGGCGACTAACGCCCACTGAACTATTCTGGCGACTAACGCCCACTGAGCTATTCGGGTGACAAACACCCACTTAGCTACCCTGGCGACTAACGCCCACTGAGCTACTCGGGACACTCCCTGCCCGGGGTGTCCGTCTTGACTGTGGGTCCCCAGCCCAACCCACGTGGGCGTCGGACCCCGGGTCCCACAGTCTCGCCTCCGAGCCACACAGGGCCCCGGTCCCCACAAGGACGGCGGGACTAGGGGTCTCGGGGCACTAGGTCTTCAGCTCCGTCTTCTGGTCTTCAACTGGGTAACTCTCCCCGAGTGCTCTCGCGCGTCCCCCTTTATACCCCACCTGCGGACGTCGCTGCGAGCACCCATCCTATTCGACCAATCACTGGGCACTGGCTACGATCCTGTTTTCCCACATCTCAGCGTGCCTCAGCACCCACGCCGCGCCGCCCCGTCATCTGTCACTCCCGGCACGCGCGTCCACACCACGCCCACAACGCGTGCCCAACCCCGCACCCCGCGCCGCCCCGTGATCCATCACTGTCACAGTCGGCGCACGTCAACACCACCACTACACAGATACTACACAACCACTGCATAAAGGGTCTTTATCCTTCTGTGGGTGGGTGAGTGGGTGGGTGAATGGCTGAGTGTGAAATGGACTCGAACCTGCACCTCTGCATTGCAAGTGCAGTGAGCTGACGCCCCCCGCGTGTGGAGGGGTAAAGTTGTGGGTACACCCATCTCGCTCCAACGGGTCTGGACCAGCGTGGAAGACTAGACCAAATACTCCACATCGCGGCCTCTAGTGGAGGCCATTTCTGCCACAACAACAAATCCATCCCTCCAGATACAAAAAAACTAAATTTAACTCATCCCATCAGCCACAATCTGGCAGTGCCTCTCCTCATCATCAGCAGGGCCGCGCTCTGCTTGGAGCAGCGCCGTGAACTCAGCAGGCGCCAAGAACGTAACGGCTGTGAGCCAGGCGCCTCCTCTGCCTCCCCTCTCCACCACGGCCCCTGCTGATGTGTCCACACCGTGTAAGGTTCTCACCTTCTTCGGGCTGAGTCGATGTAGAGGAGGACCAGCCAGCGAGCCGCCGCTTCAGCAGCTCGCGGCCACCATTGGTCAGTCCCTCCAGAAAAACGCGGAGTTTTTTGGTGATTGTTGCGGGCAAAAATCGTTGATTATGCGGCACGTTTTCTTAAAAAATGCGATGGAATATGCGGGATATTTATGCAATTTTATGCGATTAAATTGCGGGAACTTTCAAAAATTGCGGGAACTTGCAAAAATTGCGGGAACTTGCAAAAACTGCGGTTTGATGAAAAAGAGAAAAAAAAGTGATTCCCCCAACACCCTATACATTAAGCTACTACTTTAATGTAAAGAGCAATTTCTTATTACTTCCTATGATAAGCAAGCATACTACATCACAGAAAGTGCTGGGAATATTTAAGTTATCATCTTGTTTTATTTCAGACCTTAACAAACAGATGGCTCAAACTTACAAAACATTGAGTCGAACAAGTTCTGTAGCTTTACAAAATGAATATGCTACAACTTCTGTAAAAATGAATAAATAAAATATTAAAAAATTAAATGTGTGCTTCCTGTTTTACAGAGGTAGCTATACAAAACAGACATCTTCTCTTAAAATAAGTGTTTTCAGTGCACAGTAATGTAAGCAATACAGTAACAGTACAGTCTTACAGTAATGTAAATTTACATACTACTAACAAAAAAGTGCAATCTTACAACTGTAAAGTTGCATAAACTCTTCATCATGGTTTCATTGGCATCGCGGGGTTTGCAGCTTTTCAATGATGTCGCGTAATGAGTGACGTCACTTCATAACGTTCCCATGGCAACAGGGGAAATGGCTGCGCTTGTGTGAAGTAAACGCAATATTTTTCAACTTTCTGCTAAGATATATGTGACTTTTTGCAACGAAAATGCGGGGATTATAAAATCATGCAATCCCGCATATTTTGCGCGCGGAAATCTGCAATTTATGCGGCGAAAGTGCGGCGTATTTGAAAAAACGCGCCCCCCGCATAAATATGCGGACTTTGGCTGATTTTGCGTGGAATCTTGCGATCGCATAATCGCGTTTTTCTGGAGGGACTGATTGGTGGCCGCGAGCGGGAATCCAAATCAGCCGCTCGCCACCCACAATGCACAGCGCTGCCTCCACTCGACCCGGCCTCAGCGGGGGGAGGGGCGGGGAAGAGGGGGCGGGCAGAGGGGGGTGAAGAGGTGGGGCCAGGGGGTGGGCATGGGGGGGGGGCTCGGGTGAGGGGCTCAGGGCTCTACGTCTCGGTGGGCGTGGTCACCTGGTACCGCCCCCTCGTCTCGAGTCACGCGCTTCCCCCTGGCAGTTTGTCCGTTAGAGAGGCGGGGAGAAACTCTGGCGAAGGTGAGGAGTGGATCCTAGCTGTGGGTGGGTGGTGCGGTGGTGTGAGTCTGTGTGTGTGGTGTGTGTTTGTATCCGTGTGTGAGTATGTGTGTGTGGAGTGGTTAACGCGCTGTCAACACCAGTGACGATTATATGAACCGGTCCTGGGCCTCCCCTAGGTCGACTCAGCCTCAAATGAGTACCTGGCGTGGTGTGTAAATATCGTGGTGTTGGCCACCCCACGCCCTCGTGTGCTTTTCCGGCCTTCATAGGTGATGCTGGCTAACAGCACTTGCCCCAACAGTTTATTTCAGCTATAAGGGGGATATTTATCTTTGTTGTTCGTGGTGGTGTTGTTGGTGGTGTTGATGGTGGTGTTGTTGATGGTGGTGTTGTTGGTGTTGATGGTGGTGTTGATGGTGGTGCTATTGGTGTTGTTGGTGGTGGTGCTGTTGGTGTTGTTGGTGGTGCTGGTGATGGTGTTGATGATGGTGATATTCTTGTTGGTGGTGGTACTGGTGTTGTTGGTGGTGATGTTGATGGTGTTAGTGGTGTTGGTGGTGGTGTGGGTGGTGGTTCCAACGAGCCATCCTGGGTTTAACCTAGCTGGATTGTGTGAGGAGCTCACAAATCCTTGAAGGATCTGGACACATTCCCACCAGTAAGCTCCTCCGGCAGGCAAGGCTGCGTTTGCTGGGTCTTGTAGCCCGCATACCCAAGCAGCTTCTTTTTGGCCGCATAAAGGGGGCTAAACGGCCACGACATGGGCTGTCGAAAATATGGACTGATGCTGTATGGGAGGATGTTGAGTTGAGTGGACTTGTGAAAGACTGGTACCAGCGGTGTAAATAGCATCCTTCACGAGGAAGCTCGTGAAGGAGGCTACTGGACAGTTGGAGGTAGACTGCCTCCAACAACAACTGAGGGCAGAGGAGTGACGCTCACAACGAGTGGCGGATAAAATTCGGCAAGTTGGCACAGTTGGGCATACAGCTGGTGTATCTACCAATCATCTCAGCCAACCTTTGGAACCTGGGTCTGTCCCGTGACGTCTTGTCAGCGAGCCTTCGACACTTCGTGTGGCCTGAAAGTGCACCTGGCCTGGCACAGGCGCCGTGGTGACATCATCGCTACTAAGTGGCGAATGTCGGTTGTTGTTTTTGTGTTTCGTGTTGTGAGTGATTGGTGATGATGTGAGTCTGTGTTGATGATGTGGGTTCATGGTGTGAGTCCGCATTGTGACTTGACTCGTGTTGAGATGTGGGTGCCGTCACACCCCCTCGACTCTATGTGGTCCTCGGCTTCGTCTCCTGCTTCGCACGCAGAGACCTGGACTGCGCGAGAGACGCTGTTAGTTCTGTGCACCCTGCTCTGCAATTGGCCACCATGGAGGTACGTGTGGCTCTTCGACTCGTGTGGTGAAGTATTAATGGACGTGTGTTCTTCACTCCGCGTGGCTACCTGTCACCTATCCATACACCTAAGTGTGCATCTGCTTGGCTGCCTGAGTGTGTGTGCATCTGTAGTGGTGGTATTGACGTGCGCCGACTGTGACAGTGATGGATCACGGGGCGGCGCGGGGTTGGGCACGCGTTGTGGGCGTGGTGTGGACGCGCGCGCCGGGAGTGACAGATGACGAGGCGGCGCGGAGTGAGTGGTGAGGCACGATGAGATGTGGGAAAAGAGGATCGTAGCCAGCGCCCGGCGATTGGTCGAATAAGTGGGTGCTCGCAGCGACGTCCGCAGGTGGGGTATAAAGGGGGACGCGCGAGAGCACTCGGGGAGAGTTACCCAGTTGAAGACCCGAAGACGGAGCTGAAGACCTAGTGAAGCCGAGTAGCTCAGTGGCGTTAGTCGCCGAGTAGCTAAGTGGATGTTGGTCATCCGAGTAGCTCAGTGGCGTTAGTCGCCGAGTAGCTAAGTGGATGTTGGTCATCCGAGTAGCTCAGTGGGCGTTAGTCGCCAAGTAGCTAAGTGGGTGTTTGTCACCCGAGTACTAAGTGGATGTTGGTCATCCGAGTAGCTCAGTGG
This sequence comes from Lampetra fluviatilis, assembly GCF_964198595.1. Classification (NCBI taxonomy): domain Eukaryota; kingdom Metazoa; phylum Chordata; class Hyperoartia; order Petromyzontiformes; family Petromyzontidae; genus Lampetra; species Lampetra fluviatilis. The sequence goes on along the minus strand of NC_136337.1, from coordinate 256,351 downwards.
CGTTAGTCGCCAAGTAGCTAAGAGGATGTTGGTCATCCGAGTAGCTCAGTGGGCGTTAGTCGCCAAGTAGCTAAGTGGGTGTTTGTCACCCGAGTACTAAGTGGATGTTGGTCATCCGAGTAACTCAGTGGGCGTTAGTCGCCAAGTAGCTAAGTGGGTGTTTGTCACCCGAGTACTAAGTGGATGTTGGTCATCCGAGTAACTCAGTGGGCGTTAGTCGCCAAGTAGCGAAGTGGGTGTTTGTCACCCGAGATACAAAGTAGGTGTTAGTCACCTGTAACCAAGTTTGATAAAATAAAGAGTGTGTTACCCGTGAAGTCGTCTCCCGTGGAGTTACTACATTACAACTGGCGTCAGAAGTAAACCTGTCTTCAAGAAGTATGGACACAAGGAAGACTACCCGTACCCACGAGCGAGGTCGGGATGACGACGGCGTACCGGGGACACCAACCTCGGGAGGAGAGGACGAGGAGTGGCCGCCGATGCAGCACCTCGCGGTGATGGCCGACGCTCTGCTTGCCTCCGACACCAGCCTCCAAGACGCACACTCCCGGTTGGCGGAGTTGCTGCTCGCCGCCGCTGCAATCTTGGCCGAGATCTCCGTTCCAGCGGGCGGGAAAACGGCTGCGGGGTTGGAGGAAGGAGCGAGGCTGGCGGGATCCCGCCAAACGGCGCTTCGCGCCGAAAGCCTGGAAGTTCCCGCCGTTTTTGAGGGGCCGCCATTGATTGGCGGGAAAGACGGACGCCACGTGGCCGGACACCTCCGCGCAGCGCAGCCCACGTCATCAGCGCGCGCCGGAGCCCTCCATTTTGCGCCTGACAACCGAGCCGACATTTTACACAACTCCAGCGGAGCGCGGGAAAATCTCTCCGACGTCGACGACGATCGGGTCCTCCAGCAAAGATTGCCCGCGCTGTCGGCGTTCAAGGCGGATGGGGGCGACTGGGGAGCCTTCCAACGAAGGTTCCTCGCTCATCAGGAGATGTCGGGGTGGTCCGACACCACTGCCCTGCGTGCGTTGCCAGCGATGCTTGACGACGACGCGCTTGCAGCCTTCACATCTGCTGCAAGGTCGTCCCGCTCTACGCTCCAGGCCGCACTACACCTGATGGCGAAGGTGTTCGGGCCGCCCTCCACGTGCCGCCACCAGTTCTACGATCGGCGGAAGGTGGCTGGGGAAACGACGCTAGCCTACCGCACGGCACTGCTCGCCTTGGCGGACGCGGCTTTTCCCCGCATGGATAAGGAGGGGAAGGACGCCATGGTGACGGAGCAGCTGCTGGTGTTGGCCCACGAGTTGGGGGTCCCCATCAACGTGGCAGACGAGATGGAGATCTGCTCCCTGGCGATCGCCACGAGCATTCACGCGTACGAGGTCCTCAAACGCAAGCCGGGGGTCGTCTGCAAATGGCCGGGGAATGTGGCACTGGCCGCCACGATCGCCGAACCTCAGCCAGCTGCGGTGCAGGAGCGGGGCTTCGCTGCATCGTGTCCGGGGGAGTGGAGAACGGGAGGTCGTTCGCCCACACGTTCGCCCCGCAAGCTGGAGCAACCGAAACCTACGACTTCCGTCGTCTGCTACAACTGCGGCCTTCGGGGTCACGTCGCAGCCGGGTGCCGGGCCCCGCGTCCGCGCGCCGCAGGACCACGTCGGGACGACGACCAGGGCCACAAGTCATCCCAACAAAACCCGGCAAGTCGCGGCACCTCACACGTTCGGTCCACAAACACGGCACATTCGGGTCGCCGCTTCGCGGTGGGGGGTTCGCGGCTGGGTGCCGGGGGTTCAATTCGGCGAGGGGGGTCCGTACGCGGCCCGCAAGCAGTCGAGTGGTCCGAATTGGCCCACAGGATCGTGGCTGCGTCAGCCGGGTCGTCCGTGGTAACGGGGTTCATTGACGGGGTTGAGGTCCGGGTGCTTGTTGACACGGGTGCGTCGGCCACCATCATCTCGGACCTTATTTATAACATTCTTCCCGTCCAAAGTAGACCCCTTCTGCCGGTAGACGTGCCATTTTATGCGGCGAATGGGGGATCCCTGGGGATCATCGGCCAGATTCGGGCGACTATTTGCATTGGGGACATTAAATTAGCGGGCCCTATTTTTGTATCATCATCGCTGGCCGTTCCCTGTTTGCTAGGTACGGACTTTTTGTCAAAAATGCCCATCAAAATTCTTATTGATCAGGCCTGCATAGAGCTTCCGTCAGGTCGGCGGGTTGCCTTCTTGTCGAGCCCTATCAAAGTGCGCACGGTTTGTGCGACGGTGCAGGCGCTGGCGACTCACACTGTACGGGTACCCCCGGGATCGCAAATGTTAGTACCCCTTCGGTTCAGGAAGCCACTTGAGGTGGGTGCGGAGGCACGGGGGGTGCTGTTGGGGCCGTCAAACAGAGCCAGTAAGGGCCTCGACTTAGCGGTTGCTCAAACCGTGGTGAGAGGGGACAGTGAGCCGTTCGTAATGGTCCTGAATACGGGGTCGCGGCCGGCCGTAATTGCGCAGGGAACGGTGCTGGCTCACGCCGCGCCGCTGCCCGTTGAGGAACGGCTCGTGGCTCAAGCAGATTTTACTGTCGAGTCGCATCCTCAAAGTGATGAGGGGACTGAGTGGTTGGACTCGCTGTGTGCGGGTTCTGCTAACTTGTCCGGGGTGCAATTGGGAGCATTGAGGGGTTTGCTCATCGAGTTTGCTGACGTGTTCAGCAAACATAAGTACGATATCGGCTGCACTGACCTGTTGCGCCACCACATAGCTACAGGGGACGCGGCCCCTATTCGTCAGAATCCCTTCCGGCTCAGCCCGGCCGAGAAGGAACATGTGCAATCGGCGGTTAATGATATGTTGGCGGCCGATATCATTTCGCCCTCTTCTAGTCTGTGGGGTGCTCCTATTGTCCTAGTAAAGAAACAGGACGGGTCCTTGCGGTTTTTTGTCGATTTCCGCCGCTTAAACAAAATCTCGATGGCGGATGCGTATCCGCTCCCCAGGATGGATGAGTCGCTGGATGCCTTGGCGGGAGCGCAGTTTTTTTCCACACTCGATCTGCTTTCTGGATTTTGGCAATTGCCACTCGATAACGAGTCTAAACCTAAAACTGCTTTCCGGACACCTGGGGGCCTTTTTGAATTCAACCGTTTGCCCATGGGCTTACATTCCGCTCCCGCCACGTTCCAGAGACTCATGGAATTGGTTTTGTCGGGCCTCCAATGGGATACCTGTTTGATTTATCTTGACGATATTATCGTCTTTAGTCGGACTTTCGAGGAGCACCTCCAGCGACTGAGAGCGGTGTTCCTCAGGATGCGTTCCGCTAAGCTAAAATTTAAACCGGCTAAATGTTTTCTGCTTCGGGAATCGGTCAGGTATTTGGGCCATATCGTGAGTCGTTCAGGGATCTCGACGGACCCTGCTAAGACGCATTGCGTCAGCTCATGGCCAACGCCAACCTCGGTCACGGAGGTTCGTAGTTTCATTGGGTTTGCCTCCTATTACCGTCGTTTTGTCAAGCAATTTGCCACCATAGCCAAGCCCCTGCACGCTTTGACGGCTAAGGGTGTGAGGTTTCACTGGGGGGCAGAGGAGGAGGATGCGTTCTGCTCCCTCCGTGACGCTTTGGTGCAGGCTCCCCCCTTGTGTTACCCCGATTTCACACAACCGTTTTTGCTTGACACGGACGCCAGCAATACGGGTATCGGGAGGGTGCTCTCACAGTTGGTCGGGGGGGTTGAACGGGTGGTCGCCTACGGTAGTAGGGTTCTTTCCCCCGCAGAACAACGCTATTGCGTAACTCGTCGTGAATTGTTAGCCATTGTGTTTTTTACACAGCAATTCAGGCCGTATCTTTACGGCCGTCATTTTACGGTCCGGACGGACCATGCGGCTCTACAATACGCTATGCGCGTGGCGCAGCCATCGGGCCAATTGTCCCGATGGTTGGAGGTCCTTCAAGACTACCAATTCACGACGATTTACCGAAAAGGGTTGCGGCACTCAAACGCGGACGCCTTGTCGCGGTTGCCGCCGTGCACGGACTGCACATGTTTGTTGGGATCAGCGCGGTGCAAACCCCCGGTCGCCGGCACCCCGGGAGTTGCGCTCGCCGCCACTGACACCCCGGGAGAGGACGCCCCCACGGGGAGGGATTCGCTGTTGTCGTTGCCCCTCATTGAGTGGGGCCGCCTCCAGATGTCCGACAGCTCCCTACTTACGCTGCGTCGGAAAGTTGGCGCTCCCGAACAAGGGGAGGCGCGGGTCGGTTCCTGGGTGTGCAGACAGGGCCTGTTGATGAGGTGGGACAACATGTCCCGGCGTCACGTGCTCGTGGTGCCTGTTGCTATGCGGGGTAGGGTTGTTCTGGCAGCTCATGAACGGCTCATGCATCTGGGTTTTCACAAAACGCTCGCCCTAATCCAGCGAGACTATTATTGGCCGGGGATGGGTAACGACGTGGCGAATATTCTTAAGGGATGCGTAGGGTGCGCCAAAAGGAAACCGCCACCATTGGCAGCTAATCCACCGCTGCAATCCATTCAGGTTTCGCGTATAAACGAATTGGTAGCGTTGGACATCTTGGGGCCCTTTCCGGTTACACCAAGGGGAAATAGGTTCCTGCTGGTTGGCGTGGAATACTTCACCCGATGGCCTATGGCATGGCCGCTCGCCAACCAGTCGGCTGTGGCGGTGGCGGACGCCTTTGTCCAGGGTTATGTGTTGGACAAGGGCGCCCCCGAACGCTTGCTGACGGATCAAGGGAAGAATTTTTCGAGCGTTTTGTTGCGCGAGGTGTGCGACCTGTTGGGTACAAAGAAAGTGCGTACTTCCCCCTACCACCCGCAGACTGACGGGATGGTTGAGCGTCTGAACAGAACGATCACGTCTATGTTGTGCCAACAGGTCTGCGACGATCAGGTTGATTGGGACTTACAGGTGCCGGGGGTACTCACGGCCTATCGAATGGCCCCTCATGCGGCGACAGGGTTTTCCCCATTTTTTCTCATGTATGGGCGGGAGGCCGATCCGGCCATGGACGTCCAACTGGGGATTTCCCAGCCACGTGCAAAATCTAAATTGGCAGACCACATCAAATTTAATATCGCCAAATTGACTGAAGCGCGGGAGGGGGCAAGGTTGAATTCGCGGTCGCGGCAAATTGCAAACGAGAAATTGCATGAGCGGAGGGTGCATACGCATGATTGGAAACCAGGCGATAAGGCCTGGCTGCATTGTCCACATGCACCGTTGGCTACGTCCCCCAAGTTGTTGAGACCTTGGAGGGGACCGGTGGAAATTGTGCGGGTTGCACGGCCCCAGAGTATACAGATTAAATGGGGGAAACGCCGTTGGTATGTGCACCCCTCCCGACTGAAGCCCTATGCGGCACCGTGTGACCCCGTTCTGTGCCGTGACGACCGGGCGTGTGATGTGACCGTCGACTCGGGGAGGGAGGTGTCGCAGGCTGATCCTCACGTGTCTCCACCTGACCCACCCCCAGGTGCCTCGGGCTTGACGGCTGCTGACCGTCGAGAGCCTGAACCCCGGGGCACGCACGAGTCCTCGATGCCTGGCCGATGTCTTCCTGAACCGCCGGCACCACCGGACGTTCAACCGCGTCTGGTGCCGTACGACGGACCGGCAAGGCGGACTCGGGCTAGGTCTCAACAATTTTCATGAGGACGGTTTTTTTTGTGCTCTACACCGAGCTCGCCCGGTGTTCCCCTCTGCCGGGGTAATGTCCCGTTGTAGGGACGCTCGGAAGAAAAGGGGACACTGCACGAGTCGAAAGAAAAAAAAAAATTTTCATTTATTTTTTTTGTATACACATTGCTATTGTCACTCGCCGGTTTGTATATATTGTTCTATTGTCGCGGTGGCATTGGTTGAGGGTTGCGGATGGTGGTGTTCGCGTCGTGTTGTGTTGTTAGCTTAGTTGTTGTTCTTGTTGTTGTGTTGTGTTACGGGGCACACAGGGAGGGTTTGTATATTTTTGTAGCAGCCGGGGCGGCTGCGAGCTATGTGGTAGGGGGTGATGTAGTGGTGGTATTGACGTGCGCCGACTGTGACAGTGATGGATCACGGGGCGGCGCGGGGTGCGGGGTTGGGCACGCGTTGTGGGCGTGGTGTGGACGCGCGCGCCGGGAGTGACAGATGACGAGGCGGCGCGGAGTGAGTGGTGAGGCACGATGAGATGTGGGAAAAGAGGATCGTAGCCAGCGCCCGGCGATTGGTCGAATAAGTGGGTGCTCGCAGCGACGTCCGCAGGTGGGGTATAAAGGGGGACGCGCGAGAGCACTCGGGGAGAGTTACCCAGTTGAAGACCCGAAGACGGAGCTGAAGACCTAGTGAAGCCGAGTAGCTCAGTGGCGTTAGTCGCCGAGTAGCTAAGTGGATGTTGGTCATCCGAGTAGCTCAGTGGCGTTAGTCGCCGAGTAGCTAAGTGGATGTTGGTCATCCGAGTAGCTCAGTGGGCGTTAGTCGCCAAGTAGCTAAGTGGGTGTTTGTCACCCGAGTACTAAGTGGATGTTGGTCATCCGAGTAGCTCAGTGGCGTTAGTCGCCAAGTAGCTAAGAGGATGTTGGTCATCCGAGTAGCTCAGTGGGCGTTAGTCGCCAAGTAGCTAAGTGGGTGTTTGTCACCCGAGTACTAAGTGGATGTTGGTCATCCGAGTAACTCAGTGGGCGTTAGTCGCCAAGTAGCTAAGTGGGTGTTTGTCACCCGAGTACTAAGTGGATGTTGGTCATCCGAGTAACTCAGTGGGCGTTAGTCGCCAAGTAGCGAAGTGGGTGTTTGTCACCCGAGATACAAAGTAGGTGTTAGTCACCTGTAACCAAGTTTGATAAAATAAAGAGTGTGTTACCCGTGAAGTCGTCTCCCGTGGAGTTACTACATTACACATCTATCAGAGTATATCCCCAAGATCCTCTCTGTGTACCTGCCTTTCTACGTTTTAATAATCTACTGTACTTTCATCTATCCACTACTGGATGAAGGCCTCCTTCCTTGAGACCCTGCTACCCCTCACGATCCTGCGATGGAATAATCCACCAAGCACCGATTTTGTCGCTCCATCTTTCTAGCAGCCGTCCTCTCAGACGTGTTCCGATACTTGGCTGCACCTCCGTTATTGTTCTAGACCATCAACCATCGTTGTTCCTCGTGGCCGTGGCATGTCCTGGCCCAGCCCTACTTCTCTTAACAGTTTGAAGGATGCCATTAACCTGCGTGTGTCCTTTAAATACACACGTGTCTCATTGTTAATCCAAGTGTGACATCTGACATTGGCCAAATATCCGAATGCTGAGAACTGACATCTCAGCAGGACCCTCCTGAATGTGGAGCCCAGGATCTCAGAGATCCTGGCTCAGTGCTCGCCGCTTGCACTATCCCCCACATCTCGCTAAAGCCTATGTGGTGGACCTTTGTCTTTGTGTGTGTAGATGAGCCAATCTGGAGAGGCGAAAAATAAGGGCGAATTTTGTACCACGTGGAGGGCGCTGTCCTCAGAGGGCACCGCCTCCATCTGCATCAAATCACCGCAAGGTAAGAGCAGGAATGAGGGATGTCACAGAGGGCCATGGTGAATGGTGGAACATCACGATGGCCATGTTGCATGGTGGATGTCACAGTGGCCATGATGCATTGAAGATTTCATAGCGGCCATGATGCATGAGTGATATCCAGGTGGCCAAGTTGCATGGGGGACTTCATGTTGGCAGTGTTGTATGGGGGACTTAATGGTAGCCATGTTGCATGGGGGACTGCATCATGGTGGCCATGTTGCATGGGGATGATTATTTGTGCTCTGGCCTCAGCACATCACACGCTTTCAGATGCACTTCCGATATTAGGAAGCCACTGGAGCTATACACTTTTAAATCATCTAGATTGAAAACTAATTTCTTGAGAACTTATTTGGGGCATCAAGTCCGATTTAGTTACATTTAATTTGTATCCCAAAGCACCTCCATATTCCGTCACTAAGGCCAGAACGGCGGGGAATGAGGCCTTCGAATTTGGGTGATGAACAGGCGTCGCCACCCCACGCCAGCAGGGGGCGGCATAAGGGTAGCCGGTTCGTGAAGACCCGGCCCACGCCGCCTGGAACCCCCCTCCCACCTTCTCGGAGCTCCTAACCCCAGCAAGCCTCCCGAGGAAGATGCTGAAGGAAAGCGCTGGTGCGTTCACGGAGGATCGCAGCTTCCCAGGTCCGCGCTGCCAGGGTCACCTTGTAGGGGAAGTGTGGCCACCGAATGGAGAACTTGTCAACTTGTGAGGAGACGGAGCATTGTAGGAGAGGAGCGTAGGGAGGGGGATGGAGGTCAGACGTTACACGAGAGGAGGCGAGACACGTCTGAATGCCTACGGAAAGGAGGAGAGCACCGGCCTCGCTGAAACGGGGGCTTCCATGCAAAAAAATCGACGAGAATAAAAAAACAAGGAAAAAAATTGAGCATGTTGTGAGCATTTATAGACAGTGGAGAAGTATCAAGAGGCGTGATAAGGGAGGGTGGCTTGCTACAAGGGGTAGGAGTGGTCCCTTCATCGCACCTTCTTCTCTCGTGATTAGACTGCTCTTTCTCTCCATCGCGACGCTCAATGTTTACTTTCAGCCGGAACGCTCCGGATCGCTTACACCGGGAATAATTTTGCACTCGCACTCACCAGCGTGGTGAAATATGATCAAATGACCCCCATTGGTAACGCGACGTACGGGAGGGGCCTTCATCCGTTGTTGTGCTGAGAATGACTGGAATGGATTTTATTTTTGACGCATGCTGCAGTATCCTGCATTAGGGGAGTGGCGGTGCAGTGATTGATGGACTCAAGCTGCATTTCCAAGAGGGTCCTGAGGGCAGTAGCTGAATTGGTCGTCGTGTGTGGCAGGAAACTGGAATGCCCGAACAAAGCCTACGTGTATGGAGGGGCTAACAACCAAGGAACTAATTTTATTTTTGTTCATCAGACAGCCCCAAAGACCCACACACACAAAACAGCCAGCAAAAAAACACGACTATTAAATGTGTCACCGATAAAGAGATAATAAGTGTCTTGAATCGAGCACGGTTATAGGAATATTGGAAATACAGGGGGTAAAGTTTACGTGTGTCTGTGCGTATATTGTGTCGTGTCGGATGTGTGAGGAATTCCACTTCAGCCTTTGCAGTCTGTCACGAGAATTATAAAATGCACCACATGACACCCAAGTGTTCAACAAAAGCTGGTAACGAGACAACGACGCACATATCTGCAGCCTTCTCTTTCAAGTGATATAATTTTGCTAGGATAATTTTTCAACTGGTCTTGTGCACGAGTGGTTTTAGTCAAATCCATTGGTGCTAAACTAGTTTTACGTTGCCAGACGTGACATGTTGCCTCCACCACGAGCAGCTTCCATTTGGGAAAGATGAGTGCACAGACACTCCTGGGCTTAAACACGTTTATGGCCAAGTAATGGCAGTGGTGCCTAAACGCAGAACAAAAACACAACATTAATTTATAATACCGGTCCCTCCTTCATAGCGGGTATAGCCTGGTGGGACAGTGTGTTTTTGGATTATAGATCAGCTGGTCGTGAGTCTGAGCCTAGCTGGCAAGGTTATAGGGTCATTTGGTGGATCAGTATTTTGGCAGTAAGTTACCAGGTTAGAGTGTTTATTGGATCAGTAGGGCAGCTGGTGATCCGGTGGATTGGCTCGAAGTCAAATGGGTCGATTGCCGGGTCAGAGTTTCACCAAGTCGGTGTATTGTATTGGCCTTGGTGTCTTATAGAGTTAGAGGGTGGGAAAGTCGAGTGTCGGGTTCATATATATTGTTGCGAAAGTATTTTATTGGGTCATAGGATGGGGTGGCGAGTTATCGGTCTGTAAGTTATTTGGTCAGTGTGTCAGGATGATGCGTGTTGGGTCATTTACTCGGTGGGGGTACTTGTTGGCTGGCGGTCGGGTGGGGGTCGTCCGTCGGGTTGGTGGTTTGGCCGTTCGGTGACCGCGACGTCATCCGGCCATCCGTGCAAGCGTGGGTGGAGCAGCCCGTCGGCGAGACGGCTCTTCTCCTGCTTGTACCTCTGTACCAGCCGCCTGCCGGAGTTGACTAGAACCTCGGCTCGCCATCTCCTCCTTGTAGCGCTCACTGAAGCTGCGGAGAGACATCAGTGCCGGCTTCACAAGCGTGGTGGCACCAACAGTACCCCGAACCGAGCAGAGCCCGGACTCGACACGCACTTGGGCCAACCGAACCAGGCCCCAACTTTAATAAACAAAACAAAACTAGCTTCGACCCTAACTGCACGATTGTTAATCACGCCACGCGATATGCACCTGATAAAAAGCGCCGAGTTTCATGCGTGAGAAGTTATTATTTCCAATCGTTCAAAATATTTGACATTTAGGCCCATGGTGGTGATGGTCAATGTGACACCGGTGCGGCAGGTTGGTTTGCGAGCCACCCCTACCACGCGAGACCGCGGCAAACAGAGCACACAAAACTTAATAAGTTATTACATTTCATCGTTAAACAGAGAATAATTGAGAAACAATACGAATGATAACAAGACCATACAAATGATCTGATCCGAAATCGAATAGTGGCCTCGCAATGAGAGTAGTTGAGTTGCTGGGGAGGGAGTAAGGTGGAATGCCGGCCCCTTGGGAGCACCACAAGAAGCCGAGGGCAGAATAAAAAGCGTGATACTGCCGTCGGTAGCATCAGCGCAACAGATTTCACGACCAAGACCACACCTCATGGGCTGCTTCCACTCGCTCATATATGATAATTAGTTTTTTACCCTTTTATCTGGCAACAAAACTGACACCTTTTTCTCATACTCTGATGGTGCATTGTTTGAGTTGTGCGCCTTTTGGCGTCATCTGGTCCAACCCACGTGAGACTAGGCTCGAAGGAAAGCTGTTTCGGGTGTGGACCAATCAACTTCAAGGACAGTGCATACATTATCAGAGTTATGTTTTTTGTTTGCATTATGACTGCAGGTATTGTGGTCTATGCAAACATGACTCCTCGTAAAAAAGGTGTCAGTTTTGTTGCCAGATAAAAGGGTAAAAAAACAATTATCATATTTTTTACTGGCAAATGAGGTACCAATGGTGTAAATGCTTACCCCGAGCTCTCATACTCCGATGGTGCATTGTCTTTGAGTTGTGCTCCTTTTGGCGTCATCTGGTCCAACCCTCGTGAGACTAGGTTCTAAGGAAAGCTGTTTCGGGTGTGGACCAATCAACTTCAAGGACAGTGCATACATTATCAGAGTTATGTTTTTTGTTTGCATTATGACTGCAGGTCTATGCAAACATGACTCCTCGTAAAAAAGGTGTCAGTTTTGTTGCCAGATAAAAGGGTAAAAAAACAATTATCATATTTTTTACTGGCAAATGACGTCGCCGATACGTTCCATGTCCTCACTGGGGATTCCTTCTGGCTTCCCATGCGCGACCGCGAGGCTGAGCTCGCCTGAGTCCTGGGCCATGCGACCCGTGCTCTGTGGTAGCGACATGTGGGCAGAGAGCCGCGTCACTCAAACGATTGCTCGGTCACCAACTCGAGGACAGAGATCCCTTCCCATCGACTCAAGAGACTGCCGGGGCAAATGTTGAGAGCGAACATCTGTTAAGGCCGGGACCGCACACGAAGGGGTGAAGTGGCCAGCACGGAGTGGGTGGCCAGAACTAAGCCCGGCTCACTCTGTCTCCCCAGTGACCAACCCTTGCCTCCATTCCCGGTTGTCAAAAATATAATGGTACAATAAATTATTTGTTAACCATCAGAATGAGTGTATGCGTGTGTCAATGACTAAATGGATGATAAAACAAGAAACATGAGAAGAAAGCGCCTCTCCCCCTCCTGTGGTCATGCGTAAAAAAAAAACTCCAGGCCACCGATGCAGAACAACACTGTATAAACACATATATGCAGGATGAACGCACGCCCCAACCCCCCACTATACATGATGGCAAGGTGAGTGGCGGCGCGTTGGGACGAGAGTTCGTGGGCAGGGGTCATGAAAATCGTTTGTGTTTGGAGCGAGTCCGAGTGGCAGGTCCATCGGTCACGACGGAGGTGGTAGGGGACCGACGACCCGCTGTTGCGCTTGTGTCATGGGTCGCTAATCCCGCGGGCAAGCTTGTTCCCGCTGGGTCGGCCGTGGCGGGTTTCATTCCCGAGGCACCTCAGGGCAGGACAGTGGGACCTGCCCGAGAGTTAGATCCAGCATCGTTGCGGCGCGGCTCGTCAGACATGTTGCGCTCTTGGCTCCCGAGAAGTGAAGGAGCTGTGTAGGGTTGGATGTAAGGTTTTTGGCGTGACGGGTGCACGAACCAACGGCGCTTGCCATGCTGGATCCTGACACACTGCGGGCGGAGAACGCAAATAATAACAACCGGGCCTCTCCAAGGCTTAAGCAGTTTTGAGGAAGTAGCCAATGGTACCTGCGGGCAGTGGAGCCAGGCGCGGTCCCCTTCTACCCAAACGTGGCGGGACGTGCGGAGGTTCCACAACCGCTCGTTGGCAAGCTGACCGGCTTCTGAGTTATTTTGAGCAGCCTCCCGGGCATCAACGAGACGTCGCACATTAGCGCGGATGTGGTCGGCAATCTTAGCTTTAGGTGCGGGCTGTTTAATGCGCAATTGTACGTCGATTGGGGGGCAAACCTCCCTACCATACATAAGATAGAATGGCGAGTACCCCGTGGCAGCATGGGGCGCCATTCTATAGGCGGCCAAGACACCAGGTATGTGGAGATCCTAATCAGTCTGTGACTCAGACACCTGGTGGCTTAGCATGGAGGTAAGTGTCCTATGTAATCGCTCGACCATACCGTCAGTCTGGGGGTGATATGGCGAGGTGCGAATTTTGTGTGTCCCTAGCAGGTTGCACACATCCCGCAACAGGGTGGAAGAGAAAATTTTCCCTTGGTCGGTCAGCAGGCGTTCGGGAGCACCCTTATCCAGAACGTAGCCCTGGAAAAAGGCCTCCGTAATGGCTGCTGCAGACTGGTTGGGGAGTCGCCAGGCCATGGCCGATCGGGTAAAATATTCCACCCCAACCAAAAGGTACTTATTACCCCGAGGAGTAGCGGGAAACGGACCCAAAATGTGGGGTCTGTATTGCTTTTTGAAAAAAACGATAGCAAGCAATTCGCGGTGCGTCACGCAGTAACATTGCTCCGCGGGCGACAGCACCCTGCTGCCATAGGCGACGACGCGCTCCATTCCATTGACAATTTGCGACAGCACCCCTCCAATTCCGGTGTTGCTGGCGTTTGTATCCAGAATGAACGGAGTGGCAAAATCTGAATAAGATAGGGTAGGAGCATCGACCAGTGCTTTTCGGATGGCATTGAACGAGGCCTGTTCTAACTCTCCCCAATGGAATTTTACACCTTTGGCCGTTAATGCGTGGAGGGGCTTTGCGATGGATGCGAATACCGCAACAAATCGTCGATAATATGAGGCGAAGCCGATAAAACTCTGCACCTCCCCAACAGAGGTAGGAGTTGGCCATGAGCGCACGCAATTTGTCTTTTCCGGGTCCGTGGCAATGCCCGAGCGGCTGTCAATATGGCCCAAGTAACAAACAGAATCCCTCATGAGGTGACACTTTTGCGGTTTGAATTTGAGGTTAGCCACCCGCATTTGAAGGAAAACTGCCTTCAACCGCGTGAAGTGTTCATCAAAAGTTTTGCTGAACACTATGACATCGTCGAGGTAGATTAGGCAAGAATCCCACTGGAGCCCAGCGAGGACCAGCTCCATCAGGCGCTGGAACGTCGCCGGGGCCGAGTGAAGACCCATAGGAAGTTTGTTGAATTGGAACAGTCCCTGCGGTGTGCGAAAGGCCGTCTTTGGTTTGGATGCATCATCAAGGGGTAGCTGCCAAAACCCCGAGAGGAGATCCAAGGTGGAGAAGTAGTGCGTCCATCCTGGGAAGCGGGTAGGCATCGGCCACAGAAATCTTATTGAGTTTCCTGAAGTCAACACAAAAGCGGAGGCTCCCGTCGTGCTTCTTAACAAGAATGATCGGCGCCCTCCATGGGCTATTTGATGGTGCAATGACATCGGCCGCCAACGTATCATTGACGGCCACCCGTACATGTTCCTTCTCGGCCGGGCTCAACCGGAATGGGTTTTGACGAATTGGAGCGGAATCACACGTGTCGATGTGGTGGCTAAGCAATTTAGTATAGCCAATGTCGAATTTGCCTTGACTGAAAACGTCGGCAAAATTGCTCAGCAGCGTGCGTAATTTAGCATGCTGTAATGGTGACAAATCGGCAGAAGTTGAGCAAAGCGCGTCGAGCCATCCCGTCAGGACCTGGCTTGGCAACAGAAGAGGACTCGCCCCCTACGTAACCCACGATCACATCTCCTGACAGGGCTGGCGTCGCGTGAAGCAAGCACCATTCCCTGAGGGATAACGGCCGTTTCCAATCCCGCGTTAAGGACCTGGATAAAGGGGTCGTGGTCGCTTCGCACGAGCGTTTGTGCACACATGAGGTCCGACACCCGCTCAGCTGAACGCGAAGGTCCGATCACAGCACCCCCCATGAACGCGTCGTAGTCAAGGGGTTTAACGAAGCCGGAGGGGAACCAACATCTGAGACCCGGGAGGAATGTGAATTGTACAGGCCACCAACGCCTGCACCGTCGTAGTTGCAGAGTGCAACCGAGTGGGTGTGGGCAGGAAGGCCATGCGTCGGCCGGAGGGGAGCTCAATACAGCCCTTGTTAATGAGAATTTTAATGGGCATCTTCCCCAAGAAATCTGTTCCGAGGAGGCACGGAACGGCGAGGGTTGATGAGACCAAAATGGGCCCAACTAATTGGACGTCAGCAATGCGGATCTGAGCATTGATCCGTCCGGTGATGCCCAACGAACCCCCATTTGCGGCATAGCATGGCACATCAACTGGCTGCAAGGGACGGCATGTATCGGGCAGAACATACGAACATCAACCCCCTCGATGGAACCCACTACGGCGGAGGACCCTGCCGCCGCGGCAACGACCCTATGGGCCAACTCGGACCATTGACCTGGTCCGAGCACCCGGTTGCTCAATGATGGGCCCGAATCCCCCTCCTCCAAAGCATGACCCCCCTGTGTGGTGTGAGGGTGCGTGCTTGATGTAAGCGGGGGCCGAGAGTGTGAGGTGTCGCGACTCGCCTGGGTATGCCGAGGATACGGTGGTGAGCGAGGCGCCGGGGTCGGAGGTCCTGAAGTCCGGCGTCGGGGGATCCGGCAGCCGGACGCCACATGGCCCCGAAGGCCACAGTTGTGGCAGATGGTAGATGCCCCGTCCTGGCACGAGGTTGGCCGGTCACGCTGGTGGTGATCCCACTGGGATCGCCAGTTGGACGATCCGCGACTTCCTGTTGCCGCGAAGGCCTGATGAAGCCCCGAATGCACGTCATAGGCTTGTGCATCAGGTGGGCCTGCGCAGGCGGCGACGGTCGTGTCCTCATCGCAATGATGGAGATGTGCTTGGATGCACCTGGCAGCACGTAGCGACGTGAAGTCGTCGTCGTCGTCTGCCGGCATGGCAACTCAAAGCTTCCGGGCCAAGCTCATGAGCTTCTGCAGCACGAGTGAATCTACAGCGTCCTCATCCATGCGAGGGTAGGCAACCCCCGCCATTGCCAGCAGCGCGCTGCGGTACCCCAGCGCCGACTCGGAGGCCTTCTTCTTCCTTGCATCGAAGCAGTGGCGTGCTTCGGACGGGTGTCCGTAAATCAGCCGCATCTGATGAAGGGCGTCCGTCAGCGTGGCTCGTTTCGCCCGTGGCACCGAATGGAGTGCAGCGAGGGCGTCGTCGTCAAGCATGGCCGGGAGGGCGTGGAGCGCTTCATCCCCCGACCAGCCGGACGTCTGTATAGGAGAGACGAACTGGCGTTCGAACGCTGCCCACTCACCCCCAGCTGCAGCATATGCCTTGAATATTTTAGTAACAACACAAGTGGTTGTCCGCCTCGGAACTGCTGAACCTGGTTCAGCCTAGTTCAGCAGTTCCACTGCTGGATAATTTTTTTCCGCCTGAGGACGACGGCTTGTGTTGCGATCGAAACGTCGTGATATTTATTTTTATTTTTTATACCTACGTGACTTTACCGAAAGAACCAAAGAGTATGGATTCCTGCAGTTACGAAAGCTTCAAATCAAGATTCGTTTGGAATGCTAAGACATTTGTAAAAAAAAGCTTTATATTTAGAGATGAAAAATATTGTTATTTATTCAGGACCACCATCTCATATTCACCACACAGTGCATTACGGCTCTTTAAAGATTTAGTTTTTGGTCAAGGACCCCATGGCTGGGACCGTGCGGGTAACAGACTTTGGTTGCAGCTTCCATGAGACTTCTCAAAGTAAGTGACCTCAACTGCATGCATGAGTATGTGTGTGCGCTATGAACCTGGCGACCCGAGTTCAATTCCCGCTCATGAGCAACACCATTCGTTGCCGTTCCCTGTTCATCTTGGGGTGTGACAGCATCTCATCTGGCTCCTGCATTGTTTACATCATGTTCAACCATGTAATTCGAGAAGCCTTCTATGGCTGTACCTGTGGAATTTGTATCTGGTACAGTTACAATAGGAGGCTGATCCTCCTGGTCAACCATGTTATGCACAGTGATGATCTGGTGGTTGCTGCCCGCTGATGAGTTGAAGGTTCTGCTGCTGAATCTGCAGCGTGCCACTAAGAGATAGGCCTTACTATAAGCCTCACCAAATTAAGCATCTGCTCATGTATTTTGTATAATCCAATACTCCACTGAGTCAACTCCCCACCGTGATGGTGCAGTTGTGGAGAGAGTAGAGAAGTGTCCATACCTGGGCTGTGTGCTCATGACCAACTCCAGATTGGCAGCAGAGCTCTCACTCCGAATCAGTCGAGCGGCATTATATTTTGATCAGCTGCTTAACGCTGTGTGGAAGCTACCTGGTCTGTCACTCGACACAAAGATCCCGGTATTTTCGGAAACAGTCTTGCCCTTCCTTCTCTTTGCTTGCGGAATGTGGACCCCTCTCATAGAATATCTGCACCGGTTCGAAATTTTCAGGATGGCCTGCCTATGATCCATTTTGTCAATCTAGATTTGAAGTTTTCGTGACTCTAGGGATCCATACTCTTTGGTTCTTTCGGTAAAGTCAGGTAGGTATAAAATAAAATAAATTAAATCACGACGTTTCGGGCGTAACACAAGCATCCGTCATCAGGTGGGACAACCACAGCAAGAAACAATAGCTGAAGTGGCCCCCTTCAACCCGATAGCCTAAGGGAAGTACACGCTCCCTTCTAGCGCATCCTACACACTCCGGGCTACTCTACACACCATTCCCTTGCCACGACGGCTAAGGGAAGACTGGACCGACCCGTCCCAGGCAGGGTGCGGGGCTCATCCCTGGTCCGCTACACCGCGGCTCTGACCAGAGCTTCGGGGAGGGTCCCAGGGTGTCCGAGCTACCTCGAGTCTGCTACAACCCGGCTCTAACGAGAGCCTCGGTTGAGGGTTCCCGGGTGCTGGTCTTCAGATGTCTTCAAGCTTGAGTTGGCGAACACTGCTGGACCCGTTCAGAGGGTCGGCTTTTTATCCCCAGGTTGGGCTTACCCCTCCCCTCATGACCCCTGCTCCAGAACCTTCTGGAAGGTCTTAGAGGGTCTTAAATCTTAAGGGGTCTTAGGAAGGGGTGGGGGGAGCCCATCCCCCTCAGCCCCCAGCCCCTGGAGGGTCTGGGGTGTCAACCTCCGGTCACGGGCCCCCCAATGGGGAGGGGGTTTGACCTTCGGTCAACCCCTACACACCTCGCTCTCTCTCGGCTGCCCCCTGTCGGCCCGTGAGCGTGGTGGCAGGTAAGCTGCTTACAGCACCTTGTTATGGCGCAACACCTACGTGACTTTACCGAAAGAACCAAAGATCCATTTTGTGTTTAACCAGGCTGAATTGTGTGAGGAGAACATAAATCCTTAAAAGATCTGGACACATTCCCATTAGTGAACTCCTCCGATGGGCAATGCTGCATTGATTGTGTCATGTCACCCCGCATGCCCAGCCACCGCATGCCTAGGCAGTTTTTGTTTCGCGGGATAGAGGGGACTAAACAGACGTGGTACGGCCTGGAGAAGAGATGGACTGTTGCAATATGGGAAGGATGTGGAGCTCAGTGGACTTGCTCAATACTCGCAAATGTCATGAAAAACGCTATTGGGCAGTTGGAGGAAGTTACCCTTCAACAACAGAGGGCAGAGGAGCGACGCTCACGACAATGAGCAGAGTGTCGAATCGCTCAAATGCAGCAAGTTGGAATAGTGGGGGGCACAGGTGCCCCCTCATTAGTCAGCCAACCCAACACCACGGTGGCGAGATTTTAACTACCTCCCCTGGTATATTGGAGGCTGTGGGTACGATCCTGATCCTGACGCCTGTATATTTGGAGTTTGCATGCCTCTCTCCCCGTGGTCACATGGATTTTTCTCTGGGTCCTCAAGTGTTTTCCTCTAAATTTAGAAACATGCTTTTAGAGTATTTGGCTGCGATACATTTGCACATGATAAGCAACTTTACTGAGCTATCATTTGTAGCCAGATCGCTTCTGAAAAATAGCTAAATAGCCCAGTGGGCCTTACCTGGTTAAATAAAAAATAAATGTATTCTGTCCTGTGACCTGTCAGCGAGCCTTTGGCACTTTACGTGGCCTCGGAGTGCACCTAGCCTGGCACAAGCACCCTGGTGATGTCACCGCTGGTGATGAATGGCGGCTGTTGTTGCTGTGTGTGTTTATGGCTGTGTGTGTGTGCGTATGCAAGTGTAGTGTTGTAAAGGACGGACTTCTAAACTTCTTTATGGCACACACTGTTTATTATCTTAATACACAGTCCCTATCACACAAAGGGGGTATATGGTCCCCTCACCCGTTACCCTGAGAAGACACAGCCTCCGGACCTTGCAGGCTATCTAATCTCCCTGCTATCCCAGCGTCCTCTGGCTGGACCTAGGGGATCTCTCCCAGACCACTGGTTACACTGAGCCCTAGCCCTGATAAGGGCTGGAGGGCTTGGTCCAGGGTCCTAGATGTCTTCGGCCGACTTGGGTCTTCGTGTAGCAGAACTGGCCAAGAGCTCTCAGCGCTCTGGCTTTTATACCTGTTCGTGGCCGGGTTGTTCAATCCCCGGCCACCTTGTGGGACCCTCAGATTGGTCCTTCCCAATCTGGCGTTTAGATCCTACCTCACCCCCTTTGACCCTGACCGTTTGATTGAGCGGGAAAACCTTGTTTACGATCCGCTCCCTCACAGTTTGCGAACAGCGAGTAGTTAACACCACTACACAAGCATGTGTGTGGGGAGCAGTAGTGTAGCAGTCATTGCGCTGTGCTATGAAACCATCAGTTCGATTCCCGATCACGTTCAACACCAATGAATACCTGATGTGATGCATTAACATTGCCATGAGGGAGACAAAGGTGACCGGGCGCGATGTTGGCCACCCACCACTTCATGCGCCTTTATAGGTACTTGCAGCCAGGACTTGCCCCAACAGTTTGTTAAAGGCTATATGGGGAATCTTTTTCTTTTTGTGTACTTGTCACTGTGTGTGTCTGATGACGCTGTGGTGGTGATACTGTGTGATGATATTATTAAAGGCTATACGTGAACATGTGGGCACTCGGCTGTGTGGTGGCAGAGATGGCCTTGAGAAAGCTCCTCTTCAAGGTCTTCAACTTCAACGACCTGTTCCCGTGCTATGTAGAGGTATGACACACTGCAGTTCACGTGTGGTTTGCCACCGATTTTTGGGTCAGACTCACGTAATGATCTGGTGCATAGCGGTAATTTTACATTGTGTGTAATATGTGTACGATACGTATTCGCAACAGACACATTGTGAGCAATTGTAAGGCTGGGCCCACGCCAGAGCAATCAGTCGAGCAACTGTAATGCTCTCAAAGTTGCACAACTTGCCCCTGACCGCTTTGTCCACATCTGAGTGAGTAGTTGTCCAATAAGGATATAAAATGGCGCTTTCAGGATCATCGGAACCAATCACAGTTCTGAATATGATCACGTCACGAGCTACTTCACTCCCAATCACTGAGCGTATCGCTTGGAAGTTCAGGCTGCCGCTACTCTACGCAACTGGTTGTGCAACTGATTGTAGGGACATCCACATGTGAGCGATTTAGTCGCTCAGTTAACTTGGTGCCTAGGTTTGCGCAGCCAGTATTATTGGTAAGCTGAAACACAATCCATACAACCAGTTTTAACAGTGAAATATATGCAACGCATCGCTTTAAATGGCATCAAGCATCTGCAGGACAAGTTGCAGGAAGTCAGCATGACCCTGTCACGTTGCCCGGATTCGAAAACAGCTGTCATGACACCACATGAACAACGAATGAGAATCAAATCAATGTATCATTATCGGCTGTGCAAACCTACTTGCTAAATACAGCAATCCCTTGCCAACCTAAGGGGGTTAGGTTCCTGGAAAATGCCACGGTTGGAAAATCCGCAGTTGGTTAAGTCCAGGGCCTATGGGAAATAGATAGTTAGAGGAACCACGGCCACGTCAGACTCATCATAGCTTAACTAAGCTCCCTGCTTATTAACTAACCACCGAATAAAACACAGTACATGACACAATAACATAATAAACCTTAAATAAACGTGAAATTAACTTTACATGCCTTTATGTTGACGACGATGACAATGAGATGATGGAGGAAGGGCTGGTTAGAAAGAGAAGGGGCATGTGAGTGAGATTGTGTGAGCTGTGCGTGAGAATGAGTGAGAATGAGCTGCGTGTGCGTGTGAGTGAGCTGTGTGTGTGAGTGAGCTGTGTGTAAGAGTGAGCTGTGTGTGCGAGTGAGCTGTGTGTGTGATTAAATTGAGATTTGCGGGTACAGGGGGGTTATAGAGCGGGCGCTGTGTGGCTGGTGAGAGTAGAGAAGAGTGCTGCTTGTTAGTGTGGTAGTTAGTGTAGTAGTTAGTGTGGGAGTTAGTGTATTCGTTAGTGTGGTAGTTAGTGTGGTAGTTAGCCAATCGTCGACCATCGACCGAACCGCGTGGCCGCTGCGGTGTGTGGTGGGGAGCGCGCGTGGTGCACGCATGTGTGTGTCACCCAGCGATGTCGACGGCGTCAGTGATGAGTGTGTGTACGTGTGGTGAGTGTGTGTACGTGTGGTGAGTGTGTGTACACACACGTGGCTCAAGGGCGCCGTGGCTTAAGGGCGCCGGGCTAAGCGCAGGCACCACAACCACCACCACAACAGCACCAACCACAACCACCCACACCACCGCAACAACAACCACCCACACCAACAACAACCACCCCACACCACGTCGGGGCCTACGTCGAGGCCTACTTCGAGGCCTACGTCGAGGCCTACTTCGAGGCCTACGTCGAGGCCTACGTGGGGGCCTACATAGAGGCCTACGTCGAGGCCCACGTCGGAGCTTACGTCGAGGCCTACTTCGAGGCCTACGTCGGGGCCCACGTGGGGGCCTACGTCGAGGCCTACGTGGAGGGCGCTCGTCAATGGAAGCAGAACAATGAAGCTGATGGGCCAAACATCTCGCCTCTCCACGTCCACATCACGCAACTATCCGGCCTCGGCGCCTCCAGGCCGCACGGCCGCTGCTGCTCTGCTGTAGTACACACAGCTGTGGCTGCTTCGTGTATGACTCCTGCAACTGCAGTTGGGTCGGCTGCAGCTGCTACGGCAGCTGCGACAACAGAAGCAGCTGCGGCAACAACAGCAGCAGCTGCAGCAACAACAACAGCAGCTGTAGCAATAGCAGCAGCAGCAATAGCAGCAGCTGCAACAGCAACAGCAGCAGCAACAGCAGCAGCTGCAACAGCAGCAGCAACAGCAGCAGCTGCAGCAGCTGCAACAGCAGCAGCAGCTGCAACAGCAGCAGCAACAGCAGCAGCTGCAGCAGCTGCAACAGCAGCAGCAGCTGCAACAACAGCAGCAACAGCAGCTGCAACAACAGCAGCAGCAGCTGCAACAACAACAGCAGCAGCAGCTGCAACAACAACAGCAGCAGCTGCAACAACAACAGCAGCAGCAGCAGCTGCAACAACAACAGCAGCAGCTGCAACAACAACAGCAGCAGCAGCAGCAGCTGCAACAACAACAGCAGCTGCAGCAACAACAGCAGCAGCAGCTGCAGCAGCTGCAGCAACAGCAACAGCAGCAACAACAGCAGCAGGCAACAACAGCAGCAGGCAACAACAGCAGCAGCTGCAGCAGCAACAGCAGCTGCAGCAACAACAGCAGCAGCTGCAGCAACAACAGCAGCAGCTGCAGCAACAACATCAGCAGCAACAACAGCAGCAGCTGCAGCAACAACAGCAGCAGCAGCGGCTACAACAACAGCAGCAAGATGGCGGCCGCGTGTGCGTTGTGCTGCATGGGTGTGGGCTGTGCGTGAGAGTGGGTGAGGGTGAGCTGCGTGTGAGTGAGCTGTGTGTGTGTTTAAATTTAGTGTTTTAAAGATGTCAATTCTCCTGCTGTGTATCTTACTGCTGTCCCTCCCGGCCATATCTAGTGCCACACTCAACTCTACAAACGGCTACCTGCGTTACTTCGCGTCAATACTTATTGCTAAATTTGCCACTACACCTGCTAATGAAACAACTTATAGACACTTCTACACTCCATCATTGTATCCTTTTAAACCCTATCTTTGTCCCATTACTTCACCAGCACTCCTTCCAAACTTCATTCTGCTCTTAAAAATAACACCATCTGCGAGCTGCTGCTATTCGTCCAAGGTTCGTCGCTCTTCATCCTTTCACAGAAAATACCTGTGTAAACTATTAATTCTACTTTTCTTATTTCTGGGTGGTATTGAGCTTCATCCTGGCCCAAATGTAAAGAACTCATATAATTCTGTAGATTTTATGGCAGAAAAGGTGTTGGTGTTCTACATGTCAACATCAGAGGGCTTATGATTAAATTAAGTCAACTAAAACTAGAAGTAGCAAATCTTGACCCGGACATTTTTTGCCTAACAGAAACATTTCTCACTCCTGCCGTCAATGACTTGCAGATTACGATTGACAACTACAACCTTTCTCGGCTTGACCGAGGATCACAAGGAGGTGGAATTGCCATCTATGTTCGTAATACTATTGCATGTTCACCAGCTCACTCCTTGTTTAAAAAATGTTGCTTTGAAGGTCTGGCTCTCAGAATAACTCTCCCTAATAATCAACACATATTGGTAGTGTGCTGATATAGACCGCCTAGTGGGAAGGATGTTGAAGCTGCATCTGCACTGAGAGAGCTTCTTGGGGGCCTCCCTAAAGGTGAAATAGTTTTAGTGGGTGATCTAAATTGGAATTGGCTAAACCCGCCATCCGTGGCCACAAATTTTGCAGATGAATTTAACCTGTTTCAATTAATAAATGTCCCCACAAGACCAAACCTAAAAAATCCGGGACAGTCATCTCTGCTTGACGTCCTATTGACAAATGCCCCTCACAATTTCGCACTGACTGGTGTTCTGGGTAATAATCTTAGTGATCACTCCTTCATTTTTGGGGTGAGATCATCAACCAGACCGAAAGCCCCCCCTAAATTGGTTGAGAAGCACTCCATGAGACACTTCAGCACTCAGGCATTTACTAATGATGTGCTTCACTCGGATATTGACAAGGTCTGTGATATTCCAAACCTGACTACGGCTTGGGAGACTTTCAGGTACACGTTTCTCCAAATTCTTAACAAACATGCTCCGTTGGTTAAATTTAAAACTAAAGGCAACCGTCCACCATGGTTTGATCCTTTGATTACAAAGCTCATGAAAACTAGGGACAAGACTTGGGCATGTGCTCAGAAAAGTAATTTGGTCAATGACTGGCTAGAATACAGGATTTTAAGCAATAGATGCGTCAAAAAAATACGGCATGCAAAAAATTACTACTTCTCTTCCACTCTCCTTGAATCTCATGGAAATGCCAGGATTTTCTGGAAAACAAATCAAATGTATCGAAAAGGCATACAAAACAGATAATCTGCCCGTTCAGCTTAACCAAAATGGGGAATATTTGTCAGACCCCCAAAAAATAGTTGACAATTTTAACCTTCATTTTTCTGAAGCTGGTACCCTATTTGATAATGTATTGGGAGTGACCCCTGCTGATGCAAATTCCTACACCCCTATTCAAACATTAAGCGAATTTAGTTTTCAGCCAATCCACGAAAGTAATGTTCTGAAAAAACTGTCCTACCTCAAAGGGTCTTCCTCTACCGGAGCAGATAGTATTCCCGTCTTTGCTCTACTAACTGTTGGTCACCTAATATACAAACCTATAGCCCATATTTTCAACCTGTCCATCAAAGAAGCATCAGTTCCTCTAGATTGGAAACATTTCTATGTTCGTCCACTTCACAAAGGGGGTCCTAAAGATTATCCAAATAACCACCGACCTATGTCAATTTTGTCCCCGTTGATGAAAATTTTTGAAAAATTATTGAACTACCAAATTAGCAGTTTCCTGTCCGCCAACAATATATTACATCTAAAGCAATCTGGGATCCGAAAAAAATACAGCACCACATCTGCTGCATTAGACTCTCTGAATCACATTTACAGTAGCCTTGATAATAAGCAGTACTGCGCCTGTCTTTTTCTTGACTTGTCCAAAGCATTTGATACAGTAGACCACAACATCCTGCTTAGTAAAATAAGTTGCCTCGGTTTTTCCGAAAACACAGTAGAATGGTTAAAAAATTACCTCTTTTCTCGCACCCAAACTGTATTCACAGATGGTTGGAGGTCAAACAGTGTTAAGATAACAAAAGGGGTTCCACAGGGTTTCATTCTCGGCCCCCTCTTGTTCTCTCTTTATGTAAATGACTTGGGCACTGAACTGGATTATTCCAGGGTTAATCTTTTTGCAGATGACACGGTACTGATAACTGCTGGCCGCTCTCCGGATGACGTGATTGCTAAGCTCCAGAGTGATTTCAACAAACTACAACATCAGCTAGTTGCTCTTAAACTAGTCCTAAATCCTGCCAAAACCAAGGTGCTATGCTTCTCACCAGGACTAAAGCGGGAAGTTCTTTTCCCTCAATTACATTCCTTAAATAATGATCAAATAGAGCAAGTCAAGATCTATAAGTATCTTGGGGTCATCCTGGATTCAAAACTGAATTTTGAAGATCACATTGATTATATTTGGAAAAAGACAAAAATAAAAATTGGTTTTCTATATCGACACAAGCACTGCTTCCCCTCTATGTTCCGTTTGGAATTGATAAAAGCTACCATACTGTCTCTACTTGATTACTGTGACATTGTGTATAAATCAGCCCCAAGTACTGTACTGAAGAAACTTGACTCAATGTATCACTCGGCCTTAAGATTTGCATTGAACTGCCCATATAGGACTCACCACTGTGATCTCTACATTGGGTCAAACTTAACATCTCTGAATGTTCGACGGCTTGTGCACCAGATCTTATTTATTCATGATGTACTTGCAAAAAATCCGCAGATTACCTGCTGGATCTCATCTCTGTTTCAAAGAACAAATTTGACCTAAGGTGTACACTTATTTACCAGCTTAACATTCCCTATTGCCTTACATATACTGGAGGAAGGGCCTTTACTATTGATGCCCCCAGGGTCTGGAATGCTGTTGCCAATAAATTGAAACTTGAGTCACTACCTATGAGATCTTCACTCAAAACTGCTCTAGAGGAGTTGTACACCCCTAGCTGCCAGTGCTATTCAGTGGCCTAAAATAAAATGTTTAGCTCCGGATGATCGTTACAAAGTATGATCTGTGTTTTGATTTAGTGTGCTGATCTTAAAGGTGCATTGAAAAATTATAATACTCCTATTGATGCTCCTGCTGTTGCGGAGTGGCTCATGCAGCCAGCTATGGCTGCAAGGTTTTGGTAGTACATGTTTATGCCATTTATTGTGAAAATTCCGTCACAGTTCCTATGATTGCTTTTTCATTGCTTTCATGGCTTTATTTTGGTGATTTCGAAAAGTGTATTGGTTTAGCCATGTTTGTTTGTTGTAGTACAGAGTTAGACTGATGGCCTTAATCTAAGTTGTCTTATGGTTGTTGTTGTTGTTTGACTTGCATCCCACTGGGATTTTTGCACACAGCGTTGGTGTACGGTGTTTTTTTCTGCAATATTTTGCTGTCTTTTCTTGGATTTTCTGTTTGCACTTAGTCACATATTCACTTTAAGATGTTTTTTTGTTCATGTTTTTGTTTTTTGTTTGTTGCGGTTGCACCCGATTCAAGAGCCGAATGGCTCACAGGGCTATACCTAATAAATAAACTTGAACTTGAACTCTTCCTCAAAGCCACAGACGCAACTCTCTCTCAACTTCACCGCTCGCTACCACGCTCCGGATCCATGATTAAGGGCAAAATAAACACTTTCCCGGACTCGAAAAAAATATGAAAGAAAAAAACACTTGATACACAGTACGTCCTTAATGGCTTTATGCAATACCATGATGTCATGCTGTGATGCAATGATGTAATACACACGTCAAATGACTTACTTCACACCTTACTTACCCGAGGATTTCTCAAATTTCGAAAGCCGCTGTTGGTAAGCAGGTGTAGTGTTGACAAAGTAGGCAGAGACTTCCCTTTGTAGGCAACACCGTTTATTCGCTCTAACGACTAAGAACGTCCCTAACACGGAGAGGTAACGGCCTCTCCCACCCGATAGCCTAGAGCAGACATGGGCAAAGTACGGCCCGCGGGGCGTATACGGCCCGTTGGGCTTTTTAATCCGGCCTGCCGAACTTGTCCAAATATTATTATTAAATTAAATGTTACCTTTCTGTAATGCCCCCATTTCCCCATTAGACTTTGTGTAATTCAACAAAACAAACAAAACTTAACTCCGAGTTCTCTCCGAATTTCACGAGTCCGTTCTAGACCCCACAGTTTTTTAATGAGTTTTAAGCACAGAAAACATAATTAAAGTTTGAAAAATCATTAATTATACAAACTTTTCAATAATTTCCTTTTTCACTTTGATTGAAATTTTCTTTAAAAACTTCTTCTCACCAACATTACCACTCATTACCACTTTCTCCGAAGGCAAGTTTGTAAAATAATACATGGTACAGACAGCAGACATCTTGTGTCCAGAGATCAAAAGCAAATTTGAAAAAGTCAGTTTATCACGCAGGACTGTGACTCGCCGTGTGGAACTGATTGATAAAAATATATACAGTCAATTAAACAAAAAGTCTGATTCCTTTGAATTATATTCACTAGCACTGGATGAAAGTACGGACGTAAATACACTGCTCAGCTCCTTATTTTTATCCGAGGCATTGACGACAGTTTTGCGATAACAGAGGAGTTTTTGACCATGGAGTCCCTGAAAGGAACAACGCGGGGAGAGGACTTGTATAACCAGGTATCTGCTGTCATCGAAAGAATGCCGCTACCTCGGAGTAAACTTGTCAATGTCACAACAAATGGATCGCCAAATTTAACTGGAAAAAATGTTGCGCTGCTAAAAAGAATCCAGAATAAAGTGAAAGAGGAAAACCCTGTCCAGGATCTTATTTTCCTTCACTGCATCATCCATCAGGAATCCCTGTGTAAGTCTGTATTGCAGCTTAATCATGTCGTGAATCCAGTCGTAAAACTTGTGAACTTTATACGAGCAAGGGGACTTCAGCACCGTCAGTTTATTACGTTCCTGGAGGAAACTGATGCGGATCATCAGGACTTGCTGTACCACTCTCGTATCCGCTGGTTAAGTTTGGGGAAAGTGTTACAACGAGTGTGGGAGCTGAAAGAGGACTTCATCGCATTTTTGGAGTTGATGGGGAAATCTGACGAATTCCCTGAACTAAGCGACAAGAACTGGCTTAGTGACTTTGCGTTTGCTGTGGACATATTTTCACACATGAATGAGCTGAATGTGAAACTGCAGGGGAAAGATAAGTTTGTTCATGACATGTACAAACATGTGAAAGCCTTCAAATCCAAGCTCACTTTGTTCTCCGGACAAATTGCGAACAAATCTTTCGCTCATTTCCCCCACACTTGCCATGCAGGAAGAGGCACCGCGAAATGCAAAAAAATACAGCAAATCGCTTGAGGACCTGCACGGAGAATTCTGCCGTAGGTTCTCTGATTTCGAAAACATTGAACAGTCACTTCAGCTGGTGTCCTGTCCCCTGGCACAATACCCTGAATCAGCACCACAGGAGCTGCAGTTGGAACTGATAGAACTTCAGTATGACTCCGTCCTAAAGGAGAAGTTCAACTCTGTTAAACTGAATGACTTTTATGCTCAACTTAACAGAGCCACGTTTCCAAACCTCCGGAGGACTGCACAGAAGATACTGACTTTGTTTGGCTCGACTTATGTGTGTGAGCAGACAATCAGCGTCATGAACGCCAACAAAGCCCGTCACAGATCAAAGTTAACGGATCAGCACCTCAGATCTATCCTGAGAATTGCCACAACCAAAATAACTCCAGACTTGGATGCACTGGCAAAAATGGGAGATCAACAACACTGTTCCCACTGAAACTGAAAGGGATGATCTGTTGCTGCAGCGAGGTTGGAGCCAAATCTCCATCACACAGCCTGCGTGGCTGCTCTAACCTGTTAATGTAGATAATAAAGGAGTTCAAGTGAGGTAATTGGTTTGGGCGCAGGCCTCAGATGTTTTCATGATGTTTCATCAGTCACGTTACGACATGTTTTTGTATTGTTCATGTTTGTGCAATTTGTTAAATATCCTTGCAAATAAATGCTTTGCTACCTGTTAAAGGCCAAATCCTTTCATGTAATGATTTTACATGTCATTTATATTAGTTCACACAAACACTCCATCCATCTGTTCCTGGCCCAGCCCCTCTGTCAAATTTTAGAACCCGTTGTGGCCCGCGAGTGATAAGTTTTCCCACCCCTGGCCTAGAGGATACGTCCTCACA
Source organism: Lampetra fluviatilis (assembly GCF_964198595.1). Lineage (NCBI taxonomy): Eukaryota > Metazoa > Chordata > Hyperoartia > Petromyzontiformes > Petromyzontidae > Lampetra > Lampetra fluviatilis. The sequence continues at coordinate 227,392 of NC_136337.1, read as the reverse complement.
CTTAGTGTGCCCTCGCTGCTTGTGCCTAATACGTGGGGAACGGTAGTGTAGTGGTCACTGCACGACCAAAGTTCCATTTCCACTGACTATCAACGTCAGTTTCGATTATATAAACCAGTCCTGGGTCTCCCCAAGATTGGCGCAGCCTGAAACGAGTACCAAATGTGGTGATTGCTAATAGCACTTTCTGCAAAAATCTGTTAAGGCTTTATTGGGGACCTTTTTCTTTGTCTGCCTCGTGTGTAGGTCCTGGGGATGCCTCCTGGGTTTGTGTGGGATACTGCTCCCTGCAAGGATCAATACTTTGGTGAGTTGCAGGGGAGGGTGATAGCTGGTCGTGTTTGTGTCCTTAGGATCATCTGCCACCCGAAAAGCCAAAACAAATTCAATGGCCACATGCACAAGCTTTGAAACGACACGCCAATTATGGTCATTTAAACTCAACCACTTGGACACGTTGAAGAGAAATCCTCACAACAACCAAATTTGCCAACAAGATAATGGCGCTTCGCTCGACACTGCATCAAACATATTCAGAAGACGAGGTCATGAGTCAGAACAAAATCCAGGAAGTCGCCATCAAACGCTTATACAACACGTCATGACCATTTGTTTTGTTTGGCTGCGTTGGATGGTAGAGGGTATTATGACACAAAATTGGACAGATCTTGGCCCGACGAAAAAAATATTAATAGATCATGAATTCTTTCCGACCACCCATGCCTTATGATATATAATGCACCATTATATATCATAAGGCGTTGGTCACGTTGGTTGTCGGGGCTATAGGTTTCAAACGGTAAAAATATGAATTGTGAATTAAAATGTAAGTTAATAAAACCCATGTATTGATCCTATGGGGTTTAACATAATAGTTAATAAAAATGTAGCGTATTTAGTATGTGTATTCTTCCGAAAGTTTACGGCTATATATGTACGTTTAGTTTATTTCGCACCATACAAAACCAACAGTGCTAATCGGAGGTTTGGGAAATCACAGACTAAGTCCGAAGTAATTGCACGTCAGGGTTAATGTCGCCATGTCTCATCCCAATTAAGTCATTGGCAGTGTAAATGTTATAATTCGGATCATGACGTTGGCACACAACGGTCTACTCCTTTGGAATGATGTTACGGGGGTATTTAACTGGCACTTGCAAATCAAACGGCTCATAATATTTCACGGTAAAAAATCATACCGCAGTCAAAACCCAGGGTGGTGTGGCAGATCCCAACCCCATGCTGAGTCATCATGCTACGTTTTTTGCGTTTCTGCACTGGCGGCTGTGCGAGGCCGACGTGGTTTGTGACAGTGTTCCTCCTGCATCTCGTCATTCCCACAGACGGCTCGGGGATGTCTCGGAATGAGAGAATATTCTCAGGGAGCTACCCGCTCCACGAGGCGACCGCTGCCTATAGTAAGAACCCCCCTGCTCTTGTCACTCTCCTCCAAGAGACACCCATAGAGTCACATAGAGATCCATAGTCACACACACTTACACAGAGACCCACATGCTTACATACAGACCAAGAGATTGACAAAGGTCGCAAATAGATTTACGGTTAATACACCCGCAATATTATTTAGGGCAGCCGCTGGAGTCGATGACGAACCTCTTGCAACAAGCAGCGAACACACCACTGCTACACCATGTCACCGCTGCGTCTGTGTGTGTATATGGGTGTGCTGGGGGCTCTAGGATCCTAGGCAGCTAAGCCCTCGGCGCTGGGCACTAGGATCCCAGACAACCCAGACAGCTAAGCCCCTTGGCGCCACCAACGGGGGGCTGTGGGGTATCTGGGAGCCCATACAACCCCACCCCTCGATGGGCAAGAGGGATAAAAGGGCCGCTCCTTAGCCGATCGGGGCCAGTCGCAGCTCAAGACCCAAGACCAGCCAGCTTAGGACCCTGGACCCCCTCGTCCTGCTTGTCCTTGTAAGGGCCGGGACGCTGTGCGGGCCAGTGGTGGGACTCTGGGACTCCCGGCTCTACGCCCTTGTAAGGGCGAGTTCCGAGGAAGCCAAAGTCTAGACCCGCATCTGGGCTGGGTCGGGTCAGGTAGCCTCCCCTAGAGTAATTGTAGCCGGAGGACCCCAGAGTGTAGCTAGAGTCAGGTACGCTAGGAGGAGGCTGTGTCTCTAGGCTGTGCCCCTATGCAGTAACAGAGTATCACGACTGTTGGAGTCTTGTATTGTAATAAAGAAGTTACCTCTACAAGTGTCTCCGGAATTTATTACATTTGGAGTCAGTAGTAGTCCTGACGGCGATGTCGATGAACAAGCAGCGACGGGGCAGCCAACTCGGGCCGACAACGACGCCGCACCGCCGGCTGAGCAGCCGTCCACTACACCGGCCGTTCCTTCTCCAGCGTTGGGAGCAGCAATGGATGAAACACTGCTTCGTCTCACAGAGCTACTCCACGCCACCGTCTCCATCCTGGATGACATGCGTCGCTCACAGGTAGAGGCGGGAGGGAGAGAAACGACGCAGCGGCAGCCCCAGCCCGCCGGCTCCGCAATAAAGGTGGCGGACGCCACCACCGTTCCCGCCACAAATGAGGGGGATACTTCCGGGAGTGACGTCACTTCCGCCGGGGGAGCAATGGCCGTTGGGAGCAACGTCACTTCCGGGCCCAGCGCGATCCAACCAAACAACACTGCGTCATCAGTGCTGCGACCTTCACTACCGGACGACAGCTGTCTGCAACCTATCAACGCCGCGTCATCAGCGCTGCATCCCTCACCGCCGAGTGACAGCGCTGGGAACGCGGGGGCCAGCTTCAGCCGGGTCGCCAGGCAACGAACGCGGGGCTCACGTCCAGCAACGTGAGGCGATCCACATATACAAACACAGAGACAAGTTCAACCGAGAAGATGGATTCTAGCTCAGCAATCATTAGAAGGACGTGATAAACCATTTCGGATCTTAGCTGATTGTGTTCACGTTTACGGTGACTTCTCCGCAGGGAATGGATTCTTTGCTCCGCTGCAAGTCTCCTACTACCACTCTCCCATTGACATATTTCGTTGCTTCCTCTTAGTATCTTTCACGCGACGGTCAATGGTATAGTGTATAGCAGATTGTATAATAATAAATAGTATAAAATTGTAATGTTGAATGCAATGTATAAGGTAATATATAGTATCGTAATTGTATAGTGAATATACAGCAGTGTGATATACAGTAGGGTGGATAGAATAATACATAGTGTAATATTACACTATGTATTATTCTAAGGTATGGGTGGTGTATAATAATACAGTATATATTTTAATGTTGGGTTTGTCTATGGCAGTATATAGTACGGGTAGACCCGTGTGATGTAATGAAAAAAAGTTTAGCTGGAAGTATATTATATTTTTTGCGACATATAATTGTAATGTATTACTTACTGTTAGTAGCTCAGCTTATTGGAAAGTATATTTAGTATACTGATGATACTGTATAGTTTATACTTTAGTTTTTTACGTGGTTGTTTAGTTACTGCAGCTACATACTATTAACATTCCTTTCCCTTTATTAATGCTACCCCTATCCCCTCCCTTTGATGCTGCTAATCCTGCATAATGCACGGGCATAATATGACTTTGAAAACCCCTGCCCACCTCCTACGCATTTCACAAGTAGTACTAATCACATATCTGCATTTCCCATAAATATGCTAAATTCCTCTTGATATGCAAATTATTTTGTCAAGGCACTCTCCCCCTTCCAACCCAGCTTAAATATACGCTCCAAGCGTGGTGGTGTTTCATTCAGACGCTGTCTCCCCGACAGACCTGGTCTTCACCTGAGGACGGCTGCTTGCGTTGTGGCCGAAACGTCGTGAGAATTATTTTATTATGTTTCATTTTTACTATTTTATTATTTCCCTTCTACGTCACTTTACCTAAAGAACCAAGAAGATGAATCCCTGCAGTCACGAAAGCTTTAAATCGAAAGATGTTATTAACCATTATAAAAAGATTTAACTACACATTTTTGGACCATCTTATCTGACAGGCACTATTTTACTTTTCCGAGTGTTAACATCCCCAGCGTTTAACAGTACTCTCCTTTTTTGTATTTGATTGTCAGCCAACACTGGGTAAAAAAACATGGGCATTTTCGTTCTCTTCTATCATGTGCACCAACAGGTGCTTGTGCACAAACAGGTCCACGTACACGTACTCCTCGTCCTCTCTTTTAGCCCCCCCCCTTCCCATACGTTATCATTTGCACCAACAGGTGCTTGTGCACAAACAGGTCCACGTAGACCTCGTGCTCTATTTTAGCCCCGCCCCCCTCCCAATACGTTCCATTCATTGGCTACCACATTCTGATAAGCCCCCCCCCTCTCCCTGAACTTGTATTTAAGAACTTGCATCTTGGAATCCCTGCCTCACTTGATACAGCAAATCTGGCTGTGACGGTCCCACCTGATGACGGAGACTTGTGTTGCCTCCGAAACGACGTGATTTCTTTTATTTTATTTCTATTAATTTTAAATTCATTTTTTTTGCCTACGTGACTTTACCGAAAAAACTAAGAGTATGAATCCTTGCAGTCACGAAAGCTTCAAATCTAGAAATACTTACCCATCACCTCACCTCATCCATCAACTCACTTCGTCTCTCCTCAGCCATCACCTCACCTCCTCTCCCTCCTCACTCATCACCTCAGCTCATCTGCCACCTGAACCATCACCTCACCTCCCTCCTCACCTATAACCTCGTCTCTCCTCACTCATCACCTCACCTCGTCCCCCTCCTCACCCATCACCTCACCTGCCTCCTCATCCATCACTTTACCTCATCTGCCTCCTCACCCATCACCTCACATCTCCTCACCTCACCCATCACCGCACCTCGTCTCTCTTCACCCATCACTTCACGTCGTCCCCCTCCTCACCCATCACATCGTCTCTCCTCTCCCATAACCTCACCTCGTTCCTCACCCATCACCTCACCTCGTCTCCCTCCTCATGCATCACACACCTCGTCCCCCACCTCAACAATCACCTCAGCCATCACCTCATCTCGTCTGCCTCCTCACCCATCACTTCACCTCGTCTCTCCTCACCCATCACCTCACCTCGTCTCTCACACATCACCTCACCTCACCCCCCTCCTCACCTTTCACCTCACCTGATCTGGCTCCTCACCCATCACCAAACCTCGTCTCTCCTCACCCATCACTTCACCTCGTCTCTCCTCACCCATCACCTCACCTCGTCTCTCACACATCACCTCACCTCACCCCCCTCCTCACCTTTCACCTCACCTGATCTGCCTCCTCACCCATCACCAAACCTCGTCTCTCCGCACCCATCACCTCACCTCGTCTGCCTTCTCCCCCATCACCTCACCTCGTCATCCTCACCCATCTCCTCACCCATTACCTGGTTTCTCCTCACCCACCACCTCATCTCGTCTCTCATCACCCATCACCTCATCTCGTCTCTCCTCACCCATAACCTAACTTCATCTCGGCTCTGGCTCCTGCCACCATGAGGAGTGGACAGTCCTCTACTCAGGGCAGTTGACTGCCAAACAACAGGGTGTGGCTCTTCTTCTGAACAAAAGAATGAAGGTGGCGTGGGAGCGTGGCAGTGAGGTGTGGGAAGCTGTAAGCCCCAGGTTACTTTGGGCTCGCCTTCCCATCAACCGAAGGCGAGGAGTGGTGGTCGTGGTTACTTATGCCCCCACCGAAGACGAACATCCGTGGAGGGATGCAGGCAAAGCCGATGAGTCAGATGCCTTCTATGATCTGTCACAGGTGCTGGCTAAAGTGGCCCCTTGGGATAGAGTTATCTTGTTGGGTGACTTCAATGCCCGAGTTGGCCATGATGCGGGCAACTGGTCTGGAGTGATTGGAAGGCATGGGCCAGAACAGCTCAATAGTAATGGTAGGAGGCTGCTATATTTTTTTCAGCCCATGAGCTTGTAATTACCAACATGCTGTTCCGGCATCGGCGCATCCACACAACATCATGGATGCATGCTGGGTCTAAGCAAGAACATCTGCTGGACTACATAGTGATAGAGCAATGGATGCGGGCCCATGTCCTTGACACCAGGACCTACCGTGGAGCTGATCTGCCCACTGACCATCGACTTGTCATTTGTAAGATGCGCCTGCCATTCTTCCACTCTGGTGGTTGGTGTACACCCAGGACCCCCATTTAAACCCATAGTGGCGTGGTCTCAGCTAGCTGATGAAAGTTGCAAGCGAGAATTTCATCATCACTTGCAGCTGGGGTTGTCATTGTCCCCCACTCCTCCAGATGTCGAGGGGAAATGAGCGAGATTTAGGACTGTGGCTCATGCAGCTGTAATGGCTGTTTTGGGTACATGGTCCAGACCTCCCCAGAGACCCTAGCTGACAAAGGAGGTGTTCAAGCTGGCTGAGAAAAAGTGCCAGGCCCACTCTCATCGGCTACAGCATCCCACGTCGGAGAATGAGGCTTACCGCAGCCTTTCCTCGGAGGTTCGGAGAGCCGTGAGGTCCTGCAGGGTTGGGGGGTGGTCGCAGGTTGCTGAGGAGATGAAGTCTCCCTCAATGGCCCGCGATCACAAATCGCTCTTTAACGCCATCAAAAAAGTAACCTGCAGCACCATAACTATTACCATCATTAGGAGAAAGAATGGTGATCCAATCTCCGACCCCCAGGAACAGATTCGCAGATTTGCTAAGCATTGCCATGAGGTCCTGGGGCAGTGAAAATCTCTCAGCCTGGAAAACAACGTGGGACAAAGTGTGGATGACCCTGCTGACGCTGTGATGCCTCATATATTGGAAGAAAAAGTCACCCTCTGTGATTGGCTGGCTGAGGTGCCATCTGTTCAGGAAGTATTGAAGACGATCCGGAGTCTGGGACCAGGAAAGGCACCAGGCAGAGATGATCCCCCAAGCGAAATGCTGAGGAAGGGTGACGTTTGTGCACAGACTGCCCTACGTAACATGATAACAACCGTCTGGACCACTGGACGGGTTCCGCAGGATTGGAAGAATTGCCTGGTGGTCCTCTTCTTTAAGAAGGGGGATTGCACAGACTGTAACAACTACAGGGGCAGCTCACTCCTAAGTGTGCCAGGAAAGTTCCTGGAAAGGATTATTCAGCTAGGTACGCTGAGGAGAGACTGGCGGAGCCCCAATGCGGTTTCAGGAAAGGGCGGTCCTGCACAGATGCCATATTTTCTGTCCGTCTGCTACAACAAGACCTATATCTCTGCATTATTGACCTGGTCAAGGCCTATGATACCCCTGGGCTCTGGGTTGTTCTTCGTGCTTTCGGAGTCCCTGACCCTCTGCTCACGATCATTAAGGACCTTCATGACGGTGAGCAGACCCGGGTAAAACTACGTGGCCGGGAGTCCGAGCCATTTTCTGTACACCTTGGGGTGCGACAGGGATGTCCTCTGGCTCCCACATTATTTAACATCCATTTCACGTAGTTCACTAAGTCTTCAATAGGTGTACCAGAGGAATTTCCATCTGGTACAGATACAATGGGAGGCTGATCGATGCCCGGGTATGGTCAAGGGATGGCTCCCTATTGCTCAACCATGTTATGTATGCCGATGATCTGGTAATTGCTGCTAACTCCACTAAGAGGTGAGGCCTTACCATTAGCCCAACCAAAACTAAGCACCTGCCTGGGTATTTTGTACCATCGGACACTTCACCCCCAATTGGTGTTTGGGCAGTTGTGGAGAGAGTGGAGAATTCATCGGTTGCATAATGTTGTGTGGAAGCTACCTGCTCTGTCGCTCCGCACGAAGCTTCAGGTCTTCATGGCCACAGTCATTTCCTCCCTTCTCTACGCTTGCAACACGTGGACCCCCCCTAATGGAACATCTTCGCCGGGTAGAAACATTTAGGCTGGCTTGCCTACGATCCATCCTGTGTTTAACCAGGCTGGATTGTGAGGAGCTCACAAATCCTTGAAAGATCTGGACAAAGTCTCATTAGTGAGCTCCTCCAGCAGGCAAGGCTGCATTGGATAGGTCATGTAGCCCACATGCCCAGCCACCACATGCCTAAACAGCTTTTGTTTAGCCGGATCGAGGGGGCTAAACGGGCGCGGCACAGGATAGAGAAGAGATGGAGTGATATGATATAGGAGGATGTGGAACTGAGTGGACTTGCCGATGACTGGTACCAGCGGTGTCAAGATCGGCCTCTGTGGAGAAGGCTCGTGAAGCACGCTACTGAGCAGTTGGAGGCAGTCGTCCTCCAACAACAACGGAGGGCAGAGAGGCGTCGGGTGTCTAAAGCATAGCAAGTTGGCACAGTAGGGGCACAGGTGGTGCATCAGCCGCTCACCTCAGTCAGTCCACCCGTGGCACATGGGTCTGTCCTGTAACCTCGGTTGTGATTGTTGTTGTCAATGAGTGAGTAGGAGGGTGAGTTGGAGGATGAGTGGGTGGGGGAATGAGTGAGTGGGAGGGTGAGTGGGATGGTGAGTGGGAGGGTGAACGAGTGAGTGGGTGAAGGAACGAATGGATGGAAGGGTGAGTGTGTGGGAGGGTGAGTGGGTGGGTGAACGAGTAAGTGGGGGGTGAATGGGTGGGTGATCGAGTGAGTAGGAGGGTGAGTGGGTGGATGAACGAGTGAGTGGGAGGGTGATTGGGTGGGAGGATGATTGGGAGGGTGAGTGGGTGGGTGAATGAGCGAGTTGTAAGGTGAGTGGGAGCGTAAGTGGGAGGGTGAACGAGTGAGTGGGAGGGTGAGTGGGAGGTGAACGTGTGAGTGGGTGGGTGAACTAATAAGTGGGTGGGTGAACGAGTGAGTGGGACGGTGTGGGCGTGTGAACGAGTGATTTGGAGGATGAGTGGGTGGGTGAATGAGCGAGTTGTAAGGCGAGTGGGAGCGTGAATGGGAGGGTGAGTGGGTAGGAGGATGATTGGGAGGGTGAGTGGGTGGGTGGGTGAATGAGCGAGTTGTAAGGTGAGTGGGAGCGTGAGTGGGAGAGTGAACGAGTGAGTGGGAGGTGAACGAGTGAGTGGGAGGGTGAGTGGGTGGGAGGGTGAGTGGGTTGGAGGATGAGTGGGTGGGTAGGTGAATGAGTGGAAGGGTGAGTGGGTGGGTGAACGAGTTAGTGGGTGGGTGAGTGAACGAGAAAGTGGTTGGGTGAACGAGTGAGTGGGAGGGTGAGTGAGAGGGTGAGTGAATGAGTGAATAGGAGGGTGAGTGGGAGGGTGTGGGAGGTTGAACAAGTGAGTGGGAGGGCCGTTGGTGAGGAATAAAGGATCTTTGATACTCGCTGCCTAGAAGCTCTCGGCGAAGTCAAGTTTCCTCTGCTCTGGTGAGTACTCAAGCACATACACACGTACACAACAGGACAAAGACAAAGATCCCCTATATAGGTTTAACAAAGATCATTTATGGAGGTCAGCGGGGTACACGAGGAGATGGGTGGCCAGCACCACCCCCGACCTCATTTGTCTTTCTAGTGGCGATGTTTACACACCGCACCAGATACTCATTTTAGGTTGAGTCCACCTAGGGGAGGCCCATAACCGGTTCAGATAATCGTCACTGGTGTTGATCGTGAGCGGGAATCGCCCTCGTGTCGGCAGGTTCATAGCGCAGGGTGCTCATCACTCCACACACACTTACCCACACAAGCGCTTACAGTCAATCATAATGACACACAGCACCCACACACACTCGTGAACACACGAAGTCATGTAGCCTCAAATAGACAAAAAAGTGCTGTTATCGAGTTGTGCCTGTAAAGTCCAGCAGGGCAGGCACCCCACCCCCGCCCGGCAACCTTTACCACCCCCAGTCGCGATATTTATCACATACAGGTAGGTACTTGTTTCAGGCCAAGTAGATGACCGCTGCAAAGTATGATCTTGAGTTTTGATTATAGTGTGCTGATCTGTAACGGTGCATTGAAAATTTTTGATACTCATACTCCTGCTGTTATGGAGCGACTCATGCTGCCAGCTATGGCTGCAAAGTTTGGTCGTACATGTTATGTATATCGATTATAATTATTGTTCAATTTGAATCACAGTTCCTATGATCACTGTTACATTGTTTTTATAGCTTTATTTTGGTGATTTAGAAAACGTTGTGGGCTAGCAATATTTGTTTGTTGTAGTACAGAGTCAGACTGATAACTTTAATCTAAATTGTCTTATTCATAATCAACGTTTTTGGGTTTAGATCACGTTATTTATAAATGTGTCGTAACCCTCCACCACCCGACACGCCCAATCAGTAAAAAAGTGTCACGTTGACAAAAGACAAATAGTTCACTGCTTTAGCCCACCGGTGTGTTGAAGCGTGAAACCACAACATTTACAATTTGAGTACGATGTTTCGCTGGTAATTGCATCCAGCATCATCGGCAATTCGCCAGAATGGTGAGGCTCTGCTGTGTCTCCCGTTCTTATATAGAGCAACAGCAGGGTGAGGTCATCATTAACTCATCAGGTGCAAATATTTGAGTTAATGAGTTAATGATGACGTCACCCTGCTGCTGCTCTATATAAGAACGGGAGACACAGCAGAGCCTCACTATTCTGGCGAATTGCCCGATGATGCTGGATGCAATTACCAGCGAAACGTCGTACTCAAATTGTAAATGTTGTGGTTTCACGCTTCAACACACCGGTGGGCTAAAGCAGTGAACTATTTGTCTTTTGTCAACGTGACACTTTTTTACTGATTGGCCGTGTCGGGTGGTGGAGGGTTACGACACATTTATAAATAACGCGATCTAAACCCAAAAACGTTGATTATGAATAATATTGGTCGCGAAAGCCTACGTGTTAAACTAAATTGTCTTATGGTTGTTATTGTTTGACTTGCATCCCAATGGGATTTTTGCACACAGCGTTGATATACTTTGCTGTTTTTTTCCTGGTTTTTCTGTTGCACGTAGTCACTTTAAGATGTTTCTTGTTCATGTTTTTTGTTGCGGTTGCACCCGTTTCAAGAGCCGCATGGCTCACAGGGCTATACCTAATAAATGAACTGAACTGGGATCTATAGGGAGGGTTCAGGACCGGTGTTCGTGATGATGGCTGTGAGCGCCACCGCTCCCTATCTGACAATATAAACCCTCTACCCTCGCAACCCCTACTCCATCCCCCCTCCCCCCTCTCGATCCCCCCAGCACCTCAGGAGTGGAGATGAGCTCCACAGAGCCAAAACTGAGCAAGACTCAGGCAGCGGCGCTTGAGAAGGTAGTATCATCATTATCAGCACCACCACCACCATCATCAGCATCATCGTCATCACCATCGTCATCACCATTATCACCATCGCAATCATTAAGCACTATTGTCATCATCACCACCACCATCAGCACCACCACCATCAGCACCATCACCATCAGCAGCACCACCATCATCAAGCAGCCAATTTGAGGGCCGCACCTTTACCTCTGTAACTGAGATATAGCCACGTGGACTTCTGCCTGCCGCCGTGCGGTTTATACCAATGAGGTTGCCTGCACATGGCCCCACGGGGAAGGGGGGGGGGGTGGAGGGCGACTGCTGCAGCCATCGCCATCAGACAAAGCTCCCGCAGGTAGCCCACACAGGGTTGTAGGTCCAAGTGCTGTCAGTAGCAGCAACAGCAGCTCATATGAAGGCCGAGGGGGTGGTGTGGTTGGAACCCCGCACCCCTGCCCGGCCGCCTTTGTCTCCCCATTGCTGACGTTTAATATACATCACACTAGGTACTTATTTGAGGCTGAGTGGACCTAGGGAAGAGAGGCCCAAGGGGACCGGTTGTTCAGATATTCGCTGCTGTCACTATGAGTGGGAATCAAACTCGTGTTCTCTGCCGGGTTCGTAGTGCAGCACAGTGACTGGTACAGACGCACACAAAGACAAAGATCCCCCGTATAGCCTTAACAGACTGTAGGGGAAAGTGCTATTAGCGAGCACCTATGAAAGCTGGCACGGCACACGAGGGTGTGGGTGGCCAACAACACGCCCGGCCGCCTTTGTCTCCCCAGTGGCGATGTTTACACACAGCACCAGGTACTCATTTGAGGCTGAGTCGACCTAGGGGAAACCCAGGACCGGTTCAGTTAATTGTCACTGATTTTGCCCGTGAGTGGGAATCGAACCCGGTGTAACAGGCTAAAATAACCCCTGCCCCGATTAAACCCGGGTATAGTTTGGCCCAGGCCAGAGTATACCCGGGGGGATAAAGTGTCCTAGGCTAATCTATACCCGGGGGTTTAAACTAGACTTCTTAAACGAGCTTTCCGAATTCCTTTATCTGATTCCTAACCCATCTCACAGGCTCGTGCTTACAGGTGACTTTAATTGCCCCGCAATACCCTAGCCTCCATCGATAGTCATCTTGAGTCAACTTTGGCCTGCCATAACCTGGTCATCACAAACTCAGGCTCAACCAGAGCTTCCTCAACAAATGTTGAGAGCATGCTCGACCTGGTTCTGGAACCTGACCAGCATCGACGCACCACCGCCTCATACTTTTTTCCTCCCAAATTCCCAAGCCAATCACCATAAAATTCACCCGCAACTCGCGTAATTTCAAGGGTATTTAGTTTTCTGCTTTACGCCACCTCCTTACAAACTCGCCTTCAATGTTATCCCCATCATCGGATCCAACCGTCTGCGCTCTCCAACTAGAAGCTGAGATGAGGACAGCGCTGGACAAACTGGCTCCATTAAAATTACGAACCACTAGGCAGTCTTCCCACAACACTCACTGGCTCTCAAGAGACGCCATCATTGCTAAGCGAACCAGGAGGTGCCTTAAAAGTATTGCATCCCGTAGTGGTCTACCTGATGATCGACTTGCCTACAGAGTTGCCTACAGAGTTGCCTGCAGGAAAACGAATAAACTTATCCTTGTCTCACGTTCCTCCTACATTGAGGAATGCATCAAAAAGTAACCGGCAAACCGCACATTCTATGGAAAACCCTCAAAGATCTTCTACATCCTGGTAGCACCATGGTCCCTCACCTTAACGATCCCCTTGCCTCACTGAAACTTGCCACCTCTTTTAACACTTACTTCACCAACAAGCTAATCATCGTCGCAAACTCGTGCACGTCTACTCACACATCACACCATTGTACCCCGCTCAAGTTACCTGAAATTGTAAGCACTCACCCAGACACCCTTCTAACTACGCTAAAGCCGGTGTCTACAAAAGACGTTTTCTCTTTAATTGAATCACTTCAATTGAAGTCATCTCCACTCGACGTGCTCCCAGGTTCTTTGTTCAAGCAATGTGCTCCGGAACTCGCGATCGTGATCAGGAACATCGCAAATGCCTCATTCTCTACGGGGTGTTTTCCGTCCAACCTCAAATCTGGCCTGGTTTCTTCCTTGTTAAAAAAAACAAGTCTCGACCCGGATGACCCATCTAGTTATCGTCCCATCACTAATCTCTCGAACCTCTCTAAACTCCTTGAACGACTAGCCCTCGCCCAGCTAAAACTACACATCACCTCCGCAAACTACTGCTGCTTCCAGTCAGCTTACCGTCAAAACTACTCCACAGAAACAGCACTCACTAGAGTGCTCGATGACATTTTAACGATCATTTATTCCGGCTCAACTATTGCACTTGTAAGTCTGGACATTTCGTCAGCCTTCGACACCATCAACCACTCGCTCCTTACTTCCCTCCTGAAATCCGACTTCGGTATATGTGGCTCAGCAATCAAGTGGATAGTTTCGTACCTTTCTGACCGGCAATCTTCAGTCAGGGTGGGCACGTCCACATCGCCTGAAACAAAAGCATTATGCGGGGTTCCCCAGGGCTCTGTACTAGGTCCCCTGCTCTTCACAGCCTACACTTCCCCGATCGGCCGGCTCATCGCAAGCTTCGGTGTTAACCACCACTCATACGCGGATCACACTATTCTATTCACCGCCATTGATGATAGCAATGCCCTTGGATTCGAGAGGCTCTCGGAATGTACCACCGCCTTGCAAGTGGTTCACTGCACACAACCTAGCCCTTAATCCGAAAAAGTCAGTGGCCATTATGTTAGGTACCAAACAACGTCTCAACTCATCAGCACTTCCAACACACATACACATCTTTAGTCACAGCATCAGGTTCACCGATCACTTCAGCTACCTCGGTGTCATCCTAGATTCAACTTTATCCTTCGACCGTCAAACCAACCATATCATCAGTTAATGTAACTTTCACCTGAAGGCTCTCAGACACCTACATCCTCTCATCTCCACTGAAATTGCATAGTTGGGTCTCGCCTTGACTATTGCAACTCCGTCCTAGTCTGGACCTCCACTGGCAACCTAAAAACACTTCAAAAACTACAAAACAACCTAGCACGCGTGGTCATTGGCCACACTCATCCCCGTCTCGACTCACTAGCCTGTCTCCGTGCCCTCAACTGGCTACCCATCGCCAGTAGGGTCATATACAAGATCGCCTGCCTCTGCCACAATGCCTTCACATCTGCCTGCCTGCCGTACCTTTCTTCATTATTGACAACTTGCAGCTCAGCACACGGCAGATGCCTACGGAGCGCGACTCACGACCTCCTCTTGATACCAAGATCCAGGATGGTCATGTCTATGCGCCGCTTCTCGGTGGCAGCCCCAACAGTCTGCTTTCAAACGACTCTGAGCTTGGCTCCGTGCCTCTGAGTTGCGGCCGTTACGTCCGCAAATTTGCGCGCGTTATAAATTGTAATATTATTATACCCCTCCAGGCCAGAATATGCCCCATGTGAAAATTCAAAGGCAATTATCCATACAGAGAATGGACGACAACGAACTTCAATCGATATCTAAAAAGCATATAAATGGAAGTAAGAATCTCAATTTGATCAATTGAAGCATTTTTAGAAGCAGTCGAAGCCAGTGAAGTCGAATACGCGTGCAATTCCATTGAAGTGTTGTCGGAAGTCACGGAATAGGGTTAGGGTTAGGAACTAAGAACTACAGGACTACTTGGACCAAGATGTCAATGAATATGTAAACACCTCTGGTATCTCTCGTGATAGAGTCTGGGCAATAGATGCCGAGATCAGGGCCACAGCGAATTCATGTGTATATCGCTCAACACGATTACTATCATGGGGGTATGATTTGGCCTAGAGGGGTATAATTTGGCCTAGGCCATAATATACCCCAGAGTATAAATTGGCCTAGGCCATAATATACCCGGGTATAATCTAGCCTAGGCCGTTTTAACCCCGGGTATACTACGGCCTGTGGGTATATTACGGCCTGTTACACCGGGTCGCCAGGTTTGTAGCGCAGCACGCTAATCACTACACTACCGCTCCCCATACACACACAACAACCGCCATTCGCCACTAAGTGGCGGTGACGTCACAACGACGCTTGTGCCAGGCTATGTGCACCCTGAGGCCACGTGCAGTGTCGAATGCCCGCTGGCAGGAGGTCACGGGGCAGACCCAGGTGCCACGGGTCGACTGACTGAGATGACTGGCTACGGCACCACCTGTGCCCCTACTGTGCCAACTTGCTGTGCTTTAGCCACCCGGCGCTCTGCTCGTTGTTGTGAGCATCGCTCCTCTGCCCTCCATTATTGTTGGAGGGCGACTGCCTCCAACTGCCCAGTAGAAGCATCCTTCACGAGCCTCCTCCACAGAGGCCGATTTGACACCGCTGGTACCAGTCATCGGCAAGTCCACTCAGCTCCACATGCTCCTGTACCACATTACTCCATCTCTTCTCTAGCCCGCGCCGCGCCCGTTTAGCGCCCTCGATCTGGTCGAACAAAAGCTGTTTGGGCATGCGGTGATTGGGAATGTGGTGATTGGGCATGCAGGCTACATTGACCAGCCAACGCAGCCTTGCCTGCTGGAGGAGCTCACCGATGGGACTTTGTCCAGATCTTTCGAAGATTTGTGAGGTCCTCACAAAATCCAGCCTAGTAAAACCCAGGATTGATCGTACGCAGGCCAGCCTAAATGTTTCTAACCAGCGAAGAGGTTCCATTAGGGGGGTCCACGTTTCGCAAGCATAGAGAAGGGAGGGAATGACTGTGGCCAAGAAGACGTGAAGCTTTGTGCGGAGCGAAAGACCATGTAGCTTCCACACAGCATTACGCAACCGATGAAAAGATATCACCGCTCGACTGATTCGGAGTGAGACCTCTGCTATTAAACCGGAGCCGGTCATGAGCAAACTACCCAGGTATGGGAAACTCTCCAATCTCTCCACAACTGCCCCATCACTGATTGAGAGTTGTGGGGGTGGAGTGCCCGATGGTACAAAATACCCAGGCAGGTGCTTCGTTTTGGTGGGGCTGATGGTAAGGCCCCACCTCTTAGTGGCACACTCCAGTTTCAGCAGCAGCGCCTCCAACTCCTCCTCTGAGTGAACCAAATTTACCAGGTCATCGGCATACATAACGTGGTTGACCAATAGCCATCCCTTGACCGCACCCGGGCATCGATCAGCCTCCCATTGTATCTGTACTAGATGGATATTCTTCTGGTACAGCTACTGAAGGCTTCACCGAACTATCTGGTCGAAATAGATGTTTAAATAAATAATGTTGGAGCCAGAGGACATCCCTGTCGCACCCCAAGGTGAACAGGGAATGGCTCCGACTCCTGGCCATGTAGTTTTACCCGGGCCGGCTCACTATCATGAAGATCCTTAATGATCGTGATCAGCGGGTCAGGGACTCCGAAAGCACGAAGAACAACCCAGAGCCCAGGCTTACTGATGGTATTTCGGCCTTGACCAGGTCAATAAAGCAGAGATGTAGGTTGTTGGAATTCCCTACACCTCTGCTATAGCAAACGGACAGAAAATATGGCATCTGTGCAGGACCGCCCGTCCCTGAAACCACATTGGGGCCCCGCAAGCCTCTCCTCAGTGTGCCTGGCGAGGCGGTGTTGAATAATCCTTGCCAGGACCTTTCCTGGCACACTGAGGAGTGAGATGCTCCTGTAGTTGTTATAGTCTGTGCGGTCTCCCTTCTTGAAGATGGGGACCACCAGGGCATCCTTCCAGTCCTGCGGAACCTGTCCAGTGGTCCAGACTGTTGTTATGATGTCATGTAGGGCAGTCTGTGCACAAACGTCACCCTCACTCAGCATTTCGCTTGGGAGATCATCTCTGCCCGGTGCCTTTCCTGGTCTCAGACTCTGGATCGCCCTTCAGTACTTCCTCAACAGATAGCACTCACAGTGGGTGAGTTCCTCTTCCAATATTTGAGGCACCGCAGCCTCAGCAGGGTAATCCCCACTTTGTCCGACGATGTTTTCCATGTGGAGGGATTTCCCCTCCCCCAGGACTTCACAGAAATGCTCAGCACATTTGGAAACCTATTCCTGGGGGTCAAAGATTGGATCACAGTTTTTTCCCCTAATGACGGTAATAGGTGTGGCGCTGCAGGTTACTTTTTTTATGGAATTAAATAGGGATTTGTGATCGCGAGTAACCTGCGACCACCACCCATCCTTGCAGCGCCTCACGGCTCTCGGAACCTCCGAGCGAAGGCTGCGGTAAGCCTCCTTATTCTCCGACGTGGGATGTTGTAGCCAATGAAAGTGGGCCTGTCGCTTTTTCTCAGCCAGCTTGAACACCTCCTCTGTCAGTCAGGGTCTGGGGGGAGGTCTGGACCGCGTACCCAAAGCAGCCATTGCAGCTGCCTGAGTCACAGTCCTAAACCTCACCGATTTACCCTCGACATCTGGAGGAGTGGCGGACGATGCCAACCCCAGCCGCAAGTGATGATGAAATTCTCGTTTGAAATTTTCATCATCAAGCTGAGACTAGGCCATCTTAGGTTTGAATGGGGTCCTGAGTGTACACCCACCACCGGAGTGGAAGAATGGCAGGCACTTCTTACAGATGACTAGTCGCTGGTCAGAGAGTAGATCAGCTCCACGGTAGGTCCTGGTGTCAAGGGCATGGGCCCGTATCCGCTGGTCAGTCACTATGTAGTCCAGCAGATGTTCTTACATGGGTTGGACCAGATGACGCCAAAAGGCGCACAACTCAAAGACAATGCACCATCAGAGTATGAGAGCTCGGGGTAAGCATTTACACCATTGGAACCTCATTTGCCAGTAAAAAATATGATAATTGTTTTTTTACTCTTCTATCTGGCAACAAAACTGACACCTTTTTTACAAGGAGTAATGTTTCAGTTTTGTTGCCAGATAGAAGGGTAAAAAAACAATTATATTTTTTACTGGCAAATGAGGTTCCAATGGTGTAAAAAAACAATTATCATATTTTTTACTGGCAAATGAGGTTCCAATGGTGTAAATGCTTACCCCGAGCTCTCATACTCTGATGGTGCATTGTATTTGAGTTGTGCGCCTTTTGGCGTCATTTGGTCCAACCCATGTGAGACTAGGCTCTAAGGAAAGCTGTCTCGGTTGTGGACCAATCAACTTCAAGGACAGTGCATACATTATCAGAGTTATGTTTTTTGTTTGCATTATGACTGCAGGTATTGTGGTCTATGCAAACATGCCTCCTTGTAAAAAAGGTGTCAGTTTTGTTGCAAGATAGAAGGGTGAAAAAACAATTATCATCATTAGCATTGCTATAGCGCGTAACCCAAGAGCCTGCAGCGGTGGGACCCGGAGTGGATGGAGCGCCGAGAGAAAGAGGGAAATGAAATGCCCCCCAGCCTCCGCCCCCCAGCCTCCGCCCCCCAGCCTCCGCCCCCCAGCCTCCGCCCCCCAGCCTCCGCCCCCCAGCCTCCGCCCCCCAGCCTCCGCCCCCCAGCCTCCGCCCCCCAGCCGCCGCCCCCCAGCCGCCGCCCCCCAGCCGCCGCCCCCCAGCCGCCGCCCCCCAGCCGCCGCCCCCCAGCTTTATTCCTCCTGCGCCAACGGCGCCAGGAGCCTTTCCGTGCATCAAAACGAACGTACATGCCTTTATGGCAACAGCATTCACTTGATTTGATCGCCAAACACAATGTACATGCCTTCATGGCAACAACATACACATTACTTATTGTCACGCAACACATCGCTACCGCATCACAGTCAATGTCCGGTGTGCGCGTCGTTCAGGTTCCGGCACAAATTGCACTGAAACAAGTCCAAGTGCATTCGGTGTGATCATCTCATGGCAACACCAATCACTGCTCAGCCATCGCGCACCACATCGCCACCGCCTCACAGTCAGTGTCCGGCGTGCACGATGTCCAGGCATTCACGGTCCCTTGCTTAAACCAACGGCCCTCCCTCTCCCACATCTTCACCCTCCATCTCAACCGACGACAGCGGTGAAGGTGGTGGCGGTGGCGCCTTCAAGGTCCCCAAGGCCTCGGGCGGAACATCTCCTGGCGGCTATATCCATACCTGCTCGGGTCTTGGACGACACGGCGAGCCACGCTCATAAAGTTTTCCCTATTGGGGAAGCTGTCCCGCACTCGAATGTTACGTCTCCCCTTGGACCATCTAAAAAAACCGAGAAGGTATTCGGGAGAGCACCCCCAGTTCTTCATGGGAGGCCAGGTTTCCGGCCTTTCCACCTGCGGATCGCTATCAACCCCCCATATCTTGGCTCCGACCTCCTCCTTCTTTCTGTAATCGTCAAGCATTCCTAAGTCGTCCGTCAACTGCATCGCCAAATCGCCCTCCTCGGCGGTGTAGCCGTACTCGTGTGACTCGTAGAAACCCTTCATTGCTGCCCTCGCAAAGGCGCGCCTGTCGGAGAAAACTTTGTATAGTTCCCTCAACCTGTTCCCTGTTTTTTCTCTATCCATCTTCCTTATCCACGCAAGGACGGTCCTCGGCGTTCACTCTCCCGGCTTAGGCTGCTTTCTCCAACCTCCAAGCTTCTGGGGGTACGCCCTCCCGTCCAAATCCTCCAAGTCATCGCCATAAGCTTTCCCGTCAGTGCCAACCCACCCTCCGGTGTCTGCCGACGTTCCGGGAACGGGGACCTCACCAGGCTCTGTGCCGAGTGCAGGCAACTTCCTCCAGCCCATCGGTCTCTTGATCCGTTCTGTGGCGGGGGGCGCTGCCTTTAAAGGGTACATAATCGCGCGGCACCCAGATCGCGTCCGCAACGATCGACGTTCCTGCTCCAAGCTTTGTCTGAGAGGCTGGAGTCGAAATCGGCCCTTGCGCCCCCTTTGTCTCTCCCTCTGTCTCTTGCTGTCTTTGTCTGTCCATATCTCTTCATCTGTCTCTCTCCCTCTATCTCGATATCTCCCTTTGTATCTCACCCTCTCTTTCTCTCTCCTCCGTCTCCCTCTCTCACTGTCTTTTTCTCTGTTTCAATTACTTTGCCTCTGTCTTTTTGACTCTCCCTCTGTCTCTCTTTTTCTGTCTCTCTCTCTGTTACTCTCTGTTGCTCCCTCTATCTCTTCCCCGATATTTATCTGTGTCCTTCTCTCTCTCTTTCTCCATCTGTCTTTCTAGATTAGTTAGACTTGGAAGTGGCTGTGTGTGTAGTAGCTATAGAAGAGAGACAGGGAGGTGACTGTGTGTGTAGTAGCTATAGCAGAGAGACAGGGAGGTGACTGTGTGTGTTGTAGCTATAGAAGAGAGACAGGGAAGTGACTGTGTGTGTGTTGTAGCTATAGAAGAGAGACAGGGAGGTGACTATGTGTGTTGTAGCTATATAAGAGAGACAGGGAAGTGACTGTGTGTGTAGCGCTATAGAAGAGAGACAGGGAGGCGACTGTGTGTGCAGTTCCGTGAGTCTGTGCAGGACCTGTTGCCAGGTCTACCCTACACTGACGATCACTACCTCTTCAAGTGGCTCAGAGGTAAGGACTCACCACCTTCTCACTTACTCACCCCTTTCTCATCTCATCATCTCACCACCTCCTCACCCAACAACTCACCTCCTACTGACCACCTCACTACTACCTCACCTCATTTCCACGTGCACTTCACCACTTCTTCAACACTTCCTCACCTCACCACCACTCACCAGCTCCTCACCGAGTCATCCTCACCACCTCTTTACCTCCTCACCACCACCTCACCACCTGCTCACCAACTCCTCAACGTGTTTATTCTTCTAGCCAGGAATTTCAACTTGAAGAATGCAGAGGCGATGATCCGCAGAGTAAGGAACACCGCTCCTCTTCACAAGCACTCCTCACCAGCACTCCTCACCACCACCCACCAACTCATTCCCTCACTCATCCATTCACCCCTCACCATACCTCCTCACCACCACTCCTCACCACATTTATTCACTACTACTCACCATCACTCCTCATCCACCACTCCTCACCACCACTTATCACTATCACTCCTCATCACTAACACTCCTCATACCACTCACCAACTAATTTCCTCACCCATTCACCACCCACTCACTACTCACTCACCATTCACTCACTCACCACTCTTTTGTGATTCCTTGGGTGAGCAAGTAAATGAGTAGGTTAGCGAGTGAGAGAGCGAGTTAGTAGGCGAGTGAGTGAGTGGTTTAACGAATAAGTAGGTGAGCGAGTGGATGGGTGAGTGAGCTAGCGAATTAGCCAGTGAATGTATGGATGAGTGAGCAAGATGAGTGTGTGGGTGAGAGAGCACGTGAGTGGGTGAGTGAGCGCGCGAGTGAGTAAGTGGGAGAGCAAGGGAGTGAGCGAGTGAGTGAATGGGCGAGTGCGCGTGTGAATGTTAAAGAGATGTCCGATCCCCCCCCCCCACCAGCACGCAGAGTTCCGGATGCAGATGGACGTGGATTTTCTCGTCAATAACTGGAAGCCGTCCGAGGTGAGGCTGGCGTTCCCATGCTGAGGCCAAGCACATCCGCGTGATCACCACTGCAACCCAATATGCACGGTGACTGGGTGGGTGAATGAGTGAGTGGGTGAGTTAGTAAGTGGTTGGTGAGTGGGTGGGTGAGAGAGTGGGCGAGTGGGCGGGTAAGTCGGTGAGTGAGTGGGTGGGTGAGAGAGTGGGCGAGTGGGTGGGTAAGTCGGTGAGTGAGTGACTAGGTGAGTGAGTGGGTGGGTGAGTGCGTGGCCTCCACCCAATCTCACCCCGATGCCCTAAACTCACCCCCGACCCCCCCCCCCCCCCCCAAAACTCATCCCGACCCCCCTAACTCACACCGACCTACCAACTTACCCCGGGCACCCCAAAACTCATCCCGACCGCCCCAAACTCACCCCAAGCCACCAAACTCACCCCGAGCCAGCAAATTTACCCCGGCCCCCCTAGAGTCACCCCAACCCCCAAAACTCACACACATCCCCCCCCAAAACCTCAAACTCACCTCAACCCCCCTAAATTCACCCCGACCCCCCCCCCCCAATCTCACTGCGACCCCCCAAACTCACCCAGCCCCCGAAACTCACTCAGACCTCCCAAACTCACTTCGACCCCCGCAAACTCACCCCCGACCCCCCAAACTCACCCCAACACCCTAAACTCACCCAGACACCCCCAAACTCACCTTGACCACCAAAACTCGCCCCTACTCCACAAACTCACCCCTGAATTTCACAAACTCACCCAGATCCCCCAAACTCATCAACGCCCCCCCAAACTCACCCGACTCCCTTAAACTCACCCTTCCCCGCCCCAAACTCACGCTGAGCCCCCAAACTCACCCCAAACTTACCACGACCCCCCAAACTCACAGAGTCCCCTCCCCAAAACTTATCCCGACTCCCCATACTCACCCCCTTAACCACCAAACTCCACCCGACCACCAAAACTCACCCCTTAACCCCCAAACTCACTCAGACCCCCCCAAACTCACCCCAACAGCCCTAAGCTAACCCTTGACCCCCCAGACTTACCCCGATCCCACAAACTCACCCCAAACCCCGAAGCTCATTCCGACCCCTGCAAACTTACCCTCGACCCCCTAAACTCACCCCGATGACCCAAACTCACCCAGACCCCCCCCCCAAACTCACCTCGACCGCCAAAACTCACCCCGACCCCCCAAACTCACCCTACCCCCCCCCCCCCCCACATACACCCGACCCCCCCGCCAAACTCAACACTACCCCCCTAAACTCACCTGGACGCCCCAAAACTCACCCCGACCCCCCAAACTCATTCAGAGCCCGCAAACTCACCCCGACCCACCTAAACTCACCCCTGACCCTCCAAAATCACCCCGACCCTCCCAAACTCACCCACGCCCCCCTAAACTCACCCGACCCTGCCAAACTCACCCTGAAACCCCAAACTCACCCTGACCCCCAAAGTGACTCCCAAATATCTCCCCACCCCCCAAACCTGTGACCTGTGTACAGGTGGTGGAGAAGTACTTCTCTGGGGGGCTGTGTGGCTGGGACCGGGAGGGGTCCCCTCTGTGGTGGGAGGTGGTGGGGGACCTCGACCCCTCCGGTTTAATGAGGTCCGAGCGGCCGGGGGTCTTCCTCCGCAGCAAGGTGCGGGAGCTAGAGCTCATGCTGGCCGAGTGCCAGCGGCAGACTCACCTGGTGAGTAACGCAGCTGCACACTCACGCTTCTCACTCACCTGGTTAATTGCGCAGCGACCCACTCACTCACCCACCCTTCCATTCGAACTAAGTCTCTAACAGGACTTCCCCTACATGCCTGAATGAGCTACCTGGGCGACGTTTACCTGTATCTGTGTGTGAGCGAGTAGCTGGGCAGACAGGTTGGCAGCATGGTGCTCATCGTAGACTTAAACAACCTGAGCCGCAGGCACCTGTGGAGACCGTTCCTGAACAGCAACCTGGAGGTGAGTCTCACCCACTCACCAAAGGTCGCAAACGGGTTTTGATTCCTTACCCGTACCCGGCCGCACCAGGGTCGCAAACGGGTACCCGATACCCGGCCGGGTATGGGTAGCCGGGTATCGGGTATCGGGTACCCAATTGCGACCTCTGGGATGAAGCCATGTTGTAGGCGCGGGTGGGTTGATTCTAGGAACTTGAATTGTGAGAAGAGACAAGACGTTGGGAAATGAGTGACAAACGGTTACTCTCCAGTGACTCACGGCCTACCCGTACCGTACCCGGCCGCACCAGGGTCGCAAACGGGTACCCGTACCCGGCCGGGTACAGGTAGCCGGGTATTGGGTAGGGTACGGGTATCGGGTACCCGATTGCGACCTCTGCCACTCACTCACCCACTGAATTAAGTATGCACCCACTCACTCATACACCCACCCACCTCACCCACCCACTCACTCAACAACCGCCATTCGCCACCAAGTGGCATTGACATCACTACGGTGCTTGTGCCACGCTAGGTGCACTTTGAGGCCACGTGAAGTGTCGAAGGCTCATTGCTAGCAGGTTACGTGACAGACCCAGGTTCTAGGGGTTGACTGACTGTGATGATTGATAGATACACCAGCTGTGCCCCCTACTGTTCCAACTGTATTTTAGCTGCCTGGCGCTCAGCTCATCGTTGTGAGTGTCGCTCCTCTGCCCTCCCCAGGAGCTTCCTTCACGAGCCTCCTCCATAGAGGCTGATCTTGCCACTGCTGGTGCCGGTCTTCGGCAAGCCCACTCAACTCCACATCCTCCTGTACTGCATCAATCTCTTCGATAGCCCGTGCCGTGCCCGTTTAGCCCCCTCTATCCGACTAATCAAAAGCTCAATTTAACACTTAGGCTTTCGCGACCAATATCATCCATAATATAGGTGTTTTTCGAACACTGTCTAAAGAATACCTATTTATTGTGGAAAGGTGATTTATATAAACCAAAGTAAGGAGCAACAATGGGCTCTCCTTTGTCTCTTCAAGCACACTACAACCCTCTGCTTGGTTTAGATATGTGGATGACACACTGGTGGTGTGGCCACACGGCAAATATATACTTAATGAATTTCTAAATCATCTCAACTCGCAAAACCCATCCATACAGTTCACCATGGAAGTAGAAGTTGACAGAACTCACATTTCTGAATATTCTGCTCGGGCATGGTTGAACTGGTAAAATAACACGTAGCGTTTACCGAAAGAAAACACACTGACGCCTAATTCAGTCACACTATGACCCTACACAGAAATCCTCACTCATCAAGATGCTCATACTTCGGGCTAAGAAAGTGTCAGATGGTGATAGTCTGAGAAGTGAAATTAAACATGTTAAAGTAGTGCAGCAATCAATTGAATGGTTAAAATTATGCACAAATCAACAGGGCACTGAATGTCAAAACCAAATTAAATAACACGAGAATTGAAACTGGCCAAGTAATAAAAATTATTAAAATACCGTAAATGTGGGAATAACTGATAAACAAGCCAGATTTTTTGAAAAACAAAACATTCGTGTCAGATTTGGCATGGTACATAAAATACAGAAACTAAAATCTGGTACTTCAGATGTATTACCAAAGCTATCAACAGAAGGTGTATACCGGATTTATTGCACTTGTGGGAAATGTTATGTTGAGCAGCCAGGACAAATGATCAACACGAAACTAAAAGAACACCAAATAAATATTAAATACTCCCAAACACAACTGTCGGCAGTGGCAGAACACACGTGCCAAAAAGGACACTCAATTGATGTTGATAATGTTGAAGTTCTGTGCAAAACCAGTTACTACTGGCCAAGACCAATTAGAGTAGCTATCGAAATTGAGAGAAATAAAAAGATGTGTAACCCTTCGGATAGCTACAGGCTTAAGTGCTCCTTGGAAGCGAATCCTCAAATAATACATTATACTCTTTGGTTCTTTCGGTAAAGTCACGTCGGAATAAAATTCCGTTTCGATTGCAACACAAGTGTAGGACTCGTGACAAGCTTTAACGTACAAATGAACGTCATTCTGTAACCCCGACCAATAGAAATCATTACTTAAAGTCAAAGCGGTTTTCTTCTCCCCCAAGTGCATCAACCGTGCGTGCATGTCGGAAATGAGTTTCCCTCATAAACACAGTGGCACTACTATACACCATTTCTGTAAAACGACATCCCATCTGACCAGGAGGTCGTCAATGAGTCGGAGAAAAGGCCGATCATCCGACTGTTTGGAGCGAGAGGCCCATAGCCTCATCCTGGTAAGCGACGGATCGTCTATTTGCAACCGCACCCAACGCCCCCATGACAAACCCAACAACCCAGGCTCAGTATCTAGTGTCTCGTCAACCCGGTTTGAATTAGCTGCAGCGGCCATTCTCGGCTCGCTCTGCAGCGGCGGCCCACAACGCGGCGATCCCTCGGAGCACCGACACAAGCCCGATGCCTGAGGCAACCGGGACAGAGCATCCGCGTTAACGTGACGTGCACCCTTCCTGTGCTGGACCGTAAATGAGTATCCCTGCAGGACCTCAAGCCAGCGGGCCATTTGGCCCGAGGGTTGATCGATCCGCAAGGAGTACTGCAATGCCGCGTGGTCGGTGCGGACCAAAAACTGTCGCCCGTACAAGTATGGACGATACAACTGCACAAAATGAACAATCGCCAATAATTCCCTGCGCGTTACGCAATACCTTTGTTCCGCCGGGGACAGTACCCGGCTGCCATACGTGACGACCCTTTCAACACCGTAAATCGTTTGCGACAACACGGCTCCGATGCCCGTATCACAGGCATCCGTGTTCAACGTAAACATTTCCGCAAAATTTGGATACCCGAGTGGCGGTGCGTCCGCCAACGCGTCCCGGAGTGTTTCAAATGAACGCTGCTCCTCATCACCCCATAGAAACGTTTTACCCTTAGCAGTCAGCGTGTGCAGTGGCCTCGCAATCGTAGCAAAATTCTTAACAAATCGCCGATAATATGACGCAAACCCCACGAAGCTGCGTACTTCCGACACCGTTTTAGGCACTGGCCAGCCTCGAAATCTTTACTTTACTGAACACAATGACGTCGTCCAGCTAAATCAAACACGACTCCCACTGCAATCCCGTCAACACCAGCTCCATCAGTCGTTGAAAAGTGGCTGGTGCGGAGTGCAGCCCCATCGGCAATACATTAAAGTGAAACAATCCTTGCGGCGTGCGAAAAGCCGTCTTCGGTTTAGATGCCTCGTCCAAGGGCAATTGCCAAAAGCCCGATAAGAGGTCTAATGTGGAAAAAAATGTAGCGCCGGACAATGCGTCCAATGAGTCGTCAATGCGCGGAAGCGGATAAGCATCTGCCACCGAAACTTTATTCAATTTTCGGTAATCTACACAAAATTGCAGAGAGCCGTCCCTTTTTTTTTTACCAACACGATCGGGGCTCCCCATGGGCTGGACGAAGGGGATACGATATCCTGTTGCAACATCTCGTCAACCGTCCTCCGAATGCAATCCTTCTCCAGCGGGCTCACCCGGTGAGGATTCAATCGAACAGGGGCCGCATCTCTAGTGTCAATGTGATGTTGCAACAAGGTCGTACGACCGACGTCAAACTTCCGAGCTAAACACATCCCTAAATTCCCAAAGAAACTCCCTTAACCGCGTCCGCTGCTCGGGTGTCAAATCGTCATTACCTTCATACTATTCGCGAAACCAGCTCGGTTCCTCCTCCGATCGCGGCAGCGTGTTACCCCCCCCCCCCCCCCGGCTTTCCAACCCTCGTTCGACTGATGCGTGTGCCAGTGTGGTCCCTTCCTGAATAACGGTCGGCTCGTGCCCCGTGTTTACAATCTGAATAAACGGTTTGGCCGTCGCTGGCACCATCGTAAAAGCCCCTACCAAAGAGGGCATTCGTGGCACGGCATTTGAAGGTGACACCACCCACAAGTTACCTACTGACAGCCCCTTTTTCAATTTCAATGGGACAAGCATCTGCGTCGCAGGCGGAACGCGCACCGTGCAGCTAACCACCGCCTGGACCACAGCGTTGACACGAGCAAATGTAAACGGAGTACCCAAAAATTTTATGCACCTCCCTGATGGCAATTCCAATTGTCCCCTTTCAATCGAAATCTTAAATCGGCATCTTTTGCAAAAAAATCCGTGCCCAATAAACACGGCACAGCCAGAACAGACGAAATAAAAATGTACCCCGTTACACACACCTCCCCGACCTGTATCGTTGCTAGTATACGACCCATAATTCCCAAACTACCCCCATTTGCCGCTATACACGGGCCCTCCACCGGTTCCAAAACATGGGCCGAAGCAGGAAGCAATCGGAAGGTGTGCAAAGAAATAAGCATCGCGGATGCCCCCGTGTCAACAATAACCCGAATTTTAATCCCTTGAACAAACGCCATCACATCCGACGAACCCGGCACAGCCCCCAAAACACGATGAGCCAACGCACCCCATACCGCATTACCTTGAGCATCATATGAAGGGGGATCAACATTATGTATCGACGCGGATGGGTGAGGTGTAGGATACGGCCGTGTATTGCATGTGTCGCGACTCGCCTGGTAATCCTGCGCTGGGTAGAATCCCCGATTGGAGGGTCCCGATGAACGTGCCAAGACGCGTCTCCATCTCCAGCAGTCCCGCGTGAAGTGTCCTCGCCGCCCGCACTCGTAGCAGCGTGACGGACCGCCACGTCCGCCCGCATCCGAGCGGCGGTGTGGGCTCAACGGTGATCGTGCGGCCGCTGCCGTCAGCGGCGTCAGCTCTCCCTCCGGTAGACCACCGTCTGATCCAACGCCCACCACCAGGGGCCGAGATGGCCCCGCCGATGGCTCGTCGCGAAGATCCAGGTTGGCCTGGATGTTCCTGGCAAGCTGCAAGGATGACCCGTCGTCGTTGTCACTGGGAAGTGAGAGGACGACTTGTAGCTCCTTCGCCATCTGCAACAGCTTCTCCTGGGCCAAAGAATCAAGGGCCGCTTCGTCCATTGCCGGGTAAGCTGCTTGGCCAAGAGTCAACAGCGCACTGCGATACGCGAGGGGAGATTCTCCTTCCGCCCGTCGCCTCAATTGAAACTTGCGCTTGGCGACCGAGAGAGGTTCGTAAATCTTCTGCATCGCCGCAAATATCTCTGGCAAGGACAAGCGAACCCCTCGAGGGAGACCGTAGAACGTCGCCAACGCGTCGTCGTCCAAAGCCGTTGGCAGCGCCCGTAGCGCTTGAGCCTCCGTCCACCCGAGCGACTCATACGCTGCCCGAAATTGTCATGTAAACGCCGTCCAGTCGCCGACCGGGACCTCGAAGCGTTCCACGTGCAGCCAACGTGGCGTGCTCGAGGCCAGCGACTCCGGTTCCTCCTCGTCCAGCGGCGCACCTGGCGCCTCGGGAGATCCAGCCGCGCCGTCAGCCCCCGCAGATGCAACGAGGTCGTGCGGCTGCAGATCCAATCCCGTCGGTGCTGCCCGCATCGACCGCAGAACTCGATCAAATTCTTGCGTGAGCACCGCCATCCTGGCCTCCCACGCTGCCATCGCAGCTCTCCTCCTCGTCGTGCGTGTCGACCTCGTCGTGTGGCGGTGCTTGCTCCATCACGTCCTCCGGCGAAGTGGGGGCCTCCGCTCCTGATGGAGATATCACATCCGCATCACTGCTCTCCGCCGACGAGGCTGCCGGTAAGTTCTTTTTCTTCATGACTTTCTTGGACATCTCGGTGCAGGTCCGTTATCACTTCTGACACCAGTTGTAGGACTCGTACAAGGGTTGTCTTTCTCTCCTCTTTATTTTCCTCTTAGAGTCCACCGTCGCCGCGCCACCACTCCGTGTCTCTCTGTGCCCTCACTCCGCTCCGCGTCTTTCTACCTCACTATCACTACGCTTGTCGTCTCTACGGTTTCTCCTACTCTGCATCCTTCCGATGCATGGCTACCCTGGTTGCTCACTGCGTTCTCGCTACCACTGTCTCTCCGTGCTTTACTCTACTAACACTGTCTCCCTACGCTTTACTCTACTATCACTTGCTCTGCGACTCCCCGGGCACCGTTGCTGCGGCTCCATCCACGACGCCGACTCGTACAGGACTCCCTTCTCTCCGTTGCGCTCTGGCTTATATCCCCACAGCAATTAATCTCCCTAATTATCTCTACCCCCCGCTTATCGCTCGCCCCCTGGCCCCCCGTGTCACGTGGCCTTGTTTTCGCCGCCGGAGCGACGCCAGCTAATGCCCAATTACCTTTCCAACCAATCACTGGCCTGTGTCCTCCCGGCTACCCTGACACCTGTTTCAACCCTTAACGACCCACTTCGCCTAAAGCGACAACAACAACCATTACCTCACATCACCCCACTGTACTGTGCAAGCCCTACACAAGCAACCATCATCAGGTAGAACTACATTTGAGAGAGAGAGAAAACACAGACACGGACACATACAGACAGACATACAAGCAGAGAGAGACAACACAGACACACAGAGAAAGACACACAACATAGACACACAAAGACCCAATGCCTCTGTGTCGAGGCCATAAATAGAGAGGGGGGGCAGAGAGAGAGGTGGGTCTGCTGGGGCAGCTGCTGGAGCAGAGAAATTAGCATGTCAATGAATCCACCCCGAAGCCACCGAGGGAAAGAAGATCGAATGGCTCTATGAGAGCCTGTTAAATTTTAGAGAGAGAAATAGTTTGAGAAAACATCACCCATTTCCCCTCGGCATCAGGAGGAGGGCGAGACGATACAAAACCCGAGCTGTAAGTGATGATAAAATTCTTGCTTGCAACTTTCATCAGCTTCCACTGCGGTGGTGGATGACAGGCGCATTTTACTGATAAGCCGATGGTCAGTGAACAGATCAG
Source organism: Lampetra fluviatilis (assembly GCF_964198595.1). NCBI lineage: Eukaryota > Metazoa > Chordata > Hyperoartia > Petromyzontiformes > Petromyzontidae > Lampetra > Lampetra fluviatilis. The sequence continues at coordinate 196,911 of NC_136337.1, read as the reverse complement.
TTTCACGGTAGGTGTTGCTCGGTCAATAAATAGTCCAGCAAATGTTCTGGCTGAGACCCGGCACGCATCAATTATGTTGTCTGGATGCTGTCACATGGCACAAATAAGTGGCAATGGAGAATACAATGGAGGGTGGGGTCCACATGTAATAGGGAAAGCGGATGATTGAAAGTTAGAAACACCTGCAGCAAACATGGTGTCAATCACCATCAGTGTAACCGGCTTCCTATAAATATGGATTATACCCCCCCCATCCCACACACACCCCCACCCCACACACCCCCACCCCACACACCCCCACCCCACACACCCCCACCCCACACACCCCCACCCCACACACCCCCCCACCCACCCCCCCCACACCCACCCCACACACCACCACACCCCCCACCCCACACACCACCCCACCCCACACACACACACACAGACACCACCCACCCCACACACACACAGACAACACCCACCCCACACACACACAGACACCACCCACCCCACACACACACAGACACCACCCACCCCACACACACACAGACACCACCCACCCCACACACACACAGACACCATCCACCCCACACACACACAGACACCATCCACCCCACACACACACACACACCACCCACCCCACACACACACAGACACCACCCACAACAACAGCAACAAAAACAACCACCATTCACCACTAAGTGGCGGTTACGTCACCACGACGCTTGTGCCAGGCTATGTGCACCTTGAGGCCAAGTGAAGTGTCCAACGTCCGCTGGCAAGAGGTCACGGGGCAGATCCAGATGCCAAAGGTCGAATGATTGAGATGACTGGCTGATGCACCACCTGTGCCCCTACTGTGCCAACTTGCTGTGCTTTAGCCACCCAGCGCTCCGCTCATTGTTGTGAGCATCGCTCCTCCACCCTCCGTTGTTGTTGGAGGGTGACTGCATCCAACTGCCCAGTAGTGTCCTTCACGAGCCTCCTCCACAGAGGCCGATGTTGACACCGCTGGTACCAGTCATCGGCAAGTCCAATCAGCTCCACGTCCTCCTGTACTACATCACTCCATCTCTTCTCTAGCACGTGCCGCGTCAGTTTAGCGCCCTCGATCCGGCCGAACAAAAGCTGTTTAGGCATGCAGTGACTGGACATGCGTGCTACATGACCCAGCCAACGCAGCCGTGCCTGCCGGAGGAGCTCACCGATGGGACTTTGTCCACATCTTTCAAGGATTTGTGAGCTCCTCACACAATCCAGCCTGGTTAAACCCAGGATGGATCGTAGGCAGGCCAGCCTAAATGTTTCTAACCGGCAAAGGTGTTCCATTAGGGGGGTCCACGTTTTGCAAGCGTAGAGAAGGGAGGGAATGACCGTGGCCGAGAAGACCTGAAGCTTCATGCTGAGTGATAGACCAGGTAGCTTCCACACAGCGTTACGCAACCGATGAAAAGATATTGCCGCTTGACTGTTTCGGAGTGAGACCTTTGCTGTTAAACCGGAGCCGGTCATGAGCACACTGCCAAGGTATGGGAAACTTTCCACTCTCTCTGCCCTATCACCAATTGGGAGATGTGGGAGTGGAGTGTCCGATGGTACAAAATACCCAGGAAGGTGCTTAGTTTTGGTGGGGCTGATGGTAAGGTCCCACTTCTTGGTAGCACACTCCAATTTCAGCAGCAGCGCCTCCAACTCCTCCTCTGAGTGAGCCGCAATTACCAGGTCGTCGGCATAGATAAAGTGGTTAACCAATAGGGAGCCATCCCTTGACCGCACCCAGGCATTGATTCGCCTCCCATTGTATCTGTACCAGATGGAAATTCCTCCAGTACAGCTACTGAAGGCTTCACGAACTACGTGGTCGAAATAGATGTTAAATAATGTTGGAGCCAGAGGACATCCCTGTCGCACCCCAAGGTGAATAAAGAATGACTCTGACTCCCGGCCACGTAGTTTTACCCGGGCCGGCTCACCATCATGAAGGTCCTTAATGATTGTGAGCAGAGGGTCAGGGACTCTGAAAGCACGAAGAACGACCCAGAGCCCAGGCCTACTGATGGTATCATAGGCCTTGACCAGGTCAATGAAGCAGAGATGTCGGTCTTGCTGGAATTCCCTACACCTCTGCTGTAGCAAACGGACAGAAAATATGGCATCTGTGCAGAACCGCCCTGTCCTGAAACCGCATTGGGGCTCTGCAAGCCTCTCCTCAGCGTGCCTAGCAATGCGGTGTTGAGTAATCCTTGCCAGGACCTTTCCCGGCACACTGAGTGAGATTCCCCTGTCGTTGCTACAGTCTGTGCGGTCCCCCTTCTTAAAGAGGGAGACCACCAGGGCATCCTTCCAATCCTGCGGAACCCGTCCAATGGCCCAGACTGTTGTTACGATGTCATGTGGGGCAATCTGTGCACAAACGCCACCCTCCCTCAGCATTTCGCTCGGGAGATCATCTCTGCCCGGTGCCTTTCCTGGTCTCAGACTCTGGATCGCCTTCAGTACTTCCTCAACAGATAGCACTCACAAGGGGTGAGCTCCTCTTCCAATATTTGAGGCACCGCAGCCTCAGCAGGGTCATCCCCACTTTGTCCCATGATGTTTTCCAGGCTGAGGGATTCCCCCTCCCCCAGGACTTCACAGAAGTGCTCAGCAAACATGCACACCTATTCCTGGGGGTCGGAGATTGGATCACCGTTTTTCCCCTAATGATGGTAATAGGTGTGGCACTGCAGGTTACATTTTTGATGGAGTTAAATAGGAACTTGTGATCGCGGGCCACTGAGGCAGACTCCATCTCCTCAGCAACCCGCGACCACCACCCATCCTTCCAGTACCTCACAGCTCTCCGAACCTCCGAGTGAAGGCTGCGGTAAGCCTCCTCATTCTCTGATGTGGGATGCTGGAGACGATTAGCGTAGGCCTGTCGCTTTTTCTAAACCATCCTGAACACCTCCTCTGTCAGCCAGGGTCTCTGGAGAGGTCTGGACTGCGTGCCCAAAGCAGCCATTGCAGCTGCATGAGTCACAGTCCTAAACTTCGCCCATTTACCCTTGACATCAGGAGGAGTGAGGGACAATGCCAACCCCAGCCGCAAGCGATGATGAAATTCTCGCTTGCAATTTTCATCAGCTAACTGAGACCAGGCCACCTGAGGTTGGAATGGGGTCCTGGGTGTACACCCACCACCAGAGTGGAAGAATGGCAGGCGCATCTTACAGATGACTAGTCGATGGTCAGAGGGCAGATCAGCTCCACGGTAGGTCCTGGTGTCAAGGACATGGGCTCGCATCCGCTGGTCCGTCAATATATAGTCCAGCAGATGTTCTTGCTTGGACCCAGCATGCATCCATGATGTTATGTGGATGCGCTGATGCCGTAACAGCGTGTTGGTAATTACAAGCCCATGGGCTGCACAAAAATCTAGCAGCCTCCTACCATTGTTATTGAGCTGATCTGGCCCATGCCTTCCAATCACTCCAGACCAGGTGCCAGCATCATGACCAACTCGGGCATTGAAGTAACCCAACAAGATGACTCTATCCCGAGGTGCCACTTTAGCCAGCACTTGTGACAGGAGGTCATAGAAGGCATCTGACTCATCGGCCTTGCCTGCATCCCTCCACGGATGTTCGTCTTCAGTGGGGGCATAAGTAACCACGACCACCACTCCTCGCCTCCGGTGGATGGGAAGGCGAGCCCAAAGTAGCCTGGGGCTTGCAGTCTCCTGCCCCGAGTAGAGGACTGTCCACCCCTCATGGTGGCAGGAGCCAGAGCCGGTCCACCGGACCTCCTGAATGCCACAGAGATCCAGGCGTTACCGCTCCAGCTCCCGACAGAGGAGTGGCAGCCTCTCCTCCACAGTGAGCGTTCGAACATTTCACGTGGCCATCCATAGTGGCTTTTGGTTGTTTCTGGAGGAGCCCCGAGGGTACACCCCCCCCCCCCCACACACACCCCCCACGCACACACCCCCCACGAACACCCCCCCCACACACACACCCCCCACACACACCCCCCACACACACCCCCCCCCACACACACCCCCACACACATACCCCCCCCACACAACACCCCACACACCAACCCCCCGCACACACCACCCCCCCCCACACACACCACCCCCGTCACACCCCTCCCCACACCCCAGTCGACTTTGCCACCTGCAGGCTAAGGTGGCACTGCAATGGACTTCAGAGAAGCAGCAGAGTATACGACATCTGTTGGTCTGGAGCGAGCATAACGCACTACCTTTTTCAGAAAACAAAGAGCGGAGAGGTGAGCTGTCGAAATAGCCAGGATAAAAACAGAGAAAGCACTGCAGATTGAGAGGCTCCACCAAGAAGGTAACTTTTAAAGGGAAATGGAGCAACTACGGTTAGCTGTTGAAAAGGGGACCCGTGATCAAGAGAGGGAAAATAGGCTTGCTTGGAAAAAACTTGAGCAGCAAGACTGTTTATAACGGGAGGATAAGGAAAGACAGTTGGAGAGGGAGAAGTTGGAAAGCATTAGGGCCCTCCAGTTGGAAAAATAAATATTGGAGGAAGCTAGGTTACAAACAAGTAGTAGTAGCTGGGGAAGTACTACCTCAGGGACCCATGTTGGGAAAATCAATACCAAAACTTCAAAAGTTTTATGAGGCCCATGATCAGATGGATGCGTTTTTACAGCGTTTCGAGCGGTACGCCGAATGCTATGAATGGCCAAGGCATGACTGGGTGATCTTAGTGCGCTGTTAACTAGGAAGGCTGTTCTAGTCTACCATTAGCTGGGTAATGATGATGCAACAGACTACGATAAGCTCAAAGTCGCACTTATGGAGCGGTATGAGTTGAACGAGGAAGGGTTTCGAAACAAATTCCGATTGGGTAGACTTGAAAAGGGTGAGAGCTTTGGGCGGTTTGTTGTGCACCTCCAACAATATTTTGATCAGTGGGTTGAACTAGGTGGAGTGGCCCAAACGTATGAAAGTCTTCTAGATTTACTGATACGGGAACAAGCACTTCATGCAAGTTCACTAGACTTAGCAGTGTTTCTGTGGGAACTGGTTCTCACAGATATTAAGACAGTGGTAATGCTGGCTGAGCAGTACCTTGCAGCCTGAAAGAGGACGTGATATTGATTCCAGGGACAGAACTAGTAGACCAGTAGTGACTATCAGCCGTGAGACCACGAGTCAAAAACCTGTAGATAAGCGGAGTGTGGGGCCTGGGCGTGCCAACACTCAGCGGACAGTTAATTGCTATATATGTGGCAAGTCTGGATATATTGCTCGTGATTGTGGCCAGCGGATAAGGAGTGTCCCAGCGACTAAGAACCCTAGGGTACACACAGGATTAATGGAAACCTCACTCACTGTAACATCAGGGAAAGGACAGGTCACAGTTTTCGATGATGGTTCGCATGTACCACAACTGGTGAGATGGGTAGATTAGAGGCAATATCCAACCTAACCTGGAATCTTAAAGTCTGGAGACGTAGAACATAATGTAAAAGTCCTCCCTGATACAGTTGCAGTGGGATTATAGTAGATAAGCACCTCATCGATTAAAATTACATAACAGGTGAGGAAAGCACGTGCGTCCTAATGGATGAGACTGCACGACATTGTCTCCTAGCCAATATTCAATTGGACACTCCATACCTAAAAGGGAGATACAAGCTGTCTGTATGGAACATCCACTATTTGAGGTGGTGATTGGTAATGTACAGGGTCAACACCCTCTAGAGAGTTTGCTCAAGGAGTGGTTGCCCGAGGACAAGCTAAGAGGGAGAAGACGGGGATCAAACCCTTGAAGGTTCCCACATGCACAGATGCAGAGATCACCTCAGAAAGGTTTATGAAATTACAGGGGGAGGATGCCAGTCTAACTGATCTCTGGAGGAACACCAAGGAAGGCAAACTATAGAATTCTGGCGTGCTAACCACTGCGAGAATGTTTATTCACTTGTGTTTGCTACACAGATAATTCCAGAATCTCCATTTAGAAAAGGGTCGAACGTTCCGACAATTGATGGTCCCGCACACATTGCGTGACCAAGTTTTGTATTTAACACATCATTCCATAATGGCCGGTCACATGCGAGTAAAGTGAACTCAACACAAGGTGTTGGCATGCTTCTACTGGTCAGGAGTTAATCGTGATGTGAAACGATTTTGCCAGTCGTGTGATATATGTCAGTGCACAATTGCGAAGGGTCAGATGCTGCTAATTAGCACACCTTTTCAGAGGGTCGCTATTGATTTAATAGGGCCCTTACCAATTTCTGGAAACGGATACTGATATGTTATAACCGCAGTGGACTATGCGACACGATATCCGGAGGCACATTCTCTTACAGGTATTGAAACAATGGAAGTCGCAGAAACCCTGGTCAATATATTTTCTCGGGTTGGTGTCCCCAAGGAGATTTGGATTGGTAGAGAAATGCTGAGAAGAATGGCAAGTGAACAGCCACGCAGCGAGGACATATCTGCCTGCGCTGCTCTTCGCGTATAGAGAAATACCACAGGAGAGTTTAGGGTTTTCACCCTTTGAACTGCTTTATGGACGATCGGTCCGAGGTCCACTGTCAATCTTGAAAGAGCTGTAGACCAAAGAGGATACTAAAAGTGAGGTAAAACTACTTACCAGTATGTCTTCGAGCTTTGGGAATGACTTGAATAAGTGTGTAGTCTAGGAAGAGAGTCCTTGATGGTAACAGCGGGCAAACAGAAGCAGTGGTGTGACCGTCGGGAAAAAGACTACACCTTTATTTGAGGTGAGCGAGTCTTGTTACTTCTGCCGACGTCACACAACAAGCTAATGTTGAAGCAGAGAGGGCCGTATATAGTCACTGATAAAGTTTGGATTGGCTGACTACCGAATCAATGTTGAGGGTACGGAATGCTTTTACCATGCCAACATTCTAAAAAAGTACGTGGAAAGAGCAAATCCAAAGGCAAGAAATAATGGGAATGTGAGAGGACAGGAAACCGAGGGTGAACCAATTACTTTAGCAATGGCAGGGAACATCCAATTGGTGAATGAGGCTGAGAGTGGAGGGGAGCCAGAGATTGGCTTAATGCTGTTACTCTTTGGTTCTTTCGGTAAAGTCACGTAGGTATGAAATAAAATAAATCATGACGTTTTGGGTGCAACACAAGCGTCCATCATCAGGTGGGAAAGCATGGTCTGCTGCTGAGGCAGACTGTTTTAAAGTGATGTTAATGTGAGAAATTAGTGTAACTGTAAGATAGGAGAGCGGCCTTCTCGACGAGGGATTGCAACCCAACGGGTGCAATCCAAAGGGCATGTGCGTATGAGAGTGCAATCCAAGGACATGTGAGCATGAGAGTGCAATCCAAAGGGATGAGAGTGCAATGCAAAGGACATGTGAGCATGAGAGATCTAAGAGAGAGGCATAGAGAGAAAGACGCAGAGTCGGAAATAACAGCTGACATAGGCAGGTAGGATGGAAACATCATAGTCAGTTAAGACTTTACCTGGTTAATAACGTCCTTCCAATGATTGCTGAGTTTGTACCCATCCTCTCGGCTGAAGCTCTGTCTATGTTTATATATCTGGACTAGCAGAAGTACCCGGCGTTGCCCGGGTGAAAAATATATTTCTTAATAACCTTACATATGTAATAAACGACTGGACCACGATGTCTGGCTCAGTGTCCTTTATTCGGTTCGTGCTGTACACCCACACGGCTGTCTTTACTCTGTAGCTTCTCCACGGTGCTGACTCCAATGTCGGCCCGATCCACAACAGCAGCTCCGCTGCTGTTTCTCTCACACAGCCCCCCTTGGCTGTACTCGCTGCAACTTCTCTCCCTCCGCAGCTCTGACAGCCTCTTGCTGTCTCTCTCTCTCTCCGCAGCTCCTCCTGGCAGCCACACCGCTGCCTCTAACATGCAGCCCTCTCTCTCTCTCTCTCCGCAGCTCCTCCTGGCAGCCACACCGCTGCCTCTAACACGCAGCCCTTCTGGCAGTCTCCTCTGCAGCTGCACACCACTCCGCAGCTTCCTCTTATCTTCGGGGTTGGCTCCCGATGGCCGTCGGCGCCCCCCCCCTCTCCACACTCGCCCGCGTGGCCTCACTCTTTTCCGCTCACACCCCGACTGCCTTCCCCTTCCGGTTTACCCGCTTAAGGACCCGAACCTTCCCCCCACGTCACATGACTCCACCCCCCGTGACGTCACATCCGGAAGGTCGCTTACGCCCGCATTACACATATATACACAGATGGGCTGCTACCCCTGCCCCCCCCCCCCAGCCACGATCTCCTCGGCCGCTGTGCAGTAATATGTACGGCCTATAGTGTGGTGGGGTGTCGAGGCCTAGTACCGTGCAGAGCCTCCGGCCTCGCCTAAATTGCCCACCCGGCTGAGGCTGGGTACTGGGGCCGTTACCCCCCCCCCCCCCCGCGCTACAATAATACTGTCTAATCGCTATAATTTTATTATCTACCGACCCTATAATAGTAATTGCACACATTGGGGTGGGGGGGAGTGAAGAGGACGTGAAACTTTGATGAATTTACCTCAGAGTCGCGTGTTAATGCGTGCGCATATTTTTAACGGGAATTAAAAATGGCGTCCACCCCGCAGCGAATGCGTCGCTACCCGTTGCCAGGGGCAACAGCCGTGAAAAATCAAACGGACCAATCGTGTCTCACAATTCCCTCACATTTCGTCCAATGAAACTGCGTATGGTCTGGCGACACACAGACAGACAGATTTGCGATTTTATATATATAAGATGGATTCGTGAACAAATCTCCGTACAAAGCAGGGGTTAAATTTCGATTTAAAGCTTTCGTGACTGCAGGAATTCATCTTCTTGGTTCTTTCGGTAAAGTCACGTAGAAGGGAAATAATAAAATAATAAAAATGAAACAATTAAATACAATTCTCACGACGTTTCGGCCACAACGCAAGCAGCCGTCTCAGGTGAAGAACAGGTATGTCAGAAGAACAGGTCTGTCTATTTATTTATTATTTCCCGACTACGTGACTTTACCGAAAGAACCAAGAAGATAGCAGGGGTTACCAAAAATATTTCCAAAATCTTAAACAAACACAAGATCCAGGTTCGTTTCAACACTGTACACAAAATCCGTGATTAAATCCCATCTGTAAATAATGTGATTCCTGACATGCAATACCCTGGTGTCTACAAACTGAGTTGTGGTTGCGGCAGCAGTTACATTGGGGAAACGAAACAACATGTCTCAGTCCGCGTTCGTGAACACAAGGCAGATCTGAAGCACGGTAGGACCCATACCTCTGCCGTTGCTGATCATTGTTTTAACGCTGTGGGCTCACACGAAATATATTTTTCCAAGACGGAGGTACTCTGCAAACCTACCGGCTACCTTCATAGATTTGTTCATGAAGCCATCCAGATATATAAACACAGACACAACTTCAACCGAGAGGATGGGTACAAACTGAGCAATCATTGGAAGGACGTTATTAACCAGGTAAAATCTTAACTGACTGTGATGGTTCCATCCTACCTGCCTATGTCAGCTGTTATTTCCGACTCTCACATTAACATATCCACTTCTGTGCCCTCGTTGAGGACGCCGCTCTCCTATCTTACAGTTAAATGCTAATTTCTCACATTAACATCACGAGCTCCGGCCACTTCTTTATGACCCTTGGGATACAACCATTTCAAACCTTTTAAAACAGTCTGCCTCAGCAGCAGACCATGCTTTCCCACCTGATGATGGCCGCTTATTTAGCGCCCGTAACGTCGTGATTTGTTTTATTTTATACCTACGTGACTTTACCGAAAGAACCAAACAGTATGGATTCCTGCAGTCACGAAAGCTTCAAATCAAGATTAATGCCGTTACAAAAGCATAAAGAGGAGAACTGGGCTGATGTAAAAATTAATTCCGATTTGGGTCTTGAACAGCAAGAAGAAGTGAGAACACTTCTATTGGAATATCAGGACAACAAGCCAGGAAGCACAGACCTAGCAACGTTCCGGTTGGTATTAACGGATCAGACACCCACTCGACAGAGGCCCTACCCTCTACCACTCACGGTAAAAAGGCAGATCGAGTCAGAGATAGCCTCTATGACTAAAATGGTGGCGATTGAAGATTCTGACTCTCAATATGCAAGTCCAGTGGTTTGTGTGGGAAAACCAGATGGCTACATACGGTTTTCTATAGATTATCGTCAACTTAATAAAGTAACAGTTAGGGATGCAGAACCCATCCCCAACCACAATATCCTATTTTCACAGTTGACAGGGTCACAGTACTTCATGAGGCTTGATTTAGCGAAGGGGTACTGGAAAATTATATCCTCCACAATGAACATTATAACATTCCACGTCGCCACTCACGGTGCCTTTTTGCCATTTCTGGAGGAACCTGAGGGTGCGGGTTTAGTCTCCTGGCTCTGCCAAATTGGCCCTCCAGCACAAGTTTAATTTTGTTTCATGGTCGAGAGCCCATGCTTCCCGCTGTGGTGGCTAATAGTACCATGAGAGGAACGGCTGATTTAAATTAGCCTTCCCCCCCCCCGCCCACCATAGCATTGCTTACAGCCACGAGAGCACTACAATCCGGCAGCATCGAGGAGATGGGGGATATTTTTGCAAGACACCCACTCACCCACCCACCCACTCAATAACCCACCTACTCATCCACTCACTCACCCAGTCACCCACCCACTCCATGACTAACCCGCCAAATCCCCCCCTCTCCCCACCCCCCTTCCCCCCATCCCCTCCCGTCCATCCCCTTCCTCCCAGATGTTGAGGATGTTTGAAGCCAACTATCCGGAGTGTCTAAAGAGGATGTACATCTTGAGAGGTGCTCATTTAGATGATGTTGCTGATTATTACGATTCTGATAATGTTGCTGCTGATGATGCTGCTGCTTCTGCGACAGCTGATGATGTTGCTGATGATTCTGATGCTCATGATGATGTTGCTGCTGATTATGTTGCAGCTCCGCGTATCTTCTCACTGTTCTATACCCTCATGACGCCCATCATCGGCGAGGGCACAAAAAGCAAGATCCAGGTGCTAGGCAGTGAGTAACGACCCAAACCCTCCCGTGACCCCACCTTGATCCTACTGTGATTCGTGATCCACCCTGACCCCCCCGCACACCCTGACCCCACCGTGACCCCGCCATGACCCCAACTTGACCCAACCGTGACACTCCCTGTGATCCCATCGTGACCCCAACGTAACCTCACCGTTATCCCCCCTGACCCCCCCCCCCAGACCCCATCGTGATCCCAACATAACACCCCCTGTGACTGCACCATGACCCCACTGTGACACCCCCTGTGACCCCACCATGACCCGACCATGACCTCATTCTAATCTGACAGTGTATCTGCTTGTCTCCGTGTGTCTCCGCATGTTTCCGCGTGTCCCCGTTTGATCCTGTGTGCCCCCCGCGTGCCCCACGCGTGTCCCCACGTGTTCCAGGTGACTGGCAGGAGGTGCTGCTGTCACAGATCGATGCCTCTGAGGTCCCTGAGTATTACGGTGGGACTCGGACAGGCCCGGACGGAGACCCACGGTGTGGAGACAAGGTGAGACACACGGGGACATAGTGACTCAGACAGGGCTGGACAGAAACCCACGATGCGGAGACAAGGTGAGACAGATGGGGACAGGAACAAAGAGACACTCATCCTTTGTCCTCATGTCTCTCTCTCTCCCCGTGTCCCCGTATCTGTGTCCCTGTAATCCCGTATCCCCATGTACCCTGTCCCCGTGTCTCCGTGTCCCCAGATAAGGTTCCCCACCGAGGTGCCCCTGCACTACTACGCAGCACGTGACCTGAGCTATGAAAGCAGCGTGACCGTGGGGCTGGGGTCCTCACACACCCACAACCTCCATGTCGCGTCGACCGGCAGCGTCATCCAGTACCTCGCCCACCTACCCAGCTACCTACCCACTCACATACCCTCTCACCTACCCACCCACTCACCCACCCACTCATCTACCTACCTAAACACTCACCACTCACTCACAGCCTCCACGTTGCATCCAACGGCAGCGTCATCCAGTACCTCAACCAACCACTCAACTACCTACCTACTCACTCCCCCACCCACCCACCCAACAACAATCACTGACATTCACTACTTTTTCTTCTCCTTCGACTGTTGTAGATGCAGAGCCACAACTATAATTTCAGATTCAGGTAGTTAAGCCAGATCGCTGTAATATCTCCTTCGTATTTATGGATCGGACATTGGTCTATTCTGGATGACCATAGTCGTGCACTGGACAGTTTTTATTTTTCAATTCGTGCATCATGTATCCACATCTGCCATGGTTTGTGCGGATGTGGTTTAGGGTAGACTATGTGCTTCATGGAAGATCAAACCCAGGGGATCTTCTGTGTTGGGTCTTTCACAAGGTGTTTGTTAGTTATTTTGAACTGCATTCAGCTCTCCAAGCTTCAACGGGGTTAAACTCGCATTGTCAAACGTTAAGCATATGGGTCCAAAAGGGCTTGCGTGACTTCAAGCAATGACGAGGGACGTTATTGAGGTCCTGATGAATGGGAAGGCGACTGTTTTCCTCGATTCGTAGGACTTTCTGGAAGGTTGCAGCACTGTGGCGGATGAGTGGGGGAGAGATTTGTGACAGCACGGGAAACGAGGGTGTTGGGTTCGACTTGAGGGTTCCAGTGATAAACTGCATTGCAGTGTTTAGGAGTACATCAACAAGTCGAGTGTGACTACTTCTGGTCCAAACTGGTCCATAGTACTCGGCTACGGAGTATACAAGGACCATCATTGTTGTCCATAGCACGGAAGGTGCTGATGCTCCCCAGCTTGTGCTTACCAGTTTCTGCACCAGCTTGACCCTTGTTTTGATCTTGGCACCTTTTTCAGGTGATCGTGGAAGGTTAGCGTACAGTCCGGCTTCACTCCGGGATAGGTTAAAGTGGGGTCGTGTCGCACAGTTGCCGCAAAAGGTCGCTTTCAGAGTATACTTGGCACTCCTATTATCAAGATGAAATGTAGTGACTGTTGTTTTGTGGGGATTTGGCTTGAGCCTCCATTTCCAGAAATAATCATCCATGGTCTTTAGGTCTTTGTTGAGAGCAGATTAGATATTGTTGAAAGTACCTGCCTGCGTTGTCAGGGCTAGGTCATCTGCATGTCGCTCATAGAGATGTAGTGTAGTAACTCGGCGGGAGACGACTTCACGGGTAACACACTCTTTATTTTATCAAACTCGTTCACAGGTGACTAACACCTACTTTGTATCTCGGGTGACAAACACCCACTCAGTATCTCGGGTGACAGACACCCACTTAGCTACTTGGCGACTAACGCCCACTGAGCTACTCGGATGACCAACATCCACTTAGTATCTCGGGTGACAAACACCCACTTAGCTACTCGGCGACTAACGCCACTGAGCTACTCGGATGACCAACATCCACTTAGCTACTCGGCGACTAACGCCACTGAGCTACTCGGGACACTCCCTGCCCGGGGTATCCGTCTCGACTGTGGGTCCCCAGCCCGACCCACGGGGGCGTCGGACCCCGGGTCCCACAGCCTCGCCTCCGAGCCACACAGGGCCCCGGTCCCCACAAGGACGGCGGGACTAGGGGTCTCGGGGCACTAGGTCTCCAGCTCCGTCTTCGGGTCTTCAACTGGGTAACTCTCCCCGAGTGCTCTCGCGCGTCCCCCTTTATACCCCACCTGCGGACGTCGCTGCGAGCACCCACTTATTCGACCAATCGCTGGGCGCTGGCTACGATCCTCTTTTCCCACATCTCATCGTGCCTCACCACCCACGCCGCGCCGCCCCGTCATCTGTCACTCCCGGCGCGCGCGTCCACACCACGCCCACAACGCGTGCCCAACCCCGCACCCCGCGCCGCCCCGTGATCCATCACTGTCACAGTCGGCGCACGTCAATACCACCACTACATCACCCCCTACCACATAGCTCGCAGCCGACCCGGCTGCTATAAAAATATACAAACCGCCCTGTGTGCCCCGTAACACAACACAACAACAAGAACAACAACTAACGTAACAACACAACACGACGCGAACACTACCATCCGCAACCATCAACCAATGCCACCGCGACAATAGAACAATATATACAAACCGGCGAGTGACAATAGCAATGTGTATGCAGAAAGGAAAATAAATGGACAAAATTTTTTTTTTTCTTTCGACTCGTGCGGTGTCCCCTTCTTTCCGAGCGTCCCTACAACGGGACAATACCCCGGCAGAGGGGAACACCGGGCGAGCTCGGTGTAGAGAAAAAAACGTCTTCATGAAAATTGTTGAGCCCTAGCCCGAGTCCGCCTTGCCGGTCCGTTGTACGGCACCAGACGCGGTTGAACGTCCGGTGGTGCCGGCGGTTCAGGAAGACATCGGCCAGGCATCGAGGACCCGTGCGTGCCCCGGGGTTCAGGCTCCCGACGGTCAGCAGCCGTCAAGCCCGAGGCACCGGGTTTTGTTGGGATGACTTGTGGCCCTGGTCGTCGTCCCGACGTGGTCCCGTGGCGCGCTGACGCGGGGCCCGGCACCCGGCTGCGACGTGACCCCGAAGGCCGCAGTTGTAGCAGACGACGGACGTCGTAGGTTTCGGTTGCTCCAGCTTGCGGGGTGAACGTGTGGGCGAACGACCTCCCGTTCTCCACTCCCCCGGACGCGATGCAGCGAAGGCCTGCTCCTGATCCGCAGCTGGCTGAGGTTCGGCGATCGTGGCGGCCAGTGCCGCGTTCCCCGCCCATTTGCAGACGACCCCTGGCTTGCGTTTGAGGACCTCGTACGCGTGAATGCTCGTGGCGATCGCCAGGGAGCAGATATCCATCTCGTCCGCCACATTGATGGGGACCCCCAACTCGTGGGCCAACGCCAGCAGCTGCTCCGTCACCATGGCGTCCTTCCCCTCCTTATCCATGCGGGGAAAAGCTGCGTCCGCCAAGGCGAGCAGTGCCGTGCGATAGGCGAGCGTCGTTTCTCCAGCCACCTTCCGCCGATCGTAGAACTGGTGGCGACACGTGGAGGGCGGTCCGAACACCTTCGCCATCAGGTGTAGTGTGGCCTGGAGCGTAGAGCGGGACGACCTTGCAGCAGATGTGAAGGCTGCAAGCGCGTCGTCGTCGAGCATCGCTGGCAACGCACGCAGGGCAGTGGTGTCGGACCACCCCGACATCTCCTGATGAGCGAGGAACCTTCGTTGGAAGGCTCCCCAGTCGCCCCCATCCGCCTTGAACGCCGACAGCGCGGGCAATCTTTGCTGGAGGACCCGATCGTCGTCGACGTCGGAGAGATTTTCCCGCGCTCCGCTGTAGTTGTGTAAAATGTCGGCTCGGTTGTCAGGCGCAAAATGGAGAGCTCCGGTGCGCGCTGATGATGTGGGCTGCGCTGAGCGGAGGTCTCCGGTCACGTGGTGTCCGTGTTTCCCGCCAATCAATGGCGGCCCCTCAAAAACGGCGGGAACTTCCAGACTTTTGGCGCGAAGCGCCTTTTGGCGGGATCCTGCCAGCCTCGCTCCTTCCTCCAACCCCGCAGCCGTTTTCTCGCCCGCTGGAACGGAGATCTCCGCCAAGATTGCAGCGGCGGCGAGCAGCAACTCCGCCAACCGGGAGTGTGCGTCTTGGAGGCTGGTGTCGGAGGCAAGCGGAGCGTCGGCCATCACCGCGAAGTGCTGCATCGGCGGCCACTCCTCGTCCTCTCCTCCCGAGGTTGGTGTCCCCGGTACGCCGTCGTCGTCCCGACCTCGCTCGTGGGTACGGGTAGTCTTCCTCGTGTCCATACTTCTTGAAGACAGGTTCACTTCTGACGCCAGTTGTACTGTAGTAACTCGGCGGGAGACGACTTCACGGGTAACACACTCTTTATTTTATCAAACTCGTTCACAGGTGACTAACACCTACTTTGTATCTCGGGTGACAAACACCCACTCAGTATCTCGGGTGACAGACACCCACTTAGCTACTTGGCGACTAACGCCCACTGAGCTACTCGGATGACCAACATCCACTTAGTATCTCGGGTGACAAACACCCACTTAGCTACTCGGCGACTAACGCCACTGAGCTACTCGGATGACCAACATCCACTTAGCTACTCGGCGACTAACGCCACTGAGCTACTCGGGACACTCCCTGCCCGGGGTATCCGTCTCGACTGTGGGTCCCCAGCCCGACCCACGGGGGCGTCGGACCCCGAGTCCCACAGCCTCGCCTCCGAGCCACACAGGGCCCCGGTCCCCACAAGGACGGCGGGACTAGGGGTCTCGGGGCACTAGGTCTCCAGCTCCGTCTTCGGGTCTTCAACTGGGTAACTCTCCCCGAGTGCTCTCGCGCGTCCCCCTTTATACCCCACCTGCGGACGTCGCTGCGAGCACCCACTTATTCGACCAATCGCTGGGCGCTGGCTACGATCCTCTTTTCCCACATCTCATCGTGCCTCACCACCCACGCCGCGCCGCCCCGTCATCTGTCACTCCCGGCGCGCGCGTCCACACCACGCCCACAACGCGTGCCCAACCCCGCACCCCGCGCCGCCCCGTGATCCATCACTGTCACAGTCGGCGCACGTCAATACCACCACTACAGAGACATTGAAGAGAACTGAAACTTGTGCCAATCCATTGTTGAAGAATCGCGGTGAGCTGCCTTTGTCGTCCATATAGACAGGCAGTCGCCTATTGCTCAGTATCGTCCATATCAGGAAAATAGTTTGAGGCGAAGAATGGTCCTTGTGAGCTTCAACATAATGCCCTTAATCCAGACTGTGTCGTAGGACTTTCTAGGGTGTGCACAGGAGTGATATCGGTTTATAGTTTCCCCGGTCGTTGGTTAGCTTGCCCGGTTTGGGTATTGCAATGACCATTGCAATCCATGCTTTTGGGATGCATCCAGTTTTCAACATTTTTGTGCACAGGTTTGCCACCATTGGAGTCCCCATGGGGCCTAAGTGATGGAGGAACTCTGTGGAGATACTATCTCTGCTAGGAGCCTTGCCTTTGTTCATTGCAGCCAGACCCTCCCTCACTTCCTCTGTGCTGATGTCGGTGCAGTCTTGTGAAGAAATGGAGGCCATTGTCTGGTATAATTGGCAATGGATCTCTCGCTTGATGTGTTGTCGACCGATCCTGTAATGTTCTGCACTCGTTTCGAGGCTACAGAGTTGTGCAGGACTCTTGTGATCCAGTATTCTGTTTAATTAGCAGCACCCAAATGTCATAGTAGGGCCCAGGCACGGCAGCTGGAGTATATGAAGTACAGGCATTCAATGCACTCAATCAACCGCTGACGTCTGGCTGAGTCTAAAGACTCTAGCAGGGCTGTTGCAACCTGTGGGATGTCCATTGTACTGTTAGATCAAGTTCTGGGTCTCTTTTGTCCAGCAGGGAGTAGATTTTTTCCAGAAGCCTCAGGGAATTATCTTTTTGGCAGCTACAGTAAGGAGGCCAACAAAATGGTGAAAGCATTCCGATATTGCAGGAATTCGACTCATCACTCTCTCGATAGCCTCCTTATAGTGGTCCCAGTCAGCTTTGACCAGGTTCCACCTTGGCAATAGTTTCAACACAATCAGGGGGATTTCGATGCCGATGTGGGTGATGATGGGCCTATGTCAACTCTTGGGGAAGCTTGGGAGTATTTTGTGGGATGCGTGAAGTGTGCTCCCTCTGATTTTTGGAAACCATTGTGAGGTCCGGACTGTAATTATGTTGCCAGCGAGCAGAGTGAAAAGTTGCTTACTAATTGGGATAAAAAAACAGGTGCAGATCTCACTACCTGATGGTAGTGAGGTATTCACAGTCGGCCTGATCTTACTGCATAGCCCCACATAGTTTGGTGGCTGTTAAAGTCACCAACGTATAGGGCTGGGATTGGTGCACTTGGGAGTGCTGGCTTTGTCCATTTTGAATTAGGGGCGTTGTACACATTGGTGATGTGCAGTTCCCCTATCTTGATGCTGGTGGTATAGGTGGCTTCTTTTGCAGTTGATTGGAAGGCGTAGAACTCTGTGATGGTGTTCTTCACATTTGCAGATAAGCCATATTTCAGGTGGTAGTAGCTTGTCGTGAGGTTGTATCCATGGATGTGGTAGCGATTGTCATGGAGGGCATCCAAGATGTGGGTTTCTTCAAGCATCAGGACATCAATGTTATGTGTATTCATTATGTTCGCGATATACTCGCAGTTTGCCTTGTAGAGTCTCTCAATTTTAAATTTGATGATCCATGTCCCGGGGCCTATCTGGCACATTAATTGTTCCTAAAGTTGGCTTGTGTTATTGCTCTGGAGACTGGAAGATCAATTTAACATGTAGGCTTTAGCGACCAATATCATCCATAATACATGTTTTTTCTGGTTAGATCGTATAAACATGTGTCGTGCTAAGGTTGTAAATGTTGTGGATTTGCTCTCCAACGCACCGGTGTACTGTACTACTAACAAATTGTTTACGTAACAAACCTTACTAATTGGCTGTGTCGGGTAGTGGCGGGTTTAACGACACATTTAAAGGCTGCCATCTCCCACTCCAGGAGGTCATAGAAGGCATGTGACTCATCAGCCTTGCCTGTGTCCCTCCACTAATGTCCATCCATCTTCAGTGGGGCCGTAAGCCACCCCCACCATTCCTCACCTCCCATAGATGGGGATGCGAGCCCACAATTACCTGAGACTTACAGCTCCCCACATCTCACTGCCACTCGGCCTCGCTGTGTGCTGCGTTGCACCGTTAGCTGAGTTGTTAACCTCGCGTCCAATAAACCCTCAGAGCCAGGGTGAACATCCGACTCCAAACGTTATTTATTGAATGTAACGAGATAAAACTGGTAAGAAAACAGCACAGATACAGCATCTGTTAATACCCGGAAACACCAACACAATGAATGAACACCACAGCATCATAACATTGTCTTAGATAACATGTTTCTCAACAATAGATCCTGGATAGACCAGGCACCTACATTACCACTGAATAGCTATACAAGAGCATAAGCTGATGTGTTACATAAAGGCACGTCGTGTATTCATCACACTGCACCCCAAATGTACAGTATTACACATAACACTAAATTGTGGATGAGATATTTCATCATCCTTGCTCTCAGGATCGCAATATAGTTACTTGGGTACAAGTTTGACTCGACTTATTCGATTACAAAAAAACATTCACAATAAGGAAAGTTGCAGGCTTCGTTGTTAACTAGGCCTCGTATTTATCATAACAATTGAACAGCATTGCGCTCACTGCTGTTAAACAAGGCAAATGTATCACGTGTATCAGTGTGTGGTGAGATGTTAACTACCTCGCTAACCGCTGGACCACAGAGCCACGCGCACACATACACTGCCAAGACACCCAGTGCTTGAACATAAACATAACTTCAACCGAGAAGATGGATACAAATTGAACAATCAATGGAAGGATGTTATTAACCAGGTAATGCCTTAACTGGTTGTGATTTTTTTTTCCATCCTACCTGTCGTTTACAGGTAGACCCCCCCCCCGTGTCCCACACTCAGCTTCCCACTTCTAGCCCCGCCCACTCCCCCCCCCAGCCTCACGTCCTCTTCCCCTAGCGCTCACGCAGCCCCCTTCCCCCCCCCCTCTCTCTCCCCCCTTTCTTACCTATATAACCTCTTGCCACGGCAGCTCTCTCGCCAACTTCAGCATTTTCCTGCTGTGGTTGTTCCACCTGATGAAGATTGCTTGTGTTGCGATCGAAACGTCGTGAGAATTATTTTCTTTTATTATGTTTTATTTGTATTATTTTATTACTTCCCTTCTACGTGACTTTACCGAAAGAACCAAGAAGATTATAAAGGCATTTACAGCATTATAACGGTCATTCTAACATTATAACAGCATTGCCAATATTATAAGAACATAAACGAACTTACAGACAATGCTTCTTAAAGTCCCACAATGGACAATTACAGCTGTCTTCACTGGGACGCGATTTGTGCCACCGTCTTGAATTATGTGTAATGGCTACCTCCAGCCTCGTGGTTGAAACTGTTCAATCGTAACTTCCTGGTCACGTGACCAAACTTAGCATCAAAAACAGGAAATTCCTGTGTACATACGCCCCACATCTGCCGCGAGGCAAGACACCTGCCATGAGGCAGAACCAAAGCTACTCCCTGTCGTTTGGCAGTTTCCTTCCATGAGATGAGGACTGTTCCACCCCTCATAGTGACTGGATCTAGAACCAGTCCACTGGACCTCCTAAATACCAGATATCCATGCGGTACCAGTCCAGCTTCCGACATAGGAGTGACAAACTCCCCTCCACAGTGAGCATTCTAACATTCCACGTGGCTACTTGAAGTGGTTTTTTGCCATTCATAGAGGGACCCCGATGGTGTGGGTTCAGTCTCCTGGCTCTGCCAAATAGGGTTTGGCCAGAATGTCATAGACGCCTGTCCCCCCCGCAGCCTCCGGTACAAGCTTGGTTTGATATTCATCACATGTGATGTGTCGTCTGTGCGTGCGGGTGGCGTGCGTCGCACACACTGTCAGCCAGAGACGAGGTGGTCGCAGGGGGCACCGCTCGGCCCTCTTTATTCGTTGTTGCTGAGCTTACGCCACCACTCGGGCCCCCTCTCTCACCCACACACGACCCTGCTGCCGCATAACCCGTCCCCGACACGACCCTGCCCACGTTGCACCAAGGACGTCGACCAGGACAACAAACCACTGTACAGCTGCGCAATGCCCGGGAAAAGGCAGCAGTGGCAAGGGCTGCGATGACGACAGCGACGACGAGACGAGTCCAATCCCATAACTGGCAGCCCAGAGCCCTCGCTCTCTGCTGCTTATATTCCCCTCGGCGTGGCTGGGCTCCACTCTAGCCGTGCCTCCCTTCTCGAACCTTCTAAAAGGTTCCAAGGGCTTCCACACGAGGTCTATCATGACCCTTGCCCCAGTTCCTCTGCCCTGCCGGCACACCTGCATATACGCTCAGTGGCATGTGCGCTAAGTGCCCACCTGCAGTTTTTGCTGCTGTCCAACAGTCAGCGCTATGTCACTACACATGGTTAAGTGGTGGTTGAATTGAAAGTGGAGGGGTCACAAGCCACTCATACTTATCCAGAGCCCCCGTTGGCCACTATGGTGGCTAAGATCACCATGAGTAGAACAGCCGATTGAAATGAGCCCTTCCTCCATGGCATTGCTCACAGCCATGACATCAGCGTTACCATCCGGCACTATCGATGAGGTGGAGTTGTTTTTGCCACCTACATACTCACCTATGGGTCCCTCTGTGTGTCTCACAGGTGGTCATTCCAGACTGAGAGCCATGATATAGGATTCGGGGTGAGTATGCAAAGAGGAGAAGGTGGTGAGGACACCAGGATCATAATGGCCGTGCAGAGACACAACACCCACCTCATCCCCGAGCATGGAACGCTCACTGCCCAAGAGCCTGGCCTCTGTGAGTGTCCCCATGTCTCCCTCTGTCCCTGTCTCCCTTTTCCTGTGAGTGTCCCCGTGTCTCTCCATGCCTTCCGGTTTCTCCCTGTATCTCCCCATGCCTGCCTACATTTGCCCATGTCTCCCTTTGTCTTCCCATGTCTCCCCGTGTTTCCCTGTATTATCCCGCGTTTCCCTATGTCTTCCTATGTCTCCCCACATAACCCAATATCTCCCTGTGACTCTGTCTCCCCCATGAACCCCCTTGACCCTCCAGACTCGTTGCTGTTTGACAAATCCTACACCGAGACCAATAGACTCACACTGTCTGTGACTTCCCGTGACCCCCCTATGACCCTCTGTGACCCGTGTGACCCCCAGACTCGTTGCTGTTCGATAACTCCTATTCGTGGATTCACTCGAAAAAGCTGCAGTTTACGGTGAAGCTGCTGCCCCCTGGATCAGAGACAGCGTGACCTACGACCCGACCCAGTGACCCGGCCCAGACCTGGCCCAATGACCCGATCCAGTGACCCGAACCAGTGACAGTGATCCAGCCCAGTGACCCGACCCAGTGACAGTGGTCCAGCCCAGTGACCCAACCCAGTGACCTGACCCAGTAATCTGGCCCAGTAATCTGGCCCAGTGACCCAACCCAGTGACTTGACCACAGTGACCAATCCCAGCTACCAATCCCAGTTACCAACCCAAGTGACTTGACCCATTGACCCAGCCCAGTGACTTGGCCCAGCTGCAACTTTGTTTGCCATGATTAACCACGTGTTAATTTTACTGTACATTAATTGTACTGCCATCTTAATCATAACGTTTATTAAATGTAGGGGTTAAACAGTGATGTATCATTGTTAATTACATAAGACGTCCGTGATGATAGGTGTTATGGTCCCATGAGCCATCTGTGACGCAGAGACCCATAGATGATGATGGCGTTAGTGATGTTAGTGATGATGGTGTTAGCGATGATATTTGTTATGTTATTGATGGTGTTAGTTATGATGGTGTTAGTTTTGATGATGAAGGCTGTATTATTGGATAACTCACATTATAAAGCCACTCCGTTGACAAAGTACAGGCAATCCTCAGTTTCTGCACTTTTGTGGTACGCCATTTTGTAATAAAGCGCGCGGTGTATTTAGACCTTTTATTGACATACGCAAGTTAACTTTCTGAAAAACGTCATCTGCAACGCGACATACGCCACCCTAGCCTGGCACAGCGACCCAATGGCTTTGCCAGCAGCCAGTGCTGTACGATAACTAGGTGCGATACTGTACAGCATCTCACCACGTATAGAGCAGCACTCTACCCTTTATCTCCACAACGCAACTCCGGCATAGTTACAAGTGTAGGGGACTAATTGGATAAGAAACGCTACACAGAGGTACTAAAGATGTAAACATAGAAAGAACGCAGGTGCGGAGAGAAATTAGAAAGAGAATAAAGGGATAATTACGAACACAAGTGGCCAGATGTCTAACATCCGAAGAGGAAGGGGCACAGGTGATGAAGGGATTATTAATGAGAGGGTACTGTTGCAAAAAACCACAGGTGGTTAAGCATTAAGGACTAAGAGGGAGCTATAAAAGCGGAGCGTCGCTGGCAATAGCCCTATTGATAAATACTAGGATAATATAGGCGATTGAGTGAAATCCCCGAACCCCCTCTTTTACCATTATTTCTTATGGGAAAATTGCTTTTGATATACACGCTTTTTTTCCAGGAATGCATCTTTCGCGTTTATCAAGGAGTGCCTGTACTTCTTAATTACCACGTGTCCAACAACACCCACCGATCGTGGCCTAGTTGGCTGGCCTGAAAAAGTGCACCGTCCTTGGGCAGAAATCTAGGAAAGGCGTGGGGGTCGGGGTGAGTAGAGTATGACCGTGGCCCAAAGTTTACGCATTAAACTTTCCCGATGATAACGTAACAAGATATTTGAATGTTGGCTATACACAAAGTAGCAAGACCGTGTAGCCCACACAGCCTGTGGACAAGTGCTGTGAGCGAGCAGCAGCGCCTATAATTGGGAGTGGCCACTGAACCACGCCCTGGCCACCTTTATCTCTCTTCACAGTGGGGATGTTTACACAGCACAGCAGGCACTCATTTAGGGCTGACTCGGCCTAGAAGAAGCCCATGACAGGTTCAGGTAGTCGTCACTGGTGGTTGTGGTGATGATAGTGATGATGTTGTGATTAATGATGTAGCTGATGGTGGTGGTGATGATGGTTAATTTTGATGTTATTGCTGCTCATTACTCTACAATGGAATTGGTAATCGAGAGTAATATTACGAAGTAAGCAATCTATCACAGATGTAATCCATCACACACAAAATGGAGCCGGGTAATCAATAAAGTAATCCATCACGTGAGTAATCCGATGGTCCAGTGGTTGTTACAAGTGCGGTGGCGGCGCGTGTGGGGGCTATGTGTGTTGTGGCTGTGTGTGGTGGTGGCAGTTTGTGTGTGGTGGTGACTGTGTGGTGGTGGCTGTGTGATGGTGGCTGTGAGTGGTGGTGGCTGTGCGTGGTGGTAGATGTGCGTGGTGGTGGCTGTGTGTGGTGGTGGTGGCTGTGTGTGGTGGTGGCTATGTGTGGCTGTGTGTGGTCGCTGTGTGTCTGTGTGTGGTGGTGGCTGTGGTGGTGGCTGTGTGCGTGGTGGTGGCTGTGTGTGGTGGTGGCTGTGCGTGGTGGTGGCTGTGCGTGGTGGTGGTGGCTGTGTATGGTGGTGGTGGCTGTGTGTGGTGGTGGCTGTGTGTGTGGTGGTGGCTGTGTGTGCTGGTGGCTGTGTGTGGTGGTGGCTGTGTGTGGTGGTGGTTGTGTGTGTGGTGGTGGCTGTGTGTGGTGGTGGCTATGTGTGTGGTGGTGGCTGTGTGTGGTGGTGGCTGTGTGTGGTGGTGGCTGTGTGTGGTGGTGGCTGTGTGTGTGGTGGTGGCTGTGTGTGGTGGTCGCTGTGTGTGCTAGTGGCTGTGTGTGGTGGTGGCTGTGTGTGTGTGTGGTGGTGGCTGTGTGTGGTGGTGGCTGTGTGTGTGTGGTGGTGGCTGTGTGTGGTGGTTGCTGTGTGTGCTGGTGGCTGTCTGTGGTGGTGGCTGTGTGTGTGTGGTGGTGGCTGTGTGTGGTGGTGGCTGTGCGTGGTGGTGGCTGTGCGTGGTGGTTGCTGTGCATGGTGGTGGCTGTGCGTGGTGGTGGCTGTGTGTGTGGTGGTGGCTGTGTGTGTGGTGGCTGTGTGGTGGTGGCTGTGTGTGTGTGTGTGGCTGTGTGTGGTGGCTGTGTGTGGTGGTGGTGGCTGTGTGTGTGTGCGTGGCTGTGTGTGGTGGCTGTGTGTGGTGGTGGCAGTGTGTGGTGGTAGCTGTGTGTGCTGGTGGCTGTGTGTGGTGGTGGCTGTGTGTGGGTGGTAGTGGCTGTGTGTGTGTGGTGGTGGCTATGTGTGTGGTGCCGGCTATGTGTGTGGTGGTGGCTGTGTGTGGTGGTGGCTGTGTGTGGTGGTGGCTGTGTGTGGTGGTGGCTGTGTGTGGTGGTGGCTGTGTGTGGTGGTGGCTGTGTGTGGTGGCTGTGTGTGGTGGTGGTTGTGTGTGTGGTGGTGGCTGTGTGTGTGTGGTGGCTGTGTGTGGTGGTGGCTGTGTGAGGTGGTGGCTGTGTGTGTGGTGGTGGCTGTGTGTGTGGTGGTGGCTGTGTTTGGTGGTGGCTGTGTGTGGTGGTGGCTGTGCGTGGTGGTGGCTGTGTGTGGTGGTGGCAGTGTGTGGTGGTGGCTGTATGTGTGTGGTGGTGGCTGTGTGTGGTGGTGGCTGTGTGTGGTGCATGTGTGGTGGTGGCCGTGTGTGGTGGTGGTTGTGTGTGTGGTGGTGGCTGTGTGTGTGTGGTGGCTGTGTGTGGTGGTGGCTGTGTGTGGTGGTGGCTGTGTTTGTGTGTGTGGCTGTGTGTGGTGGCTGTGTGTGGTGGTGGCTGTGTGTGGCGGTGGCTGTGTGTATGTGGTGGTGGCTGTGTGTGTGGTGGTGGCTGTGTTTGGTGGTGGCTGTGTGTGGTGGTGGCTGTGCGTGGTGGTGGCTGTGTGTGGTGGTGGCAGTGTGTGTGGTGGCGGTGTGTGGTGGTGGCTGTGTGTGGTGGTGGCTGTGTGTGGTGGTGGCTGTTTGTGGTGGTGGCTGTGTGTGGTGGTGGCTGTGTGTGTGGTGGTGGCTGTGTGTGTGGTGGTGGCTGTGTGTGTGGTGGTGGCTGTGTGTGTGGTGGTGGCTGTGTATGGTGGTGGTGGCTGTGTGTGGTGGTGGCTGTGTGTGTGGTGGTGGCTGTGTGTGCTGGTGGCTGTGTGTGGTGGTGGCTGTGTGTGGTGGTGGTTGTGTGTGTGGTGGTGGCTGTGTGTGGTGGTGGCTATGTGTGTGGTGGTGGCTGTGTGTGGTGGTGGCTGTGTGTGGTGGTGGCTGTGTGTGGTGGTGGCTGTGTGTGGTGGTGGCTGTGTGTGTGGTGGTGGCTGTGTGTGGTGGTCGCTGTGTGTGCTAGTGGCTGTGTGTGGTGGTGGCTGTGTGTGTGTGTGGTGGTGGCTGTGTGTGGTGGTGGCTGTGTGCGTGTGGTGGTGGCTGTGTGTGGTGGTTGCTGTGTGTGCTGGTGGCTGTCTGTGGTGGTGGCTGTGTGTGTGTGGTGGTGGCTGTGCGTGGTGGTGGCTGTGCGTGGTGGTTGCTGTGCATGGTGGTGGCTGTGCGTGGTGGTGGCTGTGTGTGTGGTGGTGGCTGTGTGTGTGGTGGCTGTGTGGTGGTGGCTGTGTGTGTGTGTGTGGCTGTGTGTGGTGGCTGTGTGTGGTGGTGGTGGCTGTGTGTGTGTGTGTGGCTGTGTGTGGTGGCTGTGTGTGGTGGTGGCAGTGTGTGGTGGTAGCTGTGTGTGCTGGTGGCTGTGTGTGGTGGTGGCTGTGTGTGGGTGGTAGTGGCTGTGTGTGTGTGGTGGTGGCTATGTGTGTGGTGCCGGCTATGTGTGTGGTGGTGGCTGTGTGTGGTGGTGGCTGTGTGTGGTGGTGGCTGTGTGTGGTGGTGGCTGTGTGTGGTGGTGGCTGTGTGTGGTGGTGGCTGTGTGTGGTGGTGGCTGTGTGTGGTGGCTGTGTGTGGTGGTGGTTGTGTGTGTGGTGGTGGCTGTGTGTGTGTGGTGGCTGTGTGTGGTGGTGGCTGTGTGAGGTGGTGGCTGTGTGTGTGGTGGTGGCTGTGTGTGTGGTGGTGGCTGTGTTTGGTGGTGGCTGTGTGTGGTGGTGGCTGTGCGTGGTGGTGGCTGTGTGTGGTGGTGGCAGTGTGTGGTGGTGGCTGTATGTGTGTGGTGGTGGCTGTGTGTGGTGGTGGCTGTGTGTGGTGCATGTGTGGTGGTGGCCGTGTGTGGTGGTGGTTGTGTGTGTGGTGGTGGCTGTGTGTGTGTGGTGGCTGTGTGTGGTGGTGGCTGTGTGTGGTGGTGGCTGTGTTTGTGTGTGTGGCTTTGTGTGGTGGCTGTGTGTGGTGGTGGCTGTGTGTGGCGGTGGCTGTGTGTATGTGGTGGTGGCTGTGTGTGTGGTGGTGGCTGTGTTTGGTGGTGGCTGTGTGTGGTGGTGGCTGTGCGTGGTGGTGGCTGTGTGTGGTGGTGGCAGTGTGTGTGGTGGCGGTGTGTGGTGGTGGCTGTGTGTGGTGGTGGCTGTGTGTGGTGGTGGCTGTTTGTGGTGGTGGCTGTGTGTGGTGGTGGCTGTGTGTGTGGTGGTGGCTGTGTGTGTGGTGGTGGCTGTGTGTGTGGTGGTGGCTGTGCGTGGTGGTGGCTGTGTGTGTGGTGGCTGTGTGTGTGGTGGCTGTGTGTGGTGGTGGCTCTGTGTGGTGGTGGCTGTGTGTGGTGGTGGCTGTGTGTGGTGGTGGCTGTGTGTGGTGGCTGTGTGTGGTGGCTGTGTGTGGTGGTGGCTGTGTGTGGTGGTGGCTGTGTGTGGTGGTGGCTGTGTGTGGTGGTGGCTGTGTGTGGTGGCTGTGTGTGGTGGTGGCTGTGTGTGGTGGTGGCTGTGTGTGGTGGTGGTTGTGTGTGTTGTGGTGGCTGTGTGTGTGTGTGGTGGCTGTGTGTGGTGGTGGCTGTGTGTGGTGGTGGCTGTGTGTGGTGGTGGCTGTGTGTGGTGGTGGCTGTGTGTATGTGGTGGTGGCTGTGTGTGTGGTGGTGGCTGTGTTTGGTGGTGGTGACTGTGCGTGTGGTGGTGGCTGTGCGTGGTGGTGGCTGTGTGTGGTGGTGGCAGTGTGTGGTGGTGGCAGTGTGTGGTGGTGGCTGTGTGTGTGTGGTGGTGGCTGTGTGTGGTGGTGGCTGTGTGTGGTGGCTGTGTGTGGTGGTGGCTGTGTGTGGTGGTGGCTGTGTGTGGTGGTGGTTGTGTGTGGTGGCTGTGTGTGGGGGCTGTGTGTGGTGGTGGCTGTGTGTGGTGGTGGTTGTGTGTGTGGTGGTGGCTGTGTGTGTGTGTGGTGGCTGTGTGTGGTGGTGGCTGTGTGTGGTGGTGGCTGTGTGTGGTGGTGGCTGTGTGTGGTGGTGGCTGTGTGTATGTGGTGGTGGCTGTGTGTGTGTGGTGGTGGCTGTGTTTGGTGGTGGTGACTGTGCGTGTGGTGGTTGCTGTGCGTGGTGGTGGCTGTGTGTGGTGGTGGCAGTGTGTGGTGGTGGCAGTGTGTGGTGGTGGCTGTGCGTGGTGGTGGTTGTGTGTGGTGGCTGTGTGCGGTGGCTGTGTGTGGTGGTGGCAGTGTGTGGTGGTGGCTGTGTGTGTGTGGTGGTGGCTGTGTGTGGTGGTGGCTGTGTGTGGTGGCTGTGTGCGGTGGCTGTGTGTGGTGGTGGCTGAATGTGGTGGTGGCTGTGTGTGTGGTGGCTGTGTGTGGTGGTGGCTGTGTGTGGTGGCTGTGTGTGGTGGTGGCTGTGTGTGGTGGTGGTTGTGTGTGTGGTGGTGGCTGTGTGTGTGGTGGTGGCTGTGTGTGTGTGGTGGCTGTGTGTGGTGGTGGCTGTGTGTGGTGGTGGCTGTGTTTGTGTGTGTGGCTGTGTGTGGTGGCTGTGTGTGGTGGTGGCTGTGTGTGGTGGTGGCTGTGTGTATGTGGTGGTGGTTGTGTGTGTGGTGGTGGCTGTGTTTGGTGGTGGCTGTGTGTGGTGGTGGCTGTGCGTGGTGGTGGCTGTGTGTGGTGGTGGCAGTGTGTGGTGGCGGTGTGTGGTGGTGGCTGTGTGTGGTGGTGGCTGTGTGTGGTGGTGGCTGTTTATGGTGGTGGCTGTGTGTGGTGGTGGCTGTGTGTGTGGTGGTGGCTGTGTGTGTGGTGGTGGCTGTGTGTGGTGGTGGCTGTGTGTGGTGGCTGTGTGTGGTGGCTGTGTGTGGTGGTGGCTGTGCGTGGTGGTGGCTGTGTGTGGTGGTGGCTGTGTGTGTGGTGGCTGTGTGTGTGGTGGCTGTGTGTGGTGGTGGCTGTGTGTGGTGGTGGCTGTGTGTGGTGGTGGCTGTGTGTGGTGGCTGTGTGTGGTGGCTGTGTGTGGTGGTGGCTGTGTGTGGTGGTGGTTGTGTGTGTGGTGGTGGCTGTGTGTGTGTGTGGTGGCTGTGTGTGGTGGTGGCTGTGTGTGGTGGTGGCTGTGTGTGGTGGTGGCTGTGTGTGGTGGTGGTTGTGTGTATGTGGTGGTGGCTGTGTGTGTGGTGGTGGCTGTGTTTGGTGGTGGTGACTGTGCGTGTGGTGGTGGCTGTGCGTGGTGGTGGCTGTGTGTGGTGGTGGCAGTGTGTGGTGGTGGCTGTGTGTGTGTGGTGGTGGCTGTGTGTGGTGGTGGCTGTGTGTGGTGGCTGTGTGCTGTGGCCGTGTGTGGTGGTGGCTGAATGTGGTGGTGGTTGTGTGGGTGGTGGTGGCTGTGTGTGGTGGTGGCTGTGTGTGTGGTGGCTGTGTGTGGTGGTGGCTGTATGTGGTGGCGGCTGTGTGTGTGTGGTGGCAGTGTGTGGTGGTGGCTGTGTGTCGTGGTGGCTGTGTATGGTGGTGGCTGTGTGTGGTGGTGGTTGTGTGTGTGGTGGCTGTGTGTGGTGGTGGCTATGTGTGTGGTGGCGGTGTGTGGTGGTGGCTGTGTGTGGTGGTGGCTGTGTGTGGTGGTGGCTGTTTATGGTGGTGGCTGTGTGTGGTGGTGGCTGTGTGTGTGGTGGTGGCTGTGTGTGTGGTGGTGGCTGTGTGTGTGGTGGTGGCTGTGTGTGGTTGTGGCTGTGTGTGGTGGTGGCTGTGTGTGGTGGCTGTGTGTGGTGGCTGTGTGTGGTGGTGGCTGTGTGTGGTGGTGGTTGTGTGTGTGGTGGTGGCTGTGTGTGTGTGTGGTGGCTGTGTGTGGTGGTGGCTGTGTGTGGTGGTGGCTGTGTGTGGTGGTGGCAGTGTGTGTGGTGGCGGTGTGTGGTGGTGGCTGTGTGTGGTGGTGGCTGTGTGTGGTGGTGGCTGTTTATGGTGGTGGCTGTGTGTGTGGTGGTGGCTGTGTGTGTGGTGGTGGCTGTGCGTGGTGGTGGCTGTGTGTGGTGGTGGCTGTGTGTGTGGTGGCTGTGTTTGTGGTGGCTGTGTGTGGTGGTGGCTGTGTGTGGTGGTGGCTGTGTGTGGTGGTGGCTGTGTGTGGTGGCTGTGTGTGGTGGCTGTGTGTGGTGGTGGCTGTGTGTGGTGGTGGTTGTGTGTGTGGTGGTGGCTGTGTGTGGTGGTGGCTGTGTGTGGTGGTGGCTGTGTGTGGTGGTGGCTGTGTGTGGTGGTGGCTGTGTGTATGTGGTGGTGGCTGTGTGTGTGGTGGTGGCTGTGTTTGGTGGTGGTGACTGTGTGTGTGGTGGTGGCTGTGCGTGGTGGTGGCTGTGCGTGGTGGTGGCAGTGTGTGGTGGTGGCTGTGTGTGTGTGGTGGTGGCTGTGTGTGGTGGTGGCTGTGTGTGGTGGCTGTGTGCGGTGGCTGTGTGTGGTGGTGGCTGTGTGTGGTGGTGGCTGTGTGTGCTGGTGGTTGTGTGGGTGGTGGTGGCTGTGTGTGGTGGTGGCTGTGTGTGTGGTGGCTTGTGTGGTGGTGGCTGTGTGTATGTGGTGGTGGCTGTGTGTGTGGTGGTGGCTTTGTGTGGTGGTGGCTGTGTGTGGTGGTGGCTGTGTATGGTGGTGGCTGTGTGTGGTGGTGGTTGTGTGTGTGGTGGCTGTGTGTGGTGGTGGCTATGTGTGTGGTGGCGGTGTGTGTTGGTGGCTGTGTGTGGTGGTGGCTGTGTGTGGTGGTGGCTGTTTATGGTGGTGGCTGTGTGTGGTGGTGGCTGTGTGTGTGGTGGTGGCTGTGTGTATGGTGGTGGCTGTGTGTGTGGTGGTGGCTGTACGTGGTGGTGGCTGTGTGTGGTGGTGGCTGTGTGTGTGGTGGCTGTGTGTCGTGGTGGCTGTGTGTGTGGTGGTGGCTGTATGTGTGGTGGTGGCTGTGTGTGGTGGTGGCTGTGTGTGGTGGTGGCTGTGTGTGGTGGCTGTTTGTGGTGGCTGTGTGTGGTGGTGGCTGTGTGTGGTGGTGGTTGTGTGTGTGGTGGTGGCTGTGTGTGTGTGGTGGTGGCTGTGTGTGGTGGCTGTGTGCGGTGGCTGTGTGTGGTGGTGGCTGTGTGTGGTGGTGGCTGTGTGTGCTGGTGGTTGTGTGGGTGGTGGTGGCTGTGTGTGGTGGTGGCTGTGTGTGTGGTGGCTGTGTGTGGTGGTGGCTGTGTGTATGTGGTGGTGGCTGTGTGTGTGGTGGTGGCTTTGTGTGGTGGTGGCTGTGTGTGGTGGTGGCTGTGTATGGTGGTGGCTGTGTGTGGTGGTGGTTGTGTGTGTGGTGGCTGTGTGTGGTGGTGGCTTTGTGTGTGGTGGCGGTGTGTGGTGGTGGCTGTGTGTGGTGGTGGCTGTGTGTGGTGGTGGGTGTTTATGGTGGTGGCTGTGTGTGGTGGTGGCTGTGTGTGTTTTGGTGGCTGTGTGTGTGGTGGTGGCTGTACGTGGTGGTGGCTGTGTGTGGTGGTGGCTGTGTGTGTGATGGCTGTGTGTCGTGGTGGCTGTGTGTGTGGTGGTGGCTGTGTGTGGTGGTGGCTGTGTGAGGTGGTGGCTGTGTGAGGTGGTGGCTGTGTGAGGTGGTGGCTGTTTGTGGTGGCTGTGTGTGGTGGTGGCTGTGTGTGGTGGTGGTTGTGTGTGTGGTGGTGGCTGTGTGTGTGGTGGTGGCTGTGTGTGGTGGTAGCCGTGTTTGGTGGTGGCTGTGTGTGGTGGTGGCTGTGTGTATGTGGTGGTGGCTGTGTGTGTGGTGGTGGCTGTGTTTGGTGGTGGTGACTGTGTGTGTGGTGGTGGCTGTGTGTGGTGGTGGCTGTGTGTGGTGGTGGCAGTGTGTGGTGGTGGCTGTGTGTGTGTGATGGTGGCTGTGTGTGGTGGTGGCTGTGTGTGGTGGTGGCTGTGTGTGGTGGTGGCTGTGTGTGGTGGTGGCAGTGTGTGTGGTGGCGGTGTGTGGTGGTGGCTGTGTGTGGTGGTGGCTGTGTGTGGTGGTGGCTGTTTATGGTGGTGGCTGTGTGTGGTGGTGGCTGTGTGTGTGGTGGTGGCTGTGTGTGTGGTGGTGGCTGTGCGTGGTGGTGGCTGTGTGTGGTGGTGGCTGTGTGTGTGGTGGCTGTGTTTGTGGTGGCTGTGTGTGGTGGTGGCTGTGTGTGGTGGTGGCTGTGTGTGGTGGTGGCTGTGTGTGGTGGTGGCTGTGTGTGGTGGCTGTGTGTGGTGGTGGCTGTGTGTGGTGGTGGTTGTGTGTGTGGTGGTGGCTGTGTGTGTGTGTGGTGGCTGTGTGTGGTGGTGGCTGTGTGTGGTGGTGGCTGTGTGTGGTGGTGGCTGTGTGTGGTGGTGGCTGTGTGTGGTGGTGGCTGTGTGTATGTGGTGGTGGCTGTGTTTGGTGGTGGTGACTGTGTGTGTGGTGGTGGCTGTGCGTGGTGGTGGCTGTGCGTGGTGGTGGCAGTGTGTGGTGGTGGCTGTGTGTGTGTGGTGGTGGCTGTGTGTGGTGGTGGCTGTGTGTGGTGGCTGTGTGCGGTGGCTGTGTGTGGTGGTGGCTGTGTGTGGTGGTGGCTGTGTGTGCTGGTGGTTCTGTGTGTGGTGGTGGCTGTGTGTGTGGTGGCTGTGTGTGGTGGTGGCTGTGTGTATGTGGTGGTGGCTGTGTGTGTGGTGGTGGCTTTGTGTGGTGGTGGCTGTGTGTGGTGGTGGCTGTGTATGGTGGTGGCTGTGTGTGTTGGTGGTTGTGTGTGTGGTGGTTGTGTGTGGTGGTGGCTATGTGTGTGGTGGCGGTGTGTGGTGGTGGCTGTGTGTGGTGGTGGCTGTGTGTGGTGGTGGCTGTTTATGGTGGTGGCTGTGTGTGGTGGTGGCTGTGTGTGTGGTGGTGGCTGTGTGTATGGTGGTGGCTGTGTGTGTGGTGGTGGCTGTACGTGGTGGTGGCTGTGTGTGGTGGTGGCTGTGTGTGTGGTGGCTGTGTGTCGTGGTGGCTGTGTGTGTGGTGGTGGCTGTATGTGTGGTGGTGGCTGTGTGTGGTGGTGGCTGTGTGTGGTGGTGGCTGTGTGTGGTGGCTGTTTGTGGTGGCTGTGTGTGGTGGTGGCTGTGTGTGGTGGTGGTTGTGTGTGTGGTGGTGGCTGTGTGTGTGTGTGGTGGCTGTGTGTGTGGTGGCTGTGTGTGGTGGTGGCTGTGTGTGGTGGCTGTGTGCGGTGGCTGTGTGTGGTGGTGGCTGTGTGTGCTGGTGGCTGTGTGTGCTGGTGGTTGTGTGGGTGGTGGTGGCTGTGTGTGGTGGTGGCTGTGTGTGTGGTGGCTGTGTGTGGTGGTGGCTGTGTGTATGTGGTGGTGGCTGTGTGTGTGGTGGTGGCTTTGTGTGGTGGTGGCTGTGTGTGGTGGTGGCTGTGTATGGTGGTGGCTGTGTGTGGTGGTGGTTGTGTGTGTGGTGGCTGTGTGTGGTGGTGGCTTTGAGTGTGGTGGCGGTGTGTGGTGGTGGCTGTGTGTGGTGGTGGCTGTGTGTGGTGGTGGCTGTTTATGGTGGTGGCTGTGTGTGGTGGTGGCTGTGTGTGTGGTGGTGGCTGTGTGTGTGGTGGTGGCTGTGTGTGGTGTTGGCTGTGTGTGGTGGTGGCTGTGTGTGTGGTGGCTGTGTGTCGTGGTGGCTGTGTGTGTGGTGGTGGCTGTGTGTGGTGGTGGCTGTGTGAGGTGGTGGCTGTGTGAGGTGGTGGCTGTGTGAGGTGGTGGCTGTTTGTGGTGGCTGTGTGTGGTGGTGGCTGTGTGTGGTGGTGGTTGTGTGTGTGGTGGTGGCTGTGTGTGTGTGTGGTGGCTGTGTGTGGTGGTGGCAATGTGTGGTGGTGGCCGTGTGTGGTGGTGGCTGTGTGTGGTGGTGGCTGTGTGTATGTGGTGGTGGCTGTGTGTGTGGTGGTGGCTGTGTTTGGTGGTGGTGACTGTGTGTGTGGTGGTGGCTGTGTGTGGTGGTGGCTGTGTGTGGTGGTGGCAGTGTGTGGTGGTGGCTGTGTGTGTGTGATGGTGGCTGTGTGTGGTGGTGGCTGTGTGTGGTGGCTGTGTGTGGTGGTGGCTGTGTGTGGTGGTGGCTGTGTGTGGTGGTGGTTGTGTGGGTGGTGGTGGTTGTGTGTGGTGGTGGCTGTGTGTGTGGTGGCTGTGTGTGGTGGTGGCTGTGTGTATGTGGTGGTGGCTGTGTGTGTGGTGGTGGCTGTGTGTGGTGGTGGCTGTGTGTGGTGGTGGCTGTGTGTGGTGGTGGTTGTGTGTGTGGTGGCTGTGTGTGGTGGTGGCTGTGTGTGGTGGTGGCTGTGTGTGGTGGCTGTGTGCGGTGGCTGTGTGTGGTGGTGGCAGTGTGTGGTGGTGGCTGTGTGTGTGTGGTGGTGACTGTGTGTGTGGTGGTGGCTGTGTGTGGTGGTGGCTGTGTGTGGTGGTGGCAGTGTGTGGTGGTGGCTGTGTGTGTGTGATGGTGGCTGTGTGTGGTGGTGGCTGTGTGTAGTGGCCGTGTGTGGTGGTGGTTGTGTGTGTGGTGGTGGCTGTGTGTGTGTGGTGGCTGTGTGTGGTGGTGGCTGTGTGTGGTGGTGGCTGTGTTTGTGTGTGTGGCTGTGTGTGGTGGCTGTGTGTGGTGGTGGCTGTGTGTGGCGGTGGCTGTGTGTGGCGGTGGCTGTGTGTATGTGGTGGTGGCTGTGTGTGTGGTGGTGGCTGTGTTTGGTGGTGGCTGTGTGTGGTGGTGGCTGTGCGTGGTGGTGGCTGTGTGTGGTGGTGGCAGTGTGTGTGGTGGCGGTGTGTGGTGGTGGCTGTGTGTGGTGGTGGCTGTGTGTGGTGGTGGCTGTTTGTGGTGGTGGCTGTGTGTGGTGGTGGCTGTGTGTGTGGTGGTGGCTGTGTGTGTGGTGGTGGCTGTGTGTGTGGTGGTGGCTGTGCGTGGTGGTGGCTGTGTGTGTGGTGGCTGTGTGTGTGGTGGCTGTGTGTGGTGGTGGCTCTGTGTGGTGGTGGCTGTGTGTGGTGGTGGCTGTGTGTGGTGGTGGCTGTGTGTGGTGGCTGTGTGTGGTGGCTGTGTGTGGTGGTGGCTGTGTGTGATGGTGGCTGTGTGTGGTGGTGGCTGTGTGTGGTGGTGGCTGTGTGTGGTGGCTGTGTGTGGTGGTGGCTGTGTGTGGTGGTGGTTGTGTGTGTGGTGGTGGCTGTGTGTGTGTGTGGTGGCTGTGTGTGGTGGTGGCTGTGTGTGGTGGTGGCTGTGTGTGGTGGTGGCTGTGTGTGGTGGTGGCTGTGTGTATGTGGTGGTGGCTGTGTGTGTGGTGGTGGCTGTGTTTGGTGGTGGTGACTGTGCGTGTGGTGGTGGCTGTGCGTGGTGGTGGCTGTGTGTGGTGGTGGCAGTGTGTGGTGGTGGCAGTGTGTGGTGGTGGCAGTGTGTGGTGGTGGCTGTGTGTGTGTGGTGGTGGCTGTGTGTGGTGGTGGCTGTGTGTGGTGGCTGTGTGTGGTGGTGGCTGTGTGTGGTGGTGGCTGTGTGTGGTGGTGGTTGTGTGTGGTGGCTGTGTGTGGGGGCTGTGTGTGGTGGTGGCTGTGTGTGGTGGTGGTTGTGTGTGTGGTGGTGGCTGTGTGTGGTGGTGGTTGTGTGTGTGGTGGTGGCTGTGTGTGTGTGTGGTGGCTGTGTGTGGTGGTGGCTGTGTGTGGTGGTGGCTGTGTGTGGTGGTGGCTGTGTGTGGTGGTGGCTGTGTGTATGTGGTGGTGGCTGTGTGTGTGGTGGTGGCTGTGTTTGGTGGTGGTGACTGTGCGTGTGGTGGTGGCTGTGCGTGGTGGTGGCTGTGTGTGGTGGTGGCAGTGTGTGGTGGTGGCAGTGTGTGGTGGTGGCAGTGTGTGGTGGTGGCTGTGTGTGTGTGGTGGTGGCTGTGTGTGGTGGTGGCTGTGTGTGGTGGCTGTGTGTGGTGGTGGCTGTGTGTGGTGGTGGCTGTGTGTGGTGGTGGTTGTGTGTGGTGGCTGTGTGTGGGGGCTGTGTGTGGTGGTGGCTGTGTGTGGTGGTGGTTGTGTGTGTGGTGGTGGCTGTGTGTGTGTGTGGTGGCTGTGTGTGGTGGTGGCTGTGTGTGGTGGTGGCTGTGTGTGGTGGTGGCTGTGTGTGGTGGTGGCTGTGTGTATGTGGTGGTGGCTGTGTGTGTGTGGTGGTGGCTGTGTTTGGTGGTGGTGACTGTGCGTGTGGTGGTTGCTGTGCGTGGTGGTGGCTGTGTGTGGTGGTGGCAGTGTGTGGTGGTGGCAGTGTGTGGTGGTGGCTGTGCGTGGTGGTGGCTGTGTGTGGTGGCTGTGTGCGGTGGCTGTGTGTGGTGGTGGCAGTGTGTGGTGGTGGCTGTGTGTGTGTGGTGGTGGCTGTGTGTGGTGGTGGCTGTGTGTGGTGGCTGTGTGCGGTGGCTGTGTGTGGTGGTGGCTGAATGTGGTGGTGGCTGTGTGTGTGGTGGCTGTGTGTGGTGGTGGCTGTGTGTGGTGGCTGTGTGTGGTGGTGGCTGTGTGTGGTGGTGGTTGTGTGTGTGGTGGTGGCTGTGTGTGTGTGGTGGCTGTGTGTGGTGGTGGCTGTGTGTGGTGGTGGCTGTGTTTGTGTGTGTGGCTGTGTGTGGTGGCTGTGTGTGGTGGTGGCTGTGTGTGGTGGTGGCTGTGTGTATGTGGTGGTGGTTGTGTGTGTGGTGGTGGCTGTGTTTGGTGGTGGCTGTGTGTGGTGGTGGCTGTGCGTGGTGGTGGCTGTGTGTGTGGTGGTGGCAGTGTGTGGTGGCGGTGTGTGGTGGTGGCTGTGTGTGGTGGTGGCTGTGTGTGTGGTGGCTGTGTGTGGTGGTGGCTGTGTGTGGTGGTGGCTGTGTGTGGTGGTGGCTGTGTGTGGTGGCTGTGTGTGGTGGCTGTGTGTGGTGGTGGCTGTGTGTGGTAGTGGTTGTGTGTGTGGTGGTGGCTGTGTGTGTGGTGGTGGCTGTGTGTGTGTGTGGTGGCTGTGTGTGGTGGTGGCTGTGTGTGGTGGTGGCTGTGTGTGGTGGTGGCTGTGTGTGGTGGTGGTTGTGTGTATGTGGTGGTGGCTGTGTGTGTGGTGGTGGCTGTATGTGTGGTGGTGGCTGTGTGTGTGGTGGTGGCTGTGTGTGTGGTGGTGGCTGTGCGTGGTGGTGGCTGTGTGTGGTGGTGGCTGTGTGTGTGGTGGCTGTGTGTGTGGTGGCTGTGTGTGGTGGTGGCTGTGTGTGGTGGTGGCTGTGTGTGGTGGTGGCTGTGTGTGGTGGCTGTGTGTGGTGGTGGCTGTGTGTGGTGGTGGTTGTGTGTGTGGTGGTGGCTGTGTGTGTGTGGTGGCTGTGTGTGGTGGTGGCTGTGTGTGGTGGTGGCTGTGTTTGTGTGTGTGGCTGTGTGTGGTGGCTGTGTGTGGTGGTGGCTGTGTGTGGTGGTGGCTGTGTGTATGTGGTGGTGGTTGTGTGTGTGGTGGTGGCTGTGTTTGGTGGTGGCTGTGTGTGGTGGTGGCTGTGCGTGGTGGTGGCTGTGTGTGTGGTGGTGGCAGTGTGTGGTGGCGGTGTGTGGTGGTGGCTGTGTGTGGTGGTGGCTGTGTGTGTGGTGGCTGTGTGTGGTGGTGGCTGTGTGTGGTGGTGGCTGTGTGTGGTGGTGGCTGTGTGTGGTGGTGGCTGTGTGTGGTGGCTGTGTGTGGTGGCTGTGTGTGGTGGTGGCTGTGTGTGGTGGTGGTTGTGTGTGTGGTGGTGGCTGTGTGTGTGTGTGGTGGCTGTGTGTGGTGGTGGCTGTGTGTGGTGGTGGCTGTGTGTGGTGGTGGTTGTGTGTATGTGGTGGTGGCTGTGTGTGTGGTGGTGGCTGTGTGTGTGGTGGTGGCTGTGTGTGTGGTGGTGGCTGTGTGTGTGGTGGTGGCTGTGCGTGGTGGTGGCTGTGTGTGGTGGTGGCTGTGTGTGTGGTGGCTGTGTGTGTGGTGGCTGTGTGTGGTGGTGGCTGTGTGTGGTGGTGGCTGTGTGTGGTGGTGGCTGTGTGTGGTGGTGGCTGTGTGTGGTGGCTGTGTGTGGTGGCTGTGTGTGGTGGTGGCTGTGTGTGGTGGTGGTTGTGTGTGTGGTGGTGGCTGTGTGTGTGTGTGTGTGGTGGCTGTGTGTGGTGGTGGCTGTGTGTGGTGGTGGCTGTGTGTGGTGGTGGTTGTGTGTATGTGGTGATGGCTGTGTGTGTGGTGGTGGCTGTGTTTGGTGGTGGTGGCTGTGCGTGTGGTGGTGGCTGTGCGTGGTGGTGGCTGTGTGTGGTGGTGGCAGTGTGTGGTGGTGGCTGTGTGTGTGTGGTGGTGGCTGTGTGTGGTGGTGGCTGTGTGTGGTGGCTGTGTGCTGTGGCCGTGTGTGGTGGTGGCTGAATGTGGTGGTGGTTGTGTGGGTGGTGGTGGCTGTGTGTGGTGGTGGCTGTGTGTGTGGTGGCTGTGTGTGGTGGTGGCTGTATGTGGTGGCGGCTGTGTGTGTGTGGTGGCAGTGTGTGGTGGTGGCTGTGTGTGGTGGTGGCTGTGTATGGTGGTGGCTGTGTGTGGTGGTGGTTGTGTGTGTGGTGGCTGTGTGTGTGGTGGCTGTGTGTGGTGGTGGCTATGTGTGTGGTGGCGGTGTGTGGTGGTGGCTGTGTGTGGTGGTGGCTGTGTGTGGTGGTGGCTGTGTGTGGTGGTGGCTGTGTGTGGTGGTGGCTGTTTATGGTGGTGGCTGTGTGTGGTGGTGGCTGTGTGTGTGGTGGTGGCTGTGTGTGTGGTGGTGGCTGTGTGTGTGGTGGTGGCTGTGTGTGGTGGTGGCTGTGTGTGGTGGTGGCTGTGTGTGGTGGCTGTGTGTGGTGGCTGTGTGTGGTGGTGGCTGTGTGTGGTGGTGGTTGTGTGTGTGGTGGTGGCTGTGTGTGTGTGTGGTGGCTGTGTGTGGTGGTGGCTGTGTGTTGTGGTGGCTGTGTGTGGTGGTGGCAGTGTGTGTGGTGGCGGTGTGTGGTGGTGGCTGTGTGTGGTGGTGGCTGTGTGTGGTGGTGGCTGTTTATGGTGGTGGCTGTGTGTGGTGGTGGCTGTGTGTGTGGTGGTGGCTGTGTGTGTGGTGGTGGCTGTGCGTGGTGGTGGCTGTGTGTGGTGGTGGCTGTGTGTGTGGTGGCTGTGTTTGTGGTGGCTGTGTGTGGTGGTGGCTGTGTGTGGTGGTGGCTGTGTGTGGTGGTGGCTGTGTGTGGTGGCTGTGTGTGGTGGCTGTGTGTGGTGGTGGCTGTGTGTGGTGGTGGTTGTGTGTGTGGTGGTGGCTGTGTGTGTGTGTGTTGGCTGTGTGTGGTGGTGGCTGTGTGTGGTGGTGGCTGTGTGTGGTGGTGGCTGTGTGTATGTGGTGGTGGCTGTGTGTGTGGTGGTGGCTGTGTTTGGTGGTGGTGACTGTGTGTGTGGTGGTGGCTGTGCGTGGTGGTGGCTGTGCGTGGTGGTGGCAGTGTGTGGTGGTGGCTGTGTGTGTGTGGTGGTGGCTGTGTGTGGTGGTGGCTGTGTGTGGTGGCGGTGTGCGGTGGCTGTGTGTGGTGGTGGCTGTGTGTGGTGGTGGCTGTGTGTGCTGGTGGTTGTGTGGGTGGTGGTGGCTGTGTGTGGTGGTGGCTGTGTGTGTGGTGGCTGTGTGTGGTGGTGGCTGTGTGTATGTGGTGGTGGCTGTGTGTGTGGTGGTGGCTTTGTGTGGTGGTGGCTGTGTGTGGTGGTGGCTGTGTATGGTGGTGGCTGTGTGTGGTGGTGGTTGTGTGTGTGGTGGCTGTGTGTGGTGGTGGCTATGTGTGTGGTGGCGGTGTGTGTTGGTGGCTGTGTGTGGTGGTGGCTGTGTGTGGTGGTGGCTGTTTATGGTGGTGGCTGTGTGTGGTGGTGGCTGTGTGTGTGGTGGTGGCTGTGTGTATGGTGGTGGCTGTGTGTGTGGTGGTGGCTGTACGTGGTGGTGGCTGTGTGTGGTGGTGGCTGTGTGTGTGGTGGCTGTGTGTCGTGGTGGCTGTGTGTGTGGTGGTGGCTGTATGTGTGGTGGTGGCTGTGTGTGGTGGTGGCTGTGTGTGGTGGTGGCTGTGTGTGGTGGCTGTTTGTGGTGGCTGTGTGTGGTGGTGGCTGTGTGTGGTGGTGGTTGTGTGTGTGGTG
Organism: Lampetra fluviatilis; assembly: GCF_964198595.1. Taxonomy (NCBI): domain Eukaryota; kingdom Metazoa; phylum Chordata; class Hyperoartia; order Petromyzontiformes; family Petromyzontidae; genus Lampetra; species Lampetra fluviatilis. The sequence goes on along the minus strand of NC_136337.1, from coordinate 157,023 downwards.
GTGGCTGTGTGTGTGGTGGTGGCTGTGTGTGGTGGCTGTGTGCGGTGGCTGTGTGTGGTGGTGGCTGTGTGTGGTGGTGGCTGTGTGTGCTGGTGGTTGTGTGGGTGGTGGTGGCTGTGTGTGGTGGTGGCTGTGTGTGTGGTGGCTGTGTGTGGTGGTGGCTGTGTGTATGTGGTGGTGGCTGTGTGTGTGGTGGTGGCTTTGTGTGGTGGTGGCTGTGTGTGGTGGTGGCTGTGTATGGTGGTGGCTGTGTGTGGTGGTGGTTGTGTGTGTGGTGGCTGTGTGTGGTGGTGGCTTTGTGTGGTGGTGGCTGTGTGTGGTGGTGGCTGTGTGTGGTGGTGGCTGTTTATGGTGGTGGCTGTGTGTGGTGGTGGCTGTGTGTGTGGTGGTGGCTGTGTGTGTGGTGGTGGCTGTACGTGGTGGTGGCTGTGTGTGGTGGTGGCTGTGTGTGTGGTGGCTGTGTGTCGTGGTGGCTGTGTGTGTGGTGGTGGCTGTGTGTGGTGGTGGCTGTGTGAGGTGGTGGCTGTGTGAGGTGGTGGCTGTGTGAGGTGGTGGCTGTTTGTGGTGGCTGTGTGTGGTGGTGGCTGTGTGTGGTGGTGGTTGTGTGTGTGGTGGTGGCTGTGTGTGTGGTGGTGGCTGTGTGTGGTGGTGGCCGTGTTTGGTGGTGGCTGTGTGTGGTGGTGGCTGTGTGTATGTGGTGGTGGCTGTGTGTGTGGTGGTAGCTGTGTTTGGTGGTGGTGACTGTGTGTGTGGTGGTGGCTGTGTGTGGTGGTGGCTGTGTGTGGTGGTGGCAGTGTGTGGTGGTGGCTGTGTGTGTGTGATGGTGGCTGTGTGTGGTGGTGGCTGTGTGTGGTGGCTGTGTGTGGTGGTGGCTGTGTGTGGTGGTGGCTGTGTGTGGTGGTGGCAGTGTGTGTGGTGGCGGTGTGTGGTGGTGGCTGTGTGTGGTGGTGGCTGTGTGTGGTGGTGGCTGTTTATGGTGGTGGCTGTGTGTGGTGGTGGCTGTGTGTGTGGTGGTGGCTGTGTGTGTGGTGGTGGCTGTGCGTGGTGGTGGCTGTGTGTGGTGGTGGCTGTGTGTGTGGTGGCTGTGTTTGTGGTGGCTGTGTGTGGTGGTGGCTGTGTGTGGTGGTGGCTGTGTGTGGTGGTGGCTGTGTGTGGTGGTGGCTGTGTGTGGTGGCTGTGTGTGGTGGTGGCTGTGTGTGGTGGTGGTTGTGTGTGTGGTGGTGGCTGTGTGTGTGTGTGGTGGCTGTGTGTGGTGGTGGCTGTGTGTGGTGGTGGCTGTGTGTGGTGGTGGCTGTGTGTGGTGGTGGCTGTGTGTATGTGGTGGTGGCTGTGTTTGGTGGTGGTGACTGTGTGTGTGGTGGTGGCTGTGCGTGGTGGTGGCTGTGCGTGGTGGTGGCAGTGTGTGGTGGTGGCTGTGTGTGTGTGGTGGTGGCTGTGTGTGGTGGTGGCTGTGTGTGGTGGCTGTGTGCGGTGGCTGTGTGTGGTGGTGGCTGTGTGTGGTGGTGGCTGTGTGTGCTGGTGGTTCTGTGTGTGGTGGTGGCTGTGTGTGTGGTGGCTGTGTGTGGTGGTGGCTGTGTGTATGTGGTGGTGGCTGTGTGTGTGGTGGTGGCTTTGTGTGGTGGTGGCTGTGTGTGGTGGTGGCTGTGTATGGTGGTGGCTGTGTCTGGTGGTGGTTGTGTGTGTGGTGGTTGTGTGTGGTGGTGGCTATGTGTGTGGTGGCGGTGTGTGGTGGTGGCTGTGTGTGGTGGTTGCTGTGTGTGGTGGTGGCTGTTTATGGTGGTGGCTGTGTGTGGTGGTGGCTGTGTGTGTGGTGGTGACTGTGTGTATGGTGGTGGCTGTGTGTGTGGTGGTGGCTGTACGTGGTGGTGGCTGTGTGTGGTGGTGGCTGTGTGTGTGGTGGCTGTGTGTCGTGGTGGCTGTGTGTGTGGTGGTGGCTGTATGTGTGGTGGTGGCTGTGTGTGGTGGTGGCTGTGTGTGGTGGTGGCTGTGTGTGGTGGCTGTTTGTGGTGGCTGTGTGTGGTGGTTGCTGTGTGTGGTGGTGGTTGTGTGTGTGGTGGTGGCTGTGTGTGTGTGTGGTGGCTGTGTGTGTGGTGGCTGTGTGTGGTGGTGGCTGTGTGTGGTGGCTGTGTGCGGTGGCTGTGTGTGGTGGTGGCTGTGTGTGCTGGTGGCTGTGTGTGCTGGTGGTTGTGTGGATGGTGGTGGCTGTGTGTGGTGGTGGCTGTGTGTGTGGTGGCTGTGTGTGGTGGTGGCTGTGTGTATGTGGTGGTGGCTGTGTGTGTGGTGGTGGCTTTGTGTGGTGGTGGCTGTGTGTGGTGGTGGCTGTGTATGGTGGTGGCTGTGTGTGGTGGTGGTTGTGTGTGTGGTGGCTGTGTGTGGTGGTGGCTTTGTGTGTGGTGGCGGTGTGTGGTGGTGGCTGTGTGTGGTGGTGGCTGTGTGTGGTGGTGGCTGTTTGTGGTGGTGGCTGTGTGTGGTGGTGGCTGTGTGTGTGGTGGTGGCTGTGTGTGTGGTGGTGGCTGTACGTGGTGGTGGCTGTGTGTGGTGGTGGCTGTGTGTGTGGTGGCTGTGTGTCGTGGTGGCTGTGTGTGTGGTGGTGGCTGTGTGTGGTGGTGGCTGTGTGAGGTGGTGGCTGTGTGAAGTGGTGGCTGTTTGTGGTGGCTGTGTGTGGTGGTGGCTGTGTGTGGTGGTGGTTGTGTGTGTGGTGGTGGCTGTGTGTGTGTGTGGTGGCTGTGTGTGGTGGTGGCTGTGTGTGGTGGTGGCCGTGTGTGGTGGTGGCTGTGTGTGGTGGTGGCTGTGTGTATGTGGTGGTGGCTGTGTGTGTGGTGGTGGCTGTGTTTGGTGGTGGTGACTGTGTGTGTGGTGGTGGCTGTGTGTGGTGGTGGCTGTGTGTGGTGGTGGCAGTGTGTGGTGGTGGCTGTGTGTGGTGGTGGCTGTGTGTGGTGGCTGTGTGTGGTGGTGGCTGTGTGTGGTGGTGGCTGTGTGTGGTGGTGGTTGTGTGGGTGGTGGTGGTTGTGTGTGGTGGTGGCTGTGTGTGTGGTGGCTGTGTGTGGTGGTGGCTGTGTGTATGTGGTGGTGGCTGTGTGTGTGGTGGTGGCTGTGTGTGGTGGTGGCTGTGTGTGGTGGTGGCTGTGTATGGTGGTGGCTGTGTGTGGTGGTGGTTGTGTGTGTGGTGGCTGTGTGTGGTGGTGGCTGTGTGTGGTGGTGGCTGTGTGTGGTGGCTGTGTGCGGTGGCTGTGTGTGGTGGTGGCAGTGTGTGGTGGTGGCTGTGTGTGTGTGGTGGTGGCTGTGTGTGGTGGTGGCTGTGTGTGGTGGCTGTGTGCGGTGGCTGTGTCTGGTGGTGGCTGTATGTGGTGGTGGCTGTGTGTGGTGGTGGCTGTGTGTGGTGCATGTGTGTGGTGGCTGTGTGTGTGGTGGTGGCTGTGTGTGGTGGTGGTTGTGTGTGTGGTGGTGGCTGTGTGTGTGTGGTGGCTGTGTGTGGTGGTGGCTGTGTGTGGTGGTGGCTGTGTTTGTGTGTGTGGCTGTGTGTGGTGGCTGTGTGTGGTGGTGGCTGTGTTTGGTGGTGGCTGTGTGTATGTGGTGGTGGCTGTGTGTGTGGTGGTGGCTGTGTTTGGTGGTGGCTGTGTGTGGTGGTGGCTGTGCGTGGTGGTGGCTGTGTGTGGTGGTGGCAGTGTGTGGTGGCGGTGTGTGGTGGTGGCTGTGTGTGGTGGTGGCTGTGTGTGGTGGTGGCTGTTTATGGTGGTGGCTGTGTGTGTGGTGGTGGCTTTGTGTGGTGGTGGCTGTGTGTGGTGGTGGCTGTGTATGGTGGTGGCTGTGTGTGGTGGTGGTTGTGTGTGTGGTGGCTGTGTGTGGTGGTGGCTTTGTGTGTGGTGGCGGTGTGTGGTGGTGGCTGTGTGTGGTGGTGGCTGTGTGTGGTGGTGGCTGTTTGTGGTGGTGGCTGTGTGTGGTGGTGGCTGTGTGTGTGGTGGTGGCTGTGTGTGTGGTGGTGGCTGTACGTGGTGGTGGCTGTGTGTGGTGGTGGCTGTGTGTGTGGTGGCTGTGTGTCGTGGTGGCTGTGTGTGTGGTGGTGGCTGTGTGTGGTGGTGGCTGTGTGAGGTGGTGGCTGTGTGAGGTGGTGGCTGTGTGAAGTGGTGGCTGTTTGTGGTGGCTGTGTGTGGTGGTGGCTGTGTGTGGTGGTGGTTGTGTGTGTGGTGGTGGCTGTGTGTGTGTGTGGTGGCTGTGTGTGGTGGTGGCTGTGTGTGGTGGTGGCCGTGTGTGGTGGTGGCTGTGTGTGGTGGTGGCTGTGTGTATGTGGTGGTGGCTGTGTGTGTGGTGGTGGCTGTGTTTGGTGGTGGTGACTGTGTGTGTGGTGGTGGCTGTGTGTGGTGGTGGCTGTGTGTGGTGGTGGCAGTGTGTGGTGGTGGCTGTGTGTGGTGGTGGCTGTGTGTGGTGGCTGTGTGTGGTGGTGGCTGTGTGTGGTGGTGGCTGTGTGTGGTGGTGGTTGTGTGGGTGGTGGTGGTTGTGTGTGGTGGTGGCTGTGTGTGTGGTGGCTGTGTGTGGTGGTGGCTGTGTGTATGTGGTGGTGGCTGTGTGTGTGGTGGTGGCTGTGTGTGGTGGTGGCTGTGTGTGGTGGTGGCTGTGTATGGTGGTGGCTGTGTGTGGTGGTGGTTGTGTGTGTGGTGGCTGTGTGTGGTGGTGGCTGTGTGTGGTGGTGGCTGTGTGTGGTGGCTGTGTGCGGTGGCTGTGTGTGGTGGTGGCAGTGTGTGGTGGTGGCTGTGTGTGTGTGGTGGTGGCTGTGTGTGGTGGTGGCTGTGTGTGGTGGCTGTGTGCGGTGGCTGTGTCTGGTGGTGGCTGTATGTGGTGGTGGCTGTGTGTGGTGGTGGCTGTGTGTGGTGCATGTGTGTGGTGGCTGTGTGTGTGGTGGTGGCTGTGTGTGGTGGTGGTTGTGTGTGTGGTGGTGGCTGTGTGTGTGTGGTGGCTGTGTGTGGTGGTGGCTGTGTGTGGTGGTGGCTGTGTTTGTGTGTGTGGCTGTGTGTGGTGGCTGTTTGTGGTGGTGGCTGTGTTTGGTGGTGGCTGTGTGTATGTGGTGGTGGCTGTGTGTGTGGTGGTGGCTGTGTTTGGTGGTGGCTGTGTGTGGTGGTGGCTGTGCGTGGTGGTGGCTGTGTGTGGTGGTGGCAGTGTGTGGTGGCGGTGTGTGGTGGTGGCTGTGTGTGGTGGTGGCTGTGTGTGGTGGTGGCTGTTTATGGTGGTGGCTGTGTGTGGTGGTGGCTGTGTGTGGTGGTGGCTGTGTGTGTGGTGGTGGCTGTGTGTGTGGTGGTGGCTGTGCGTGGTGGTGGCTGTGTGTGGTGGTGGCTGTGTGTGTGGTGGCTGTGTGTGTGGTGGCTGTGTGTGGTGGTGGCTGTGTGTGGTGGTGGCTGTGTGTGGTGGTGGCTGTGTGTGGTGGTGGCTGTGTGTGGTGGCTGTGTGTGGTGGTGGCTGTGTGTGGTGGTGGTTGTGTGTGTGGTGGTGGCTGTGTGTGTGTGTGGTGGCTGTGTGTGGTGGTGGCTGTGTGTGGTGGTGGCTGTGTGTGGTGGTGGCTGTGTGTGGTGGTGGCTGTGTGTATGTGGTGGTGGCTGTGTTTGGTGGTGGTGACTGTGTGTGTGGTGGTGGCTGTGCGTGGTGGTGGCTGTGCGTGGTGGTGGCAGTGTGTGGTGGTGGCTGTGTGTGTGTGGTGGTGGCTGTGTGTGGTGGTGGCTGTGTGTGGTGGCTGTGTGCGGTGGCTGTGTGTGGTGGTGGCTGTGTGTGGTGGTGGCTGTGTGTGCTGGTGGTTCTGTGTGTGGTGGTGGCTGTGTGTGTGGTGGCTGTGTGTGGTGGTGGCTGTGTGTATGTGGTGGTGGCTGTGTGTGTGGTGGTGGCTTTGTGTGGTGGTGGCTGTGTGTGGTGGTGGCTGTGTATGGTGGTGGCTGTGTCTGGTGGTGGTTGTGTGTGTGGTGGTTGTGTGTGGTGGTGGCTATGTGTGTGGTGGCGGTGTGTGGTGGTGGCTGTGTGTGGTGGTTGCTGTGTGTGGTGGTGGCTGTTTGTGGTGGTGGCTGTGTGTGGTGGTGGCTGTGTGTGTGGTGGTGACTGTGTGTATGGTGGTGGCTGTGTGTGTGGTGGTGGCTGTACGTGGTGGTGGCTGTGTGTGGTGGTGGCTGTGTGTGTGGTGGCTGTGTGTCGTGGTGGCTGTGTGTGTGGTGGTGGCTGTATGTGTGGTGGTGGCTGTGTGTGGTGGTGGCTGTGTGTGGTGGTGGCTGTGTGTGGTGGCTGTTTGTGGTGGCTGTGTGTGGTGGTGGCTGTGTGTGGTGGTGGTTGTGTGTGTGGTGGTGGCTGTGTGTGTGTGTGGTGGCTGTGTGTGTGGTGGCTGTGTGTGGTGGTGGCTGTGTGTGGTGGCTGTGTGCGGTGGCTGTGTGTGGTGGTGGCTGTGTGTGCTGGTGGCTGTGTGTGCTGGTGGTTGTGTGGGTGGTGGTGGCTGTGTGTGGTGGTGGCTGTGTGTGTGGTGGCTGTGTGTGGTGGTGGCTGTGTGTATGTGGTGGTGGCTGTGTGTGTGGTGGTGGCTTTGTGTGGTGGTGGCTGTGTGTGGTGGTGGCTGTGTATGGTGGTGGCTGTGTGTGGTGGTGGTTGTGTGTGTGGTGGCTGTGTGTGGTGGTGGCTTTGTGTGTGGTGGCGGTGTGTGGTGGTGGCTGTGTGTGGTGGTGGCTGTGTGTGGTGGTGGCTGTTTGTGGTGGTGGCTGTGTGTGGTGGTGGCTGTGTGTGTGGTGGTGGCTGTGTGTGTGGTGGTGGCTGTGTGTGTGGTGGTGGCTGTACGTGGTGGTGGCTGTGTGTGGTGGTGGCTGTGTGTGTGGTGGCTGTGTGTCGTGGTGGCTGTGTGTGTGGTGGTGGCTGTGTGTGGTGGTGGCTGTGTGAGGTGGTGGCTGTGTGAGGTGGTGGCTGTGTGAAGTGGTGGCTGTTTGTGGTGGCTGTGTGTGGTGGTGGCTGTGTGTGTGGTGGTGGCTGTGTGTGTGGTGGTGGCTGTGCGTGGTGGTGGCTGTGTGTGTGGTGGCTGTGTGTGTGGTGGCTGTGTGTGGTGGTGGCTCTGTGTGGTGGTGGCTGTGTGTGGTGGTGGCTGTGTGTGGTGGTGGCTGTGTGTGGTGGTGGCTGTGTGTGGTGGTGGCTGTGCGTGGTGGTGGCTGTGTGTGTGGTGGCTGTGTGTGTGGTGGCTGTGTGTGGTGGTGGCTCTGTGTGGTGGTGGCTGTGTGTGGTGGTGGCTGTGTGTGGTGGTGGCTGTGTGTGGTGGCTGTGTGTGGTGGCTGTGTGTGGTGGTGGCTGTGTGTGGTGGTGGCTGTGTGTGGTGGTGGCTGTGTGTGGTGGTGGCTGTGTGTGGTGGCTGTGTGTGGTGGTGGCTGTGTGTGGTGGTGGTTGTGTGTGTGGTGGTGGCTGTGTGTGTGTGTGGTGGCTGTGTGTGGTGGTGGCTGTGTGTGGTGGTGGCTGTGTGTGGTGGTGGCTGTGTGTGGTGGTGGCTGTGTGTATGTGGTGGTGGCTGTGTGTGTGGTGGTGGCTGTGTTTGGTGGTGGTGACTGTGCGTGTGGTGGTGGCTGTGCGTGGTGGTGGCTGTGTGTGGTGGTGGCAGTGTGTGGTGGTGGCAGTGTGTGGTGGTGGCAGTGTGTGGTGGTGGCTGTGTGTGTGTGGTGGTGGCTGTGTGTGGTGGTGGCTGTGTGTGGTGGCTGTGTGTGGTGGTGGCTGTGTGTGGTGGTGGCTGTGTGTGGTGGTGGTTGTGTGTGGTGGCTGTGTGTGGGGGCTGTGTGTGGTGGTGGCTGTGTGTGGTGGTGGTTGTGTGTGTGGTGGTGGCTGTGTGTGTGTGTGGTGGCTGTGTGTGGTGGTGGCTGTGTGTGGTGGTGGCTGTGTGTGGTGGAGGCTGTGTGTGGTGGTGGCTGTGTGTGGTGGTGGCTGTGTGTATGTGGTGGTGGCTGTGTGTGTGTGGTGGTGGCTGTGTTTGGTGGTGGTGACTGTGCGTGTGGTGGTTGCTGTGCGTGGTGGTGGCTGTGTGTGGTGGTGGCAGTGTGTGGTGGTGGCAGTGTGTGGTGGTGGCTGTGCGTGGTGGTGGCTGTGTGTGGTGGCTGTGTGCGGTGGCTGTGTGTGGTGGTGGCAGTGTGTGGTGGTGGCTGTGTGTGTGTGGTGGTGGCTGTGTGTGGTGGTGGCTGTGTGTGGTGGCTGTGTGCGGTGGCTGTGTGTGGTGGTGGCTGAATGTGGTGGTGGCTGTGTGTGTGGTGGCTGTGTGTGGTGGTGGCTGTGTGTGGTGGCTGTGTGTGGTGGTGGCTGTGTGTGGTGGTGGTTGTGTGTGTGGTGGTGGCTGTGTGTGTGTGGTGGCTGTGTGTGGTGGTGGCTGTGTGTGGTGGTGGCTGTGTTTGTGTGTGTGGCTGTGTGTGGTGGCTGTGTGTGGTGGTGGCTGTGTGTGGTGGTGGCTGTGTGTATGTGGTGGTGGTTGTGTGTGTGGTGGTGGCTGTGTTTGGTGGTGGCTGTGTGTGGTGGTGTCTGTGCGTGGTGGTGGCTGTGTGTGGTGGTGGCAGTGTGTGGTGGCGGTGTGTGGTGGTGGCTGTGTGTGGTGGTGGCTGTGTGTGGTGGTGGCTGTTTATGGTGGTGGCTGTGTGTGGTGGTGGCTGTGTGTGTGGTGGTGGCTGTGTGTGTGGTGGTGGCTGTGTGTGTGGTGGTGGCTGTGCGTGGTGGTGGCTGTGTGTGGTGGTGGCTGTGTGTGTGGTGGCTGTGTGTGTGGTGGCTGTGTGTGGTGGTGGCTGTGTGTGGTGGTGGCTGTGTGTGGTGGTGGCTGTGTGTGGTGGCTGTGTGTGGTGGCTGTGTGTGGTGGTGGCTGTGTGTGGTGGTGGTTGTGTGTGTGGTGGTGGCTGTGTGTTTGTGTGGTGGCTGTGTGTGGTGGTGGCTGTGTGTGGTGGTGGCTGTGTGTGGTGGTGGCTGTGTGTGGTGGTGGTTGTGTGTATGTGGTGGTGGCTGTGTGTGTGGTGGTGGCTGTGTGTGGTGGTGGCTGTGTTTGTGTGTGTGGCTGTGTGTGGTGGCTGTGTGTGGTGGTGGCTGTGTGTGGCGGTGGCTGTGTGTATGTGGTGGTGGCTGTGTGTGTGGTGGTGGCTGTGTTTGGTGGTGGCTGTGTGTGGTGGTGGCTGTGCGTGGTGGTGGCTGTGTGTGGTGGAGGCTGTGTGTGGTGGTGGCTGTGTGTGGTGGTGGCTGTGTGTATGTGGTGGTGGCTGTGTGTGTGTGGTGGTGGCTGTGTTTGGTGGTGGTGACTGTGCGTGTGGTGGTTGCTGTGCGTGGTGGTGGCTGTGTGTGGTGGTGGCAGTGTGTGGTGGTGGCAGTGTGTGGTGGTGGCTGTGCGTGGTGGTGGCTGTGTGTGGTGGCTGTGTGCGGTGGCTGTGTGTGGTGGTGGCAGTGTGTGGTGGTGGCTGTGTGTGTGTGGTGGTGGCTGTGTGTGGTGGTGGCTGTGTGTGGTGGCTGTGTGCGGTGGCTGTGTGTGGTGGTGGCTGAATGTGGTGGTGGCTGTGTGTGTGGTGGCTGTGTGTGGTGGTGGCTGTGTGTGGTGGCTGTGTGTGGTGGTGGCTGTGTGTGGTGGTGGTTGTGTGTGTGGTGGTGGCTGTGTGTGTGTGGTGGCTGTGTGTGGTGGTGGCTGTGTGTGGTGGTGGCTGTGTTTGTGTGTGTGGCTGTGTGTGGTGGCTGTGTGTGGTGGTGGCTGTGTGTGGTGGTGGCTGTGTGTATGTGGTGGTGGTTGTGTGTGTGGTGGTGGCTGTGTTTGGTGGTGGCTGTGTGTGGTGGTGGCTGTGCGTGGTGGTGGCTGTGTGTGGTGGTGGCAGTGTGTGGTGGCGGTGTGTGGTGGTGGCTGTGTGTGGTGGTGGCTGTGTGTGGTGGTGGCTGTTTATGGTGGTGGCTGTGTGTGGTGGTGGCTGTGTGTGTGGTGGTGGCTGTGTGTGTGGTGGTGGCTGTGTGTGTGGTGGTGGCTGTGCGTGGTGGTGGCTGTGTGTGGTGGTGGCTGTGTGTGTGGTGGCTGTGTGTGTGGTGGCTGTGTGTGGTGGTGGCTGTGTGTGGTGGTGGCTGTGTGTGGTGATGGCTGTGTGTGGTGGCTGTGTGTGGTGGCTGTGTGTGGTGGTGGCTGTGTGTGGTGGTGGTTGTGTGTGTGGTGGTGGCTGTGTGTGTGTGTGGTGGCTGTGTGTGGTGGTGGCTGTGTGTGGTGGTGGCTGTGTGTGGTGGTGGCTGTGTGTGGTGGTGGTTGTGTGTATGTGGTGGTGGCTGTGTGTGTGGTGGTGGCTGTGTGTGGTGGTGGCTGTGTTTGTGTGTGTGGCTGTGTGTGGTGGCTGTGTGTGGTGGTGGCTGTGTGTGGCGGTGGCTGTGTGTATGTTGTGGTGGCTGTGTGTGTGGTGGTGGCTGTGTTTGGTGGTGGCTGTGTGTGGTGGTGGCTGTGCGTGGTGGTGGCTGTGTGTGGTGGTGGCAGTGTGTGTGGTGGCGGTGTGTGGTGGTGGCTGTGTGTGGTGGTGGCTGTGTGTGGTGGTGGCTGTTTGTGGTGGTGGCTGTGTGTGGTGGTGGCTGTGTGTGTGGTGGTGGCTGTGTGTGTGGTGGTGGCTGTGTGTGTGGTGGTGGCTGTGCGTGGTGGTGGCTGTGTGTGTGGTGGCTGTGTGTGTGGTGGCTGTGTGTGGTGGTGGCTCTGTGTGGTGGTGGCTGTGTGTGGTGGTGGCTGTGTGTGGTGGTGGCTGTGTGTGGTGGCTGTGTGTGGTGGCTGTGTGTGGTGGTGGCTGTGTGTGGTGGTGGCTGTGTGTGGTGGTGGCTGTGTGTGGTGGTGGCTGTGTGTGGTGGCTGTGTGTGGTGGTGGCTGTGTGTGGTGGTGGTTGTGTGTGTGGTGGTGGCTGTGTGTGTGTGTGGTGGCTGTGTGTGGTGGTGGCTGTGTGTGGTGGTGGCTGTGTGTGGTGGTGGCTGTGTGTGGTGGTGGCTGTGTGTATGTGGTGGTGGCTGTGTGTGTGGTGGTGGCTGTGTTTGGTGGTGGTGACTGTGCGTGTGGTGGTGGCTGTGCGTGGTGGTGGCTGTGTGTGGTGGTGGCAGTGTGTGGTGGTGGCAGTGTGTGGTGGTGGCAGTGTGTGGTGGTGGCTGTGTGTGTGTGGTGGTGGCTGTGTGTGGTGGTGGCTGTGTGTGGTGGCTGTGTGTGGTGGTGGCTGTGTGTGGTGGTGGCTGTGTGTGGTGGTGGTTGTGTGTGGTGGCTGTGTGTGGGGGCTGTGTGTGGTGGTGGCTGTGTGTGGTGGTGGTTGTGTGTGTGGTGGTGGCTGTGTGTGTGTGTGGTGGCTGTGTGTGGTGGTGGCTGTGTGTGGTGGTGGCTGTGTGTGGTGGAGGCTGTGTGTGGTGGTGGCTGTGTGTGGTGGTGGCTGTGTGTATGTGGTGGTGGCTGTGTGTGTGTGGTGGTGGCTGTGTTTGGTGGTGGTGACTGTGCGTGTGGTGGTTGCTGTGCGTGGTGGTGGCTGTGTGTGGTGGTGGCAGTGTGTGGTGGTGGCAGTGTGTGGTGGTGGCTGTGCGTGGTGGTGGCTGTGTGTGGTGGCTGTGTGCGGTGGCTGTGTGTGGTGGTGGCAGTGTGTGGTGGTGGCTGTGTGTGTGTGGTGGTGGCTGTGTGTGGTGGTGGCTGTGTGTGGTGGCTGTGTGCGGTGGCTGTGTGTGGTGGTGGCTGAATGTGGTGGTGGCTGTGTGTGTGGTGGCTGTGTGTGGTGGTGGCTGTGTGTGGTGGCTGTGTGTGGTGGTGGCTGTGTGTGGTGGTGGTTGTGTGTGTGGTGGTGGCTGTGTGTGTGTGGTGGCTGTGTGTGGTGGTGGCTGTGTGTGGTGGTGGCTGTGTTTGTGTGTGTGGCTGTGTGTGGTGGCTGTGTGTGGTGGTGGCTGTGTGTGGTGGTGGCTGTGTGTATGTGGTGGTGGTTGTGTGTGTGGTGGTGGCTGTGTTTGGTGGTGGCTGTGTGTGGTGGTGGCTGTGCGTGGTGGTGGCTGTGTGTGGTGGTGGCAGTGTGTGGTGGCGGTGTGTGGTGGTGGCTGTGTGTGGTGGTGGCTGTGTGTGGTGGTGGCTGTTTATGGTGGTGGCTGTGTGTGGTGGTGGCTGTGTGTGTGGTGGTGGCTGTGTGTGTGGTGGTGGCTGTGTGTGTGGTGGTGGCTGTGCGTGGTGGTGGCTGTGTGTGGTGGTGGCTGTGTGTGTGGTGGCTGTGTGTGTGGTGGCTGTGTGTGGTGGTGGCTGTGTGTGGTGGTGGCTGTGTGTGGTGGTGGCTGTGTGTGGTGGCTGTGTGTGGTGGCTGTGTGTGGTGGTGGTTGTGTGTGTGGTGGTGGCTGTGTGTGTGTGTGGTGGCTGTGTGTGGTGGTGGCTGTGTGTGGTGGTGGCTGTGTGTGGTGGTGGCTTTGTGTGGTGGTGGTTGTGTGTATGTGGTGGTGGCTGTGTGTGTGGTGGTGGCTGTGTTTGGTGGTGGTGACTGTGCGTGTGGTGGTGGCTGTGCGTGGTGGTGGCTGTGTGTGGTGGTGGCAGTGTGTGGTGGTGGCTGTGTGTGTGTGGTGGTGGCTGTGTGTGGTGGTGGCTGTGTGTGGTGGCTGTGTGCTGTGGCCGTGTGTGGTGGTGGCTGAATGTGGTGGTGGTTGTGTGGGTGGTGGTGGCTGTGTGTGGTGGTGGCTGTGTGTGTGGTGGCTGTGTGTGGTGGTGGCTGTATGTGGTGGCGGCTGTGTGTGTGTGGTGGCAGTGTGTGGTGGTGGCTGTGTGTGGTGGTGGCTGTGTATGGTGGTGGCTGTGTGTGGTGGTGGTTGTGTGTGTGGTGGCTGTGTGTGGTGGTGGCTATGTGTGTGGTGGCGGTGTGTGGTGGTGGCTGTGTGTGGTGGTGGCTGTGTGTGGTGGTGGCTGTTTATGGTGGTGGCTGTGTGTGGTGGTGGCTGTGTGTGTGGTGGTGGCTGTGTTTGTGGTGGTGGCTGTGTGTGTGGTGGTGGCTGTGTGTGGTGGTTGCTGTGTGTGGTGGTGGCTGTGTGTGGTGGCTGTGTGTGGTGGCTGTGTGTGGTGGTGGCTGTGTGTGGTGGTGGTTGTGTGTGTGGTGGTGGCTGTGTGTGTGTGTGGTGGCTGTGTGTGGTGGTGGCTGTGTGTTGTGGTGGCTGTGTGTGGTGGTGGCAGTGTGTGTGGTGGCGGTGTGTGGTTGTGGCTGTGTGTGGTGGTGGCTGTGTGTGGTGGTGGCTGTTTATGGTGGTGGCTGTGTGTGGTGGTGGCTGTGTGTGTGGTGGTGGCTGTGTGTGTGGTGGTGGCTGTGCGTGGTGGTGGCTGTGTGTGGTGGTGGCTGTGTGTATGTGGTGGTGGCTGTGTGTGTGGTGGTGGCTGTGTTTGGTGGTGGTGACTGTGTGTGTGGTGGTGGCTGTGTGTGGTGGTGGCTGTGTGTGGTGGTGGCAGTGTGTGGTGGTGGCTGTGTGTGTGTGATGGTGGCTGTGTGTGGTGGTGGCTGTGTGTGGTGGCTGTGTGTGGTGGTGGCTGTGTGTGGTGGTGGCTGTGTGTGGTGGTGGTTGTGTGGGTGGTGGTGGTTGTGTGTGGTGGTGGCTGTGTGTGTGGTGGCTGTGTGTGGTGGTGGCTGTGTGTATGTGGTGGTGGCTGTGTGTGTGGTGGTGGCTGTGTGTGGTGGTGGCTGTGTGTGGTGGTGGCTGTGTATGGTGGTGGCTGTGTGTGGTGGTGGTTGTGTGTGTGGTGGCTGTGTGTGGTGGTGGCTGTGTGTGGTGGTGGCTGTGTGTGGTGGCTGTGTGCGGTGGCTGTGTGTGGTGGTGGCAGTGTGTGGTGGTGGCTGTGTGTGTGTGGTGGTGGCTGTGTGTGGTGGTGGCTGTGTGTGGTGGCTGTGTGCGGTGGCTGTGTCTGGTGGTGGCTGTATGTGGTGGTGGCTGTGTGTGGTGGTGGCTGTGTGTGGTGCATGTGTGTGGTGGCTGTGTGTGTGGTGGTGGCTGTGTGTGGTGGTGGTTGTGTGTGTGGTGGTGGCTGTGTGTGTGTGGTGGCTGTGTGTGGTGGTGGCTGTGTGTGGTGGTGGCTGTGTTTGTGTGTGTGGCTGTGTGTGGTGGCTGTGTGTGGTGGTGGCTGTGTTTGGTGGTGGCTGTGTGTATGTGGTGGTGGCTGTGTGTGTGGTGGTGGCTGTGTTTGGTGGTGGCTGTGTGTGGTGGTGGCTGTGCGTGGTGGTGGCTGTGTGTGGTGGTGGCAGTGTGTGGTGGCGGTGTGTGGTGGTGGCTGTGTGTGGTGGTGGCTGTGTGTGGTGGTGGCTGTTTATGGTGGTGGCTGTGTGTGGTGGTGGCTGTGTGTGGTGGTGGCTGTGTGTGTGGTGGTGGCTGTGTGTGTGGTGGTGGCTGTGCGTGGTGGTGGCTGTGTGTGGTGGTGGCTGTGTGTGTGGTGGCTGTGTGTGTGGTGGCTGTGTGTGGTGGTGGCTGTGTGTGGTGGTGGCTGTGTGTGGTGGTGGCTGTGTGTGTGTGGTGGCTGTGTGTGGTGGTGGCTGTGTGTGGTGGTGGCTGTGTTTGTGTGTGTGGCTGTGTGTGGTGGCTGTGTGTGGTGGTGGCTGTGTGTGGCGGTGGCTGTGTGTATGTGGTGGTGGCTGTGTGTGTGGTGGTGGCTGTGTTTGGTGGTGGCTGTGTGTGGTGGTGGCTGTGCGTGGTGGTGGCTGTGTGTGGTGGTGGCAGTGTGTGTGGTGGCGGTGTGTGGTGGTGGCTGTGTGTGGTGGTGGCTGTGTGTGGTGGTGGCTGTTTGTGGTGGTGGCTGTGTGTGGTGGTGGCTGTGTGTGTGGTGGTGGCTGTGTGTGTGGTGGTGGCTGTATGTGTGGTGGTGGCTGTGCGTGGTGGTGGCTGTGTGTGTGGTGGCTGTGTGTGGTGGTGGCTCTGTGTGGTGGTGGCTGTGTGTGGTGGTGGCTGTGTGTGGTGGTGGCTGTGTGTGGTGGCTGTGTGTGGTGGCTGTGTGTGGTGGTGGCTGTGTGTGGTGGTGGCTGTGTGTGGTGGTGGCTGTGTGTGGTGGTGGCTGTGTGTGGTGGCTGTGTGTGGTGGTGGCTGTGTGTGGTGGTGGTTGTGTGTGTGGTGGTGGCTGTGTGTGGTGGTGGCTGTGTGTGGTGGTGGCTGTGTGTGTGTGGTGGCTGTGTGTGGTGGTGGCTGTGTGTGGTGGTGGCTGTGTTTGTGTGTGTGGCTGTGTGTGGTGGCTGTGTGTGGTGGTGGCTGTGTGTGGCGGTGGCTGTGTGTATGTGGTGGTGGCTGTGTGTGTGGTGGTGGCTGTGTTTGGTGGTGGCTGTGTGTGGTGGTGGCTGTGCGTGGTGGTGGCTGTGTGTGGTGGTGGCAGTGTGTGTGGTGGCGGTATGTGGTGGTGGCTGTGTGTGGTGGTGGCTGTGTGTGGTGGTGGCTGTTTGTGGTGGTGGCTGTGTGTGGTGGTGGCTGTGTGTGTGGTGGTGGCTGTGTGTGTGGTGGTGGCTGTGTGTGTGGTGGTGGCTGTGCGTGGTGGTGGCTGTGTGTGTGGTGGCTGTGTGTGTGGTGGCTGTGTGTGGTGGTGGCTCTGTGTGGTGGTGGCTGTGTGTGGTGGTGGCTGTGTGTGGTGGTGGCTGTGTGTGGTGGCTGTGTGTGGTGGTGGCTGTGTGTGGTGGTGGCTGTGTGTGGTGGTGGCTGTGTGTGGTGGTGGCTGTGTGTGGTGGCTGTGTGTGGTGGTGGCTGTGTGTGGTGGTGGTTGTGTGTGTGGTGGTGGCTGTGTGTGTGTGTGGTGGCTGTGTGTGGTGGTGGCTGTGTGTGGTGGTGGCTGTGTGTGGTGGTGGCTGTGTGTGGTGGTGGCTGTGTGTATGTGGTGGTGGCTGTGTGTGTGGTGGTGGCTGTGTTTGGTGGTGGTGACTGTGCGTGTGGTGGTGGCTGTGCGTGGTGGTGGCTGTGTGTGGTGGTGGCAGTGTGTGGTGGTGGCAGTGTGTGGTGGTGGCAGTGTGTGGTGGTGGCTGTGTGTGTGTGTGGTGGCTGTGTGTGGTGGTGGCTGTGTGTGGTGGCTGTGTGTGGTGGTGGCTGTGTGTGGTGGTGGCTGTGTGTGGTGGTGGTTGTGTGTGGTGGCTGTGTGTGGGGGCTGTGTGTGGTGGTGGCTGTGTGTGGTGGTGGTTGTGTGTGTGGTGGTGGCTGTGTGTGTGTGTGGTGGCTGTGTGTGGTGGTGGCTGTGTGTGGTGGTGGCTGTGTGTGGTGGAGGCTGTGTGTGGTGGTGGCTGTGTGTGGTGGTGGCTGTGTGTATGTGGTGGTGGCTGTGTGTGTGTGGTGGTGGCTGTGTTTGGTGGTGGTGACTGTGCGTGTGGTGGTTGCTGTGCGTGGTGGTGGCTGTGTGTGGTGGTGGCAGTGTGTGGTGGTGGCAGTGTGTGGTGGTGGCTGTGCGTGGTGGTGGCTGTGTGTGGTGGCTGTGTGCGGTGGCTGTGTGTGGTGGTGGCAGTGTGTGGTGGTGGCTGTGTGTGTGTGGTGGTGGCTGTGTGTGGTGGTGGCTGTGTGTGGTGGCTGTGTGCGGTGGCTGTGTGTGGTGGTGGCTGAATGTGGTGGTGGCTGTGTGTGTGGTGGCTGTGTGTGGTGGTGGCTGTGTGTGGTGGCTGTGTGTGGTGGTGGCTGTGTGTGGTGGTGGTTGTGTGTGTGGTGGTGGCTGTGTGTGTGTGGTGGCTGTGTGTGGTGGTGGCTGTGTGTGGTGGTGGCTGTGTTTGTGTGTGTGGCTGTGTGTGGTGGCTGTGTGTGGTGGTGGCTGTGTGTGGTGGTGGCTGTGTGTATGTGGTGGTGGTTGTGTGTGTGGTGGTGGCTGTGTTTGGTGGTGGCTGTGTGTGGTGGTGGCTGTGCGTGGTGGTGGCTGTGTGTGGTGGTGGCAGTGTGTGGTGGCGGTGTGTGGTGGTGGCTGTGTGTGGTGGTGGCTGTGTGTGGTGGTGGCTGTTTATGGTGGTGGCTGTGTGTGGTGGTGGCTGTGTGTGTGGTGGTGGCTGTGTGTGTGGTGGTGGCTGTGTGTGTGGTGGTGGCTGTGCGTGGTGGTGGCTGTGTGTGGTGGTGGCTGTGTGTGTGGTGGCTGTGTGTGTGGTGGCTGTGTGTGGTGGTGGCTGTGTGTGGTGGTGGCTGTGTGTGGTGGTGGCTGTGTGTGGTGGCTGTGTGTGGTGGCTGTGTGTGGTGGTGGCTGTGTGTGGTGGTGGTTGTGTGTGTGGTGGTGGCTGTGTGTGTGTGTGGTGGCTGTGTGTGGTGGTGGCTGTGTGTGGTGGTGGCTGTGTGTGGTGGTGGCTGTGTGTGGTGGTGGTTGTGTGTATGTGGTGGTGGCTGTGTGTGTGGTGGTGGCTGTGTTTGGTGGTGGTGACTGTGCGTGTGGTGGTGGCTGTGCGTGGTGGTGGCTGTGTGTGGTGGTGGCAGTGTGTGGTGGTGGCTGTGTGTGTGTGGTGGTGGCTGTGTGTGGTGGTGGCTGTGTGTGGTGGCTGTGTGCTGTGGCCGTGTGTGGTGGTGGCTGAATGTGGTGGTGGTTGTGTGGGTGGTGGTGGCTGTGTGTGGTGGTGGCTGTGTGTGTGGTGGCTGTGTGTGGTGGTGGCTGTATGTGGTGGCGGCTGTGTGTGTGTGGTGGCAGTGTGTGGTGGTGGCTGTGTGTGGTGGTGGCTGTGTATGGTGGTGGCTGTGTGTGGTGGTGGTTGTGTGTGTGGTGGCTGTGTGTGGTGGTGGCTATGTGTGTGGTGGCGGTGTGTGGTGGTGGCTGTGTGTGGTGGTGGCTGTGTGTGGTGGTGGCTGTTTATGGTGGTGGCTGTGTGTGGTGGTGGCTGTGTGTGTGGTGGTGGCTGTGTGTGTGGTGGTGGCTGTGTGTGTGGTGGTGGCTGTGTGTGGTGGTTGCTGTGTGTGGTGGTGGCTGTGTGTGGTGGCTGTGTGTGGTGGCTGTGTGTGGTGGTGGCTGTGTGTGGTGGTGGTTGTGTGTGTGGTGGTGGCTGTGTGTGTGTGTGGTGGCTGTGTGTGGTGGTGGCTGTGTGTTGTGGTGGCTGTGTGTGGTGGTGGCAGTGTGTGTGGTGGCGGTGTGTGGTGGTGGCTGTGTGTGGTGGTGGCTGTGTGTGGTGGTGGCTGTTTATGGTGGTGGCTGTGTGTGGTGGTGGCTGTGTGTGTGGTGGTGGCTGTGTGTGTGGTGGTGGCTGTGCGTGGTGGTGGCTGTGTGTGGTGGTGGCTGTGTGTGTGGTGGCTGTGTTTGTGGTGGCTGTGTGTGGTGGTGGCTGTGTGTGGTGGTGGCTGTGTGTGGTGGTGGCTGTGTGTGGTGGCTGTGTGTGGTGGCTGTGTGTGGTGGTGGCTGTGTGTGGTGGTGGTTGTGTGTGTGGTGGTGGCTGTGTGTGTGTGTGTGGCTGTGTGTGGTGGTGGCTGTGTGTGGTGGTGGCTGTGTGTGGTGGTGGCTGTGTGTATGTGGTGGTGGCTGTGTGTGTGGTGGTGGCTGTGTTTGGTGGTGGTGACTGTGTGTGTGGTGGTGGCTGTGCGTGGTGGTGGCTGTGCGTGGTGGTGGCAGTGTGTGGTGGTGGCTGTGTGTGTGTGGTGGTGGCTGTGTGTGGTGGTGGCTGTGTGTGGTGGCTGTGTGCGGTGGCTGTGTGTGGTGGTGGCTGTGTGTGGTGGTGGCTGTGTGTGCTGGTGGTTGTGTGGGTGGTGGTGGCTGTGTGTGGTGGTGGCTGTGTGTGTGGTGGCTGTGTGTGGTGGTGGCTGTGTGTATGTGGTGGTGGCTGTGTGTGTGGTGGTGGCTTTGTGTGGTGGTGGCTGTGTGTGGTGGTGGCTGTGTATGGTGGTGGCTGTGTGTGGTGGTGGTTGTGTGTGTGGTGGCTGTGTGTGGTGGTGGCTATGTGTGTGGTGGCGGTGTGTGTTGGTGGCTGTGTGTGGTGGTGGCTGTGTGTGGTGGTGGCTGTTTATGGTGGTGGCTGTGTGTGGTGGTGGCTGTGTGTGTGGTGGTGGCTGTGTGTATGGTGGTGGCTGTGTGTGTGGTGGTGGCTGTACGTGGTGGTGGCTGTGTGTGGTGGTGGCTGTGTGTGTGGTGGCTGTGTGTCGTGGTGGCTGTGTGTGTGGTGGTGGCTGTATGTGTGGTGGTGGCTGTGTGTAGTGGTGGCTGTGTGTGGTGGTGGCTGTGTGTGGTGGCTGTTTGTGGTGGCTGTGTGTGGTGGTGGCTGTGTGTGGTGGTGGCTGTGTGTGGTGGTGGCTGTTTATGGTGGTGGCTGTGTGTGGTGGTGGCTGTGTGTGTGGTGGTGGCTGTGTGTGTGGTGGTGGCTGTGCGTGGTGGTGGCTGTGTGTGGTGGTGGCTGTGTGTGTGGTGGCTGTGTTTGTGGTGGCTGTGTGTGGTGGTGGCTGTGTGTGGTGGTGGCTGTGTGTGGTGGTGGCTGTGTGTGGTGGCTGTGTGTGGTGGCTGTGTGTGGTGGTGGCTGTGTGTGGTGGTGGTTGTGTGTGTGGTGGTGGCTGTGTGTGTGTGTGGTGGCTGTGTGTGGTGGTGGCTGTGTGTGGTGGTGGCTGTGTGTGGTGGTGGCTGTGTGTATGTGGTGGTGGCTGTGTGTGTGGTGGTGGCTGTGTTTGGTGGTGGTGACTGTGTGTGTGGTGGTGGCTGTGCGTGGTGGTGGCTGTGCGTGGTGGTGGCAGTGTGTGGTGGTGGCTGTGTGTGTGTGGTGGTGGCTGTGTGTGGTGGTGGCTGTGTGTGGTGGCTGTGTGCGGTGGCTGTGTGTGGTGGTGGCTGTGTGTGGTGGTGGCTGTGTGTGCTGGTGGTTGTGTGGGTGGTGGTGGCTGTGTGTGGTGGTGGCTGTGTGTGTGGTGGCTGTGTGTGGTGGTGGCTGTGTGTATGTGGTGGTGGCTGTGTGTGTGGTGGTGGCTTTGTGTGGTGGTGGCTGTGTGTGGTGGTGGCTGTGTATGGTGGTGGCTGTGTGTGGTGGTGGTTGTGTGTGTGGTGGCTGTGTGTGGTGGTGGCTATGTGTGTGGTGGCGGTGTGTGTTGGTGGCTGTGTGTGGTGGTGGCTGTGTGTGGTGGTGGCTGTTTATGGTGGTGGCTGTGTGTGGTGGTGGCTGTGTGTGTGGTGGTGGCTGTGTGTATGGTGGTGGCTGTGTGTGTGGTGGTGGCTGTACGTGGTGGTGGCTGTGTGTGGTGGTGGCTGTGTGTGTGGTGGCTGTGTGTCGTGGTGGCTGTGTGTGTGGTGGTGGCTGTATGTGTGGTGGTGGCTGTGTGTGGTGGTGGCTGTGTGTGGTGGTGGCTGTGTGTGGTGGCTGTTTGTGGTGGCTGTGTGTGGTGGTGGCTGTGTGTGGTGGTGGTTGTGTGTGTGGTGGTGGCTGTGTGTGTGTGGTGGTGGCTGTGTGTGGTGGCTGTGTGCGGTGGCTGTGTGTGGTGGTGGCTGTGTGTGGTGGTGGCTGTGTGTGCTGGTGGTTGTGTGGGTGGTGGTGGCTGTGTGTGGTGGTGGCTGTGTGTGTGGTGGCTGTGTGTGGTGGTGGCTGTGTGTATGTGGTGGTGGCTGTGTGTGTGGTGGTGGCTTTGTGTGGTGGTGGCTGTGTGTGGTGGTGGCTGTGTATGGTGGTGGCTGTGTGTGGTGGTGGTTGTGTGTGCGGTGGCTGTGTGTGGTGGTGGCTTTGTGTGTGGTGGCGGTGTGTGGTGGTGGCTGTGTGTGGTGGTGGCTGTGTGTGGTGGTGGCTGTTTATGGTGGTGGCTGTGTGTGGTGGTGGCTGTGTGTGTGGTGGTGGCTGTGTGTGTGGTGGTGGCTGTACGTGGTGGTGGCTGTGTGTGGTGGTGGCTGTGTGTGTGGTGGCTGTGTGTCGTGGTGGCTGTGTGTGTGGTGGTGGCTGTGTGTGGTGGTGGCTGTGTGAGGTGGTGGCTGTGTGAGGTGGTGGCTGTGTGAGGTGGTGGCTGTTTGTGGTGGCTGTGTGTGGTGGTGGCTGTGTGTGGTGGTGGTTGTGTGTGTGGTGGTGGCTGTGTGTGTGGTGGTGGCTGTGTGTGGTGGTGGCCGTGTTTGGTGGTGGCTGTGTGTGGTGGTGGCTGTGTGTATGTGGTGGTGGCTGTGTGTGTGGTGGTGGCTGTGTTTGGTGGTGGTGACTGTGTGTGTGGTGGTGGCTGTGTGTGGTGGTGGCTGTGTGTGGTGGTGGCAGTGTGTGGTGGTGGCTGTGTGTGTGTGATGGTGGCTGTGTGTGGTGGTGGCTGTGTGTTGTGGCTGTGTGTGGTGGTGGCTGTGTGTGGTGGTGGCTGTGTGTGGTGGTGGCAGTGTGTGTGGTGGCGGTGTGTGGTGGTGGCTGTGTGTGGTGGTGGCTGTGTGTGGTGGTGTCTGTTTATGGTGGTGGCTGTGTGTGGTGGTGGCTGTGTGTGTGGTGGTGGCTGTGTGTGTGGTGGTGGCTGTGCGTGGTGGTGGCTGTGTGTGGTGGTGGCTGTGTGTGTGGTGGCTGTGTTTGTGGTGGCTGTGTGTGGTGGTGGCTGTGTGTGGTGGTGGCTGTGTGTGGTGGTGGCTGTGTGTGGTGGCTGTGTGTGGTGGCTGTGTGTGGTGGTGGCTGTGTGTGGTGGTGGTTGTGTGTGTGGTGGTGGCTGTGTGTGTGTGTGGTGGCTGTGTGTGGTGGTGGCTGTGTGTGGTGGTGGCTGTGTGTGGTGGTGGCTGTGTGTGGTGGTGGCTGTGTGTATGTGGTGGTGGCTGTGTTTGGTGGTGGTGACTGTGTGTGTGGTGGTGGCTGTGCGTGGTGGTGGCTGTGCGTGGTGGTGGCAGTGTGTGGTGGTGGCTGTGTGTGTGTGGTGGTGGCTGTGTGTGGTGGTGGCTGTGTGTGGTGGCTGTGTGCGGTGGCTGTGTGTGGTGGTGGCTGTGTGTGGTGGTGGCTGTGTGTGGTGGTGGCTGTGTGTATGTGGTGGTGGCTGTGTGTGTGGTGGTGGCTTTGTGTGGTGGTGGCTGTGTGTGGTGGTGGCTGTGTATGGTGGTGGCTGTGTGTGTGGTGGCTGTGTGTGGTGGTGGCTGTGTGTATGTGGTGGTGGCTGTGTGTGTGGTGGTGGCTTTGTGTGGTGGTGGCTGTGTGTGGTGGTGGCTGTGTATGGTGGTGGCTGTGTGTGGTGGTGGTTGTGTGTGTGGTGGTTGTGTGTGGTGGTGGCTATGTGTGTGGTGGCGGTGTGTGGTGGTGGCTGTGTGTGGTGGTGGCTGTGTGTGGTGGTGGCTGTTTATGGTGGTGGCTGTGTGTGGTGGTGGCTGTGTGTGTGGTGGTGACTGTGTGTATGGTGGTGGCTGTGTGTGTGGTGGTGGCTGTACGTGGTGGTGGCTGTGTGTGGTGGTGGCTGTGTGTGTGGTGGCTGTGTGTCGTGGTGGCTGTGTGTGTGGTGGTGGCTGTATGTGTGGTGGTGGCTGTGTGTGGTGGTGGCTGTGTGTGGTGGTGGCTGTGTGTGGTGGCTGTTTGTGGTGGCTGTGTGTGGTGGTGGCTGTGTGTGGTGGTGGTTGTGTGTGTGGTGGTGGCTGTGTGTGTGTGTGGTGGCTGTGTGTGTGGTGGCTGTGTGTGGTGGTGGCTGTGTGTGGTGGCTGTGTGCGGTGGCTGTGTGTGGTGGTGGCTGTGTGTGCTGGTGGCTGTGTGTGCTGGTGGTTGTGTGGGTGGTGGTGGCTGTGTGTGGTGGTGGCTGTGTGTGTGGTGGCTGTGTGTGGTGGTGGCTGTGTGTATGTGGTGGTGGCTGTGTGTGTGGTGGTGGCTTTGTGTGGTGGTGGCTGTGTGTGGTGGTGGCTGTGTATGGTGGTGGCTGTGTGTGGTGGTGGTTGTGTGTGTGGTGGCTGTGTGTGGTGGTGGCTTTGTGTGTGGTGGCGGTGTGTGGTGGTGGCTGTGTGTGGTGGTGGCTGTGTGTGGTGGTGGCTGTTTATGGTGGTGGCTGTGTGTGGTGGTGGCTGTGTGTGTGGTGGTGGCTGTGTGTGTGGTGGTGGCTGTACGTGGTGGTGGCTGTGTGTGGTGGTGGCTGTGTGTGTGGTGGCTGTGTGTCGTGGTGGCTGTGTGTGTGGTGGTGGCTGTGTGTGGTGGTGGCTGTGTGAGGTGGTGGCTGTGTGAGGTGGTGGCTGTGTGAAGTGGTGGCTGTTTGTGGTGGCTGTGTGTGGTGGTGGCTGTGTGTGGTGGTGGTTGTGTGTGTGGTGGTGGCTGTGTGTGTGTGTGGTGGCTGTGTGTGGTGGTGGCTGTGTGTGGTGGTGGCCGTGTGTGGTGGTGGCTGTGTGTGGTGGTGGCTGTGTGTATGTGGTGGTGGCTGTGTGTGTGGTGGTGGCTGTGTTTGGTGGTGGTGACTGTGTGTGTGGTGGTGGCTGTGTGTGGTGGTGGCTGTGTGTGGTGGTGGCAGTGTGTGGTGTTGGCTGTGTGTGTGTGATGGTGGCTGTGTGTGGTGGTGGCTGTGTGTGGTGGCTGTGTGTGGTGGTGGCTGTGTGTGGTGGTGGCTGTGTGTGGTGGTTGTTGTGTGGGTGGTGGTGGTTGTGTGTGGTGGTGGCTGTGTGTGTGGTGGCTGTGTGTGGTGGTGGCTGTGTGTATGTGGTGGTGGCTGTGTGTGTGGTGGTGGCTGTGTGTGGTGGTGGCTGTGTGTGGTGGTGGCTGTGTATGGTGGTGGCTGTGTGTGGTGGTGGCTGTGTGTGGTGGCTGTGTGTGGTGGCTGTGTGTGGTGGTGGCTGTGTGTGGTGGTGGTTGTGTGTGTGGTGGTGGCTGTGTGTGTGTGTGGTGGCTGTGTGTGGTGGTGGCTGTGTGTGGTGGTGGCTGTGTGTGGTGGTGGCTGTGTGTGGTGGTGGCTGTGTGTATGTGGTGGTGGCTGTGTTTGGTGGTGGTGACTGTGTGTGTGGTGGTGGCTGTGCGTGGTGGTGGCTGTGCGTGGTGGTGGCAGTGTGTGGTGGTGGCTGTGTGTGTGTGGTGGTGGCTGTGTGTGGTGGTGGCTGTGTGTGGTGGCTGTGTGCGGTGGCTGTGTGTGGTGGTGGCTGTGTGTGGTGGTGGCTGTGTGTGGTGGTGGCTGTGTGTATGTGGTGGTGGCTGTGTGTGTGGTGGTGGCTTTGTGTGGTGGTGGCTGTGTGTGGTGGTGGCTGTGTATGGTGGTGGCTGTGTGTGTGGTGGCTGTGTGTGGTGGTGGCTGTGTGTATGTGGTGGTGGCTGTGTGTGTGGTGGTGGCTTTGTGTGGTGGTGGCTGTGTGTGGTGGTGGCTGTGTATGGTGGTGGCTGTGTGTGGTGGTGGTTGTGTGTGTGGTGGTTGTGTGTGGTGGTGGCTATGTGTGTGGTGGCGGTGTGTGGTGGTGGCTGTGTGTGGTGGTGGCTGTGTGTGGTGGTGGCTGTTTATGGTGGTGGCTGTGTGTGGTGGTGGCTGTGTGTGTGGTGGTGACTGTGTGTATGGTGGTGGCTGTGTGTGTGGTGGTGGCTGTACGTGGTGGTGGCTGTGTGTGGTGGTGGCTGTGTGTGTGGTGGCTGTGTGTCGTGGTGGCTGTGTGTGTGGTGGTGGCTGTATGTGTGGTGGTGGCTGTGTGTGGTGGTGGCTGTGTGTGGTGGTGGCTGTGTGTGGTGGCTGTTTGTGGTGGCTGTGTGTGGTGGTGGCTGTGTGTGGTGGTGGTTGTGTGTGTGGTGGTGGCTGTGTGTGTGTGTGGTGGCTGTGTGTGTGGTGGCTGTGTGTGGTGGTGGCTGTGTGTGGTGGCTGTGTGCGGTGGCTGTGTGTGGTGGTGGCTGTGTGTGCTGGTGGCTGTGTGTGCTGGTGGTTGTGTGGGTGGTGGTGGCTGTGTGTGGTGGTGGCTGTGTGTGTGGTGGCTGTGTGTGGTGGTGGCTGTGTGTATGTGGTGGTGGCTGTGTGTGTGGTGGTGGCTTTGTGTGGTGGTGGCTGTGTGTGGTGGTGGCTGTGTATGGTGGTGGCTGTGTGTGGTGGTGGTTGTGTGTGTGGTGGCTGTGTGTGGTGGTGGCTTTGTGTGTGGTGGCGGTGTGTGGTGGTGGCTGTGTGTGGTGGTGGCTGTGTGTGGTGGTGGCTGTTTATGGTGGTGGCTGTGTGTGGTGGTGGCTGTGTGTGTGGTGGTGGCTGTGTGTGTGGTGGTGGCTGTACGTGGTGGTGGCTGTGTGTGGTGGTGGCTGTGTGTGTGGTGGCTGTGTGTCGTGGTGGCTGTGTGTGTGGTGGTGGCTGTGTGTGGTGGTGGCTGTGTGAGGTGGTGGCTGTGTGAGGTGGTGGCTGTGTGAAGTGGTGGCTGTTTGTGGTGGCTGTGTGTGGTGGTGGCTGTGTGTGGTGGTGGTTGTGTGTGTGGTGGTGGCTGTGTGTGTGTGTGGTGGCTGTGTGTGGTGGTGGCTGTGTGTGGTGGTGGCCGTGTGTGGTGGTGGCTGTGTGTGGTGGTGGCTGTGTGTATGTGGTGGTGGCTGTGTGTGTGGTGGTGGCTGTGTTTGGTGGTGGTGACTGTGTGTGTGGTGGTGGCTGTGTGTGGTGGTGGCTGTGTGTGGTGGTGGCAGTGTGTGGTGTTGGCTGTGTGTGTGTGATGGTGGCTGTGTGTGGTGGTGGCTGTGTGTGGTGGCTGTGTGTGGTGGTGGCTGTGTGTGGTGGTGGCTGTGTGTGGTGGTTGTTGTGTGGGTGGTGGTGGTTGTGTGTGGTGGTGGCTGTGTGTGTGGTGGCTGTGTGTGGTGGTGGCTGTGTGTATGTGGTGGTGGCTGTGTGTGTGGTGGTGGCTGTGTGTGGTGGTGGCTGTGTGTGGTGGTGGCTGTGTATGGTGGTGGCTGTGTGTGGTGGTGGTTGTGTGTGTGGTGGCTGTGTGTGGTGGTGGCTGTGTGTGGTGGTGGCTGTGTGTGGTGGCTGTGTGCGGTGGCTGTGTGTGGTGGTGGCAGTGTGTGGTGGTGGCTGTGTGTGTGTGGTGGTGGCTGTGTGTGGTGGTGGCTGTGTGTGGTGGCTGTGTGCGGTGGCTGTGTCTGGTGGTGGCTGTATGTGGTGGTGGCTGTGTGTGGTGGTGGCTGTGTGTGGTGCATGTGTGTGGTGGCTGTGTGTGTGGTGGTGGCTGTGTGTGGTGGTGGTTGTGTGTGTGGTGGTGGCTGTGTGTGTGTGGTGGCTGTGTGTGGTGGTGGCGGTGTGTGGTGGTGGCTGTGTTTGTGTGTGTGGCTGTGTGTGGTGGCTGTGTGTGGTGGTGGCTGTGTTTGGTGGTGGCTGTGTGTATGTGGTGGTGGCTGTGTGTGTGGTGGTGGCTGTGTTTGGTGGTGGCTGTGTGTGGTGGTGGCTGTGCGTGGTAGTGGCTGTGTGTGGTGGTGGCAGTGTGTGGTGGCAGTGTGTGGTGGTGGCTGTGTGTGGTGGTGGCTGTGTGTGGTGGTGGCTGTTTATGGTGGTGGCTGTGTGTGGTGGTGGCTGTGTGTGGTGGTGGCTGTGTGTGTGGTGGTGGCTGTGTGTGTGGTGGTGGCTGTGCGTGGTGGTGGCTGTGTGTGGTGGTGGCTGTGTGTGTGGTGGCTGTGTGTGTGGTGGCTGTGTGTGGTGGTGGCTGTGTGTGGTGGTGGCTGTGTGTGGTGGTGGCTGTGTGTGGTGGTGGTTGTGTGTGTGGTGGTGGCTGTGTGTGTGTGTGGTGGCTGTGTGTGGTGGTGGCTGTGTGTGGTGGTGGCTGTGTGTGGTGGTGGCTGTGTGTGGTGGTGGTTGTGTGTATGTGGTGGTGGCTGTGTGTGTGGTGGTGGCTGTGTTTGGTGGTGGTGACTGTGCGTGTGATGGTGGCAGTGTGTGGTGGTGGCTGTGTGTGTGTGGTGGTGGCTGTGTGTGTGTGTGGTGGCTGTGTGTGGTGGTGGCTGTGTGTGGTGGTGGCCGTGTGTGGTGGTGGCTGTGTGTGGTGGTGGCTGTGTGTATGTGGTGGTGGCTGTGTGTGTGGTGGTGGCTGTGTTTGGTGGTGGTGACTGTGTGTGTGGTGGTGGCTGTGTGTGGTGGTGGCTGTGTGTGGTGGTGGCAGTGTGTGGTGGTGGCTGTGTGTGTGTGATGGTGGCTGTGTGTGGTGGTGGCTGTGTGTGGTGGCTGTGTGTGGTGGTGGCTGTGTGTGGTGGTGGCTGTGTGTGGTGGTTGTTGTGTGGGTGGTGGTGGTTGTGTGTGGTGGTGGCTGTGTGTGTGGTGGCTGTGTGTATGTGGTGGTGGCTGTGTGTGTGGTGGTGGCTGTGTGTGTGGTGGTGGCTGTGTGTGGTGGTGGCTGTGTGTGGTGGTGGCTGTGTATGGTGGTGGCTGTGTGTTGTGGTGGTTGTGTGTGTGGTGGCTGTGTGTGGTGGTGGCTGTGTGTGGTGGTGGCTGTGTGTGGTGGCTGTGTGCGGTGGCTGTGTGTGGTGGTGGCAGTGTGTGGTGGTGGCTGTGTGTGTGTGGTGGTGGCTGTGTGTGGTGGTGGCTGTGTGTGGTGGCTGTGTGCGGTGGCTGTGTCTGGTGGTGGCTGTATGTGGTGGTGGCTGTGTGTGGTGGTGGCTGTGTGTGGTGCATGTGTGTGGTGGCTGTGTGTGTGGTGGTGGCTGTGTGTGGTGGTGGTTGTGTGTGTGGTGGTGGCTGTGTGTGTGTGGTGGCTGTGTGTGGTGGTGGCGGTGTGTGGTGGTGGCTGTGTTTGTGTGTGTGGCTGTGTGTGGTGGCTGTGTGTGGTGGTGGCTGTGTTTGGTGGTGGCTGTGTGTATGTGGTGGTGGCTGTGTGTGTGGTGGTGGCTGTGTTTGGTGGTGGCTGTGTGTGGTGGTGGCTGTGCGTGGTGGTGGCTGTGTGTGGTGGTGGCAGTGTGTGGTGGCAGTGTGTGGTGGTGGCTGTGTGTGGTGGTGGCTGTGTGTGGTGGTGGCTGTTTATGGTGGTGGCTGTGTGTGGTGGTGGCTGTGTGTGTGGTGGTGGCTGTGTGTGTGGTGGTGGCTGTGTGTGTGGTGGTGGCTGTGCGTGGTGGTGGCTGTGTGTGGTGGTGGCTGTGTGTGTGGTGGCTGTGTGTGTGGTGGCTGTGTGTGGTGGTGGTTGTGTGTATGTGGTGGTGGCTGTGTGTGTGGTGGTGGCTGTGTTTGGTGGTGGTGACTGTGCGTGTGATGGTGGCAGTGTGTGGTGGTGGCTGTGTGTGTGTGGTGGTGGCTGTGTGTAGTGGTGGCTGTGTGTGGTGGCTGTGTGCGGTGGCTGTGTGTGGTGGTGGCTGTGTGTGTGTGGTGGTGGCTGTGTGTGGTGGTGGCTGTGTGTGGTGGCTGTGTGCTGTGGCCGTGTGTGGTGGTGGCTGAATGTGGTGGTGGTTGTGTGGGTGGTGGTGGCTGTGTGTGGTGGCTGTGTGTGGTGGTGGCTGTGTTTGGTGGTGGCTGTGTGTATGTGGTGGTGGCTGTGTGTGTGGTGGTGGCTGTGTTTGGTGGTGGCTGTGTGTGGTGGTGGCTGTGCGTGGTAGTGGCTGTGTGTGGTGGTGGCAGTGTGTGGTGGCAGTGTGTGGTGGTGGCTGTGTGTGGTGGTGGCTGTGTGTGGTGGTGGCTGTTTATGGTGGTGGCTGTGTGTGGTGGTGGCTGTGTGTGGTGGTGGCTGTGTGTGTGGTGGTGGCTGTGTGTGTGGTGGTGGCTGTGCGTGGTGGTGGCTGTGTGTGGTGGTGGCTGTGTGTGTGGTGGCTGTGTGTGTGGTGGCTGTGTGTGGTGGTGGCTGTGTGTGGTGGTGGCTGTGTGTGGTGGTGGCTGTGTGTGGTGGTGGTTGTGTGTGTGGTGGTGGCTGTGTGTGTGTGTGGTGGCTGTGTGTGGTGGTGGCTGTGTGTGGTGGTGGCTGTGTGTGGTGGTGGCTGTGTGTGGTGGTGGTTGTGTGTATGTGGTGGTGGCTGTGTGTGTGGTGGTGGCTGTGTTTGGTGGTGGTGACTGTGCGTGTGATGGTGGCAGTGTGTGGTGGTGGCTGTGTGTGTGTGGTGGTGGCTGTGTGTGTGTGTGGTGGCTGTGTGTGGTGGTGGCTGTGTGTGGTGGTGGCCGTGTGTGGTGGTGGCTGTGTGTGGTGGTGGCTGTGTGTATGTGGTGGTGGCTGTGTGTGTGGTGGTGGCTGTGTTTGGTGGTGGTGACTGTGTGTGTGGTGGTGGCTGTGTGTGGTGGTGGCTGTGTGTGGTGGTGGCAGTGTGTGGTGGTGGCTGTGTGTGTGTGATGGTGGCTGTGTGTGGTGGTGGCTGTGTGTGGTGGCTGTGTGTGGTGGTGGCTGTGTGTGGTGGTGGCTGTGTGTGGTGGTTGTTGTGTGGGTGGTGGTGGTTGTGTGTGGTGGTGGCTGTGTGTGTGGTGGCTGTGTGTATGTGGTGGTGGCTGTGTGTGTGGTGGTGGCTGTGTGTGTGGTGGTGGCTGTGTGTGGTGGTGGCTGTGTGTGGTGGTGGCTGTGTATGGTGGTGGCTGTGTGTGGTGGTGGTTGTGTGTGTGGTGGCTGTGTGTGGTGGTGGCTGTGTGTGGTGGTGGCTGTGTGTGGTGGCTGTGTGCGGTGGCTGTGTGTGGTGGTGGCAGTGTGTGGTGGTGGCTGTGTGTGTGTGGTGGTGGCTGTGTGTGGTGGTGGCTGTGTGTGGTGGCTGTGTGCGGTGGCTGTGTCTGGTGGTGGCTGTATGTGGTGGTGGCTGTGTGTGGTGGTGGCTGTGTGTGGTGCATGTGTGTGGTGGCTGTGTGTGTGGTGGTTGCTGTGTGTGGTGGTGGTTGTGTGTGTGGTGGTGGCTGTGTGTGTGTGGTGGCTGTGTGTGGTGGTGGCGGTGTGTGGTGGTGGCTGTGTTTGTGTGTGTGGCTGTGTGTGGTGGCTGTGTGTGGTGGTGGCTGTGTTTGGTGGTGGCTGTGTGTATGTGGTGGTGGCTGTGTGTGTGGTGGTGGCTGTGTTTGGTGGTGGCTGTGTGTGGTGGTGGCTGTGCGTGGTGGTGGCTGTGTGTGGTGGTGGCAGTGTGTGGTGGCAGTGTGTGGTGGTGGCTGTGTGTGGTGGTGGCTGTGTGTGGTGGTGGCTGTTTATGGTGGTGGCTGTGTGTGGTGGTGGCTGTGTGTGTGGTGGTGGCTGTGTGTGTGGTGGTGGCTGTGTGTGTGGTTGTGGCTGTGCGTGGTGGTGGCTGTGTGTGGTGGTGGCTGTGTGTGTGGTGGCTGTGTGTGTGGTGGCTGTGTGTGGTGGTGGTTGTGTGTATGTGGTGGTGGCTGTGTGTGTGGTGGTGGCTGTGTTTGGTGGTGGTGACTGTGCGTGTGATGGTGGCAGTGTGTGGTGGTGGCTGTGTGTGTGTGGTGGTGGCTGTGTGTAGTGGTGGCTGTGTGTGGTGGCTGTGTGCGGTGGCTGTGTGTGGTGGTGGCTGTGTGTGTGTGGTGGTGGCTGTGTGTGGTGGTGGCTGTGTGTGGTGGCTGTGTGCTGTGGCCGTGTGTGGTGGTGGCTGAATGTGGTGGTGGTTGTGTGGGTGGTGGTGGCTGTGTGTGGTGGTGGCTGTGTGTGTGGTGGCTGTGTGTGGTGGTGGCTGTGTGTATGTGGTGGTGGCTGTGTGTGTGTGGTGGCAGTGTGTGGTGGTGGCTGTGTGTGGTGGTGGCTGTGTATGGTGGTGGCTGTGTGTGGTGGTGGTTGTGTGTGTGGTGGCTGTGTGTGGTGGTGGCTGTGTGTGGTGGTGGCTGTGTGTGGTGGTGGCTGTGTGTGGTGGTGGCTGTTTATGGTGGTGGCTGTGTGTGGTGGTGGCTGTGTGTGTGGTGGTGGCTGTGTGTGTGGTGGTGGCTGTGCGTGGTGGTGGCTGTGTGTGGTGGTGGCTGTGTGTGTGGTGGCTGTGTGTCGTGGTGGCTGTGTGTGTGGTGGTGGCTGTGTGTGGTGGTGGCTGTGTGTGGTGGTGGCTGTGTGTGGTGGCTGTGTGTGGTGGCTGTGTGTGGTGGTGGCTGTGTGTGGGTGGTGGTGGCTGTGTGTGGTGGTGGCTGTGTGTGTGGTGGCTGTGTGTGGTGGTGGCTGTGTGTATGTGGTGGTGGCTGTGTGTGTGGTGGTGGCTGTGTGTGGTGGTGGCTGTGTGTGGTGGTGGTTGTGTGTGTGGTGGCTGTGTGTGGTGGTGGCTATGTGTGTGGTGGCGGTGTGTGGTGGTGGCTGTGTGTGGTGGTGGCTGTGTGTGGTGGTGGCTGTTTATGGTGGTGGCTGTGTGTGGTGGTGGCTGTGTGTGTGGTGGTGGCTGTGTGTGTGGTGGTAGCTGTGTGTGTGGTGGTGGCTGTACGTGGTGGTGGCTGTGTGTGGTGGTGGCTGTGTGTGGTGGTGGCTGTGTGTGGTGGTGGCTGTGTGTGTGGTGGTGGCTGTGTGTGTGGTGGTGGCTGTGCGTGGTGGTGGCTGTGTGTGGTGGTGGCTGTTTGTGTGGTGGCTGTGTTTGTGGTGGCTGTGTGTGGTGGTGGCTGTGTGTGGTGGTGGCTGTGTGTGGTGGTGGCTGTGTGTGGTGGCTGTGTGTGGTGGCTGTGTGTGGTGGTGGCTGTGTGTGGTGGTCGTTGTGTGTGTGGTGTTGGCTGTGTGTGTGTGTGGTGGCTGTGTGTGGTGGTGGCTGTGTGTGGTGGTGGCTGTGTGTATGTGGTGATGGCTGTGTGTGTAGTGATGGCTGTGTTTGGTGGTGGTGACTGTGTGTGTGGTGGTGGCTGTGCGTGGTGGTGGCTGTGCGTGGTAGTGGCAGTGTGTGGTGGTGGCTGTGTGTGTGTGGTGGTGGCTGTGTGTGGTGGTGGCTGTGTGTGGTGGCTGTGTGCGGTGGCTGTGTGTGGTGGTGGCTGTGTGTGGTGGTGGCTGTGTGTGGTGGTGGCTGTGTGTGTGTGGTGGCTGTGTGTGGTGGTGGCTGTGTGTGGTGGTGGCTGTGTGTGGTGGTGGCTGTGTGTGGTGGTGGTTGTGTGTGTGGTGGTGGCTGTGTGTGTGGTGGTGGCTGTGTGTGTGTGTGGTGGCTGTGTGTGGTGGTGGCTGTGTGTGGTGGTGGCTGTGTGTGGTGGTGGCTGTGTGTGGTGGTGGTTGTGTGTATGTGGTGGTGGCTGTGTGTGTGGTGGTGGCTGTGTTTGGTGGTGGTGACTGTGCGTGTGATGGTGGCAGTGTGTGGTGGTGGCTGTGTGTGTGTGGTGGTGGCTGTGTGTGGTGGTGGCTGTGTGTGGTGGCTGTGTGCGGTGGCTGTGTGTGGTGGTGGCTGTGTGTGTGTGGTGGTGGCTGTGTGTGGTGGTGGCTGTGTGTGGTGGCTGTGTGCTGTGGCCGTGTGTGGTGGTGGCTGAATGTGGTGGTGGTTGTGTGGGTGGTGGTGGCTGTGTGTGGTGGTGGCTGTGTGTGTGGTGGCTGTGTGTGGTGGTGGCTGTGTGTATGTGGTGGTGGCTGTGTGTGTGTGGTGGCAGTGTGTGGTGGTGGCTGTGTGTGGTGGTGGCTGTGTATGGTGGTGGCTGTGTGTGGTGGTGGTTGTGTGTGTGGTGGCTGTGTGTGGTGGTGGCTGTGTGTGGTGGTGGCTGTGTGTGGTGGTGGCTGTGTGTGGTGGTGGCTGTTTATGGTGGTGGCTGTGTGTGGTGGTGGCTGTGTGTGTGGTGGTGGCTGTGTGTGTGGTGGTGGCTGTGCGTGGTGGTGGCTGTGTGTGGTGGTGGCTGTGTGTGTGGTGGCTGTGTGTCGTGGTGGCTGTGTGTGTGGTGGTGGCTGTGTGTGGTGGTGGCTGTGTGTGGTGGTGGCTGTGTGTGGTGGCTGTGTGTGGTGGCTGTGTGTGGTGGTGGCTGTGTGTGGGTGGTGGTGGCTGTGTGTGGTGGTGGCTGTGTGTGTGGTGGCTGTGTGTGGTGGTGGCTGTGTGTATGTGGTGGTGGCTGTGTGTGTGGTGGTGGCTGTGTGTGGTGGTGGCTGTGTGTGGTGGTGGTTGTGTGTGTGGTGGCTGTGTGTGGTGGTGGCTGTGTGTATGTGGTGGTGGCTGTGTGTGTGGTGGTGGCTGTGTGTGGTGGTGGCTGTGTGTGGTGGTGGTTGTGTGTGTGGTGGCTGTGTGTGGTGGTGGCTATGTGTGTGGTGGCGGTGTGTGGTGGTGGCTGTGTGTGGTGGTGGCTGTGTGTGGTGGTGGCTGTTTATGGTGGTGGCTGTGTGTGGTGGTGGCTGTGTGTGTGGTGGTGGCTGTGTGTGTGGTGGTAGCTGTGTGTGTGGTGGTGGCTGTACGTGGTGGTGGCTGTGTGTGGTGGTGGCTGTGTGTGGTGGTGGCTGTGTGTGGTGGTGGCTGTGTGTGTGGTGGTGGCTGTGTGTGTGGTGGTGGCTGTGCGTGGTGGTGGCTGTGTGTGGTGGTGGCTGTGTGTGTGGTGGCTGTGTTTGTGGTGGCTGTGTGTGGTGGTGGCTGTGTGTGGTGGTGGCTGTGTGTGGTGGTGGCTGTGTGTGGTGGCTGTGTGTGGTGGCTGTGTGTGGTGGTGGCTGTGTGTGGTGGTCGTTGTGTGTGTGGTGTTGGCTGTGTGTGTGTGTGGTGGCTGTGTGTGGTGGTGGCTGTGTGTGGTGGTGGCTGTGTGTATGTGGTGATGGCTGTGTGTGTAGTGGTGGCTGTGTTTGGTGGTGGTGACTGTGTGTGTGGTGGTGGCTGTGCGTGGTGGTGGCTGTGCGTGGTAGTGGCAGTGTGTGGTGGTGGCTGTGTGTGTGTGGTGGTGGCTGTGTGTGGTGGTGGCTGTGTGTGGTGGCTGTGTGCGGTGGCTGTGTGTGGTGGTGGCTGTGTGTGGTGGTGGCTGTGTGTGGTGGTGGCTGTGTGTGTGTGGTGGCTGTGTGTGGTGGTGGCTGTGTGTGGTGGTGGCTGTGTGTGGTGGTGGTTGTGTGTGTGGTGGTGGCTGTGTGTGTGTGTGGTGGCTGTGTGTGGTGGTGGCTGTGTGTGGTGGTGGCTGTGTGTGGTGGTGGCTGTGTGTGGTGGTGGTTGTGTGTATGTGGTGGTGGCTGTGTGTGTGGTGGTGGCTGTGTTTGGTGGTGGTGACTGTGCGTGTGATGGTGGCAGTGTGTGGTGGTGGCTGTGTGTGTGTGGTGGTGGCTGTGTGTGGTGGTGGCTGTGTGTGGTGGCTGTGTGCGGTGGCTGTGTGTGGTGGTGGCTGTGTGTGTGTGGTGGTGGCTGTGTGTGGTGGTGGCTGTGTGTGGTGGCTGTGTGCTGTGGCCGTGTGTGGTGGTGGCTGAATGTGGTGGTGGTTGTGTGGGTGGTGGTGGCTGTGTGTGGTGGTGGCTGTGTGTGTGGTGGCTGTGTGTGGTGGTGGCTGTGTGTATGTGGTGGTGGCTGTGTGTGTGTGGTGGCAGTGTGTGGTGGTGGCTGTGTGTGGTGGTGGCTGTGTATGGTGGTGGCTGTGTGTGGTGGTGGTTGTGTGTGTGGTGGCTGTGTGTGGTGGTGGCTGTGTGTGGTGGTGGCTGTGTGTGGTGGTGGCTGTGTGTGGTGGTGGCTGTTTATGGTGGTGGCTGTGTGTGGTGGTGGATGTGTGTGTGGTGGTGGCTGTGTGTGTGGTGGTGGCTGTGCGTGGTGGTGGCTGTGTGTGGTGGTGGCTGTGTGTGTGGTGGCTGTGTGTCGTGGTGGCTGTGTGTGTGGTGGTGGCTGTGTGTGGTGGTGGCTGTGTGTGGTGGTGGCTGTGTGTGGTGGCTGTGTGTGGTGGCTGTGTGTGGTGGTGGCTGTGTGTGGGTGGTGGTGGCTGTGTGTGGTGGTGGCTGTGTGTGTGGTGGCTGTGTGTGGTGGTGGCTGTGTGTATGTGGTGGTGGCTGTGTGTGTGGTGGTGGCTGTGTGTGGTGGTGGCTGTGTGTGGTGGTGGTTGTGTGTGTGGTGGCTGTGTGTGGTGGTGGCTATGTGTGTGGTGGCGGTGTGTGGTGGTGGCTGTGTGTGGTGGTGGCTGTGTGTGGTGGTGGCTGTTTATGGTGGTGGCTGTGTGTGGTGGTGGCTGTGTGTGTGGTGGTGGCTGTGTGTGTGGTGGTAGCTGTGTGTGTGGTGGTGGCTGTACGTGGTGGTGGCTGTGTGTGGTGGTGGCTGTGTGTGGTGGTGGCTGTGTGTGGTGGTGGCTGTGTGTGTGGTGGTGGCTGTGTGTGTGGTGGTGGCTGTGCGTGGTGGTGGCTGTGTGTGGTGGTGGCTGTGTGTGTGGTGGCTGTGTTTGTGGTGGCTGTGTGTGGTGGTGGCTGTGTGTGGTGGTGGCTGTGTGTGGTGGTGGCTGTGTGTGGTGGCTGTGTGTGGTGGCTGTGTGTGGTGGTGGCTGTGTGTGGTGGTCGTTGTGTGTGTGGTGTTGGCTGTGTGTGTGTGTGGTGGCTGTGTGTGGTGGTGGCTGTGTGTGGTGGTGGCTGTGTGTATGTGGTGATGGCTGTGTGTGTAGTGGTGGCTGTGTTTGGTGGTGGTGACTGTGTGTGTGGTGGTGGCTGTGCGTGGTGGTGGCTGTGCGTGGTAGTGGCAGTGTGTGGTGGTGGCTGTGTGTGTGTGGTGGTGGCTGTGTGTGGTGGTGGCTGTGTGTGGTGGCTGTGTGCGGTGGCTGTGTGTGGTGGTGGCTGTGTGTGGTGGTGGCTGTGTGTGGTGGTGGCTGTGTGTGTGTGGTGGTGGCTGTGTGTGGTGGTGGCTGTGTGTGGTGGCTGTGTGCGGTGGCTGTGTGTGGTGGTGTCTGTGTGTGGTGGTGGCTGTGTGTGGTGGTGGTTGTGTGGGTGGTGGTGGTTGTGTGTGGTGGTGGCTGTGTGTGTGGTGGCTGTGTGTGGTGGTGGCTGTGTGTATGTGGTGGTGGCTGTGTGTGTGGTGGTGGCTGTGTGTGGTGGTGGCTGTGTGTGGTGGTGGCTGTGTATGGTGGTGGCTGTGTGTGGTGGTGGTTGTGTGTGTGGTGGCTGTGTGTGGTGGTGGCTATGTGTGTGGTGGCGGTGTGTGGTGGTGGCTGTGTGTGGTGGTGGCTGTGTGTGGTGGTGGCTGTTTATGGTGGTGGCTGTGTGTGGTGGTGGCTGTGTGTGTGGTGGTGGCTGTGTGTGTGGTGGTGGCTGTGTGTGTGGTGGTGGCTGTGCGTGGTGGTGGCTGTGTGTGGTGGTGGCTGTGTGTGTGGTGGCTGTGTGTCGTGGTGGCTGTGTGTGTGGTGGTGGCTGTGTGTGGTGGTGGCTGTGTGTGGTGGTGGCTGTGTGTGGTGGTGGCTGTGTGTGGTGGCTGTGTGTGGTGGCTGTGTGTGGTGGTGGCTGTGTGTGGTGGTGGCTGTGTGTGCTGGTGGTTGTGTGGGTGGTGGTGGCTGTGTGTGGTGGTGGCTGTGTGTGTGGTGGCTGTGTGTGGTGGTGGCTGTGTGTATGTGGTGGTGGCTGTGTGTGTGGTGGTGGATGTGTGTGGTGGTGGCTGTGTGTGGTGGTGGTTGTGTGTGTGGTGGCTGTGTGTGGTGGTGGCTATGTGTGTGGTGGCGGTGTGTGGTGGTGGCTGTGTGTGGTGGTGGCTGTGTGTGGTGGTGGCTGTTTATGGTGGTGGCTGTGTGTGGTGGTGGCTGTGTGTGTGGTGGTGGCTGTGTGTGTGGTGGTAGCTGTGTGTGTGGTGGTGGCTGTACGTGGTGGTGGCTGTGTGTGGTGGTGGCTGTGTGTGGTGGTGGCTGTGTGTGGTGGTGGCTGTGTGTGTGGTGGTGGCTGTGTGTGTGGTGGTGGCTGTGCGTGGTGGTGGCTGTGTGTGGTGGTGGCTGTGTGTGTGGTGGCTGTGTTTGTGGTGGCTGTGTGTGGTGGTGGCTGTGTGTGGTGGTGGCTGTGTGTGGTGGCTGTGTGTGGTGGCTGTGTGTGGTGGTGGCTGTGTGTGGTGGTCGTTGTGTGTGTGGTGTTGGCTGTGTGTGTGTGTGGTGGCTGTGTGTGGTGGTGGCTGTGTGTGGTGGTGGCTGTGTGTGGTGGTGGCTGTGTGTATGTGGTGATGGCTGTGTGTGTAGTGGTGGCTGTGTTTGGTGGTGGTGACTGTGTGTGTGGTGGTGGCTGTGCGTGGTGGTGGCAGTGTGTGGTGGTGGCTGTGTGTGTGTGGTGGTGGCTGTGTGTGGTGGTGGCTGTGTGTGGTGGCTGTGTGTGGTGGCTGTGTGCGGTGGCTGTGTGTGGTGGTGGCTGTGTGTGGTGGTGGCTGTGTGTGGTGGTGGTTGTGTGGCTGGTGGTGGTTGTGTGTGGTGGTGGCTGTGTGTGTGGTGGCTGTGTGTGGTGGTGGCTGTGTGTATGTGGTGGTGGCTGTGTGTGTGGTGGTGGCTGTGTGTGGTGGTGGCTGTGTGTGGTGGTGGCTGTGTATGGTGGTGGCTGTGTGTGGTGGTGGTTGTGTGTGTGGTGGCTGTGTGTGGTGGTGGCTATGTGTGTGGTGGCGGTGTGTGGTGGTGGCTGTGTGTGGTGGTGGCTGTGTTTGGTGGTGGCTGTTTATGGTGGTGGCTGTGTGTGGTGGTGGCTGTGTGTGTGGTGGTGGCTGTGTGTGTGGTGGTGGCTGTGCGTGGTGGTGGCTGTGTGTGTGGTGGCTGTGTGTCGTGGTGGCTGTGTGTGTGGTGGTGGCTGTGTGTGGTGGTGGCTGTGTGTGGTGGTGGCTATGTGTGTGGTGGCTGTGTGTGGTGGTGGCTGTGTGTGTGATGGTGGCTGTGTGTGTGGTGGCTGTGTGTGGTGGTGGCTGTGTGTGTGGTGGTGGCTGTGTGTGGTGGTGGCTATGTGTGTGGTGGCTGTGTGTGGTGGTGGCTGTGTGTATGGTGGCTGTGTGGTGGTGGCTGTGTGTGGTGGTGGCTGTGTGTGTGTGGTGGCTGTGTGTGTGTGTGGCTGTGTGTGGTGGTGGCTGTGTGTGGTGGTGGCTGTGTGTATGTGGTGGCTGTGTGTATGTGGTGGTGGCTGTGTGTGTGGTGGTGGCTGTGTGTGGTGGTGGCTGTGTGTGGTGGTGGCTGTGCGTGGTGGTGACTGTGTGTGGTGGTGGCAGTGTGTGGTGGTGGCTGTGTGTGGTGGCTGTGTGGTGGCTGTGCGTGGTGGTGACTGTGTGTGGTGGTGGCAGTGTGTGGTGGTGGCTGTGTGTGGTGGCTGTGTGGTGGCTGTGTGGTGGCTGTGTGTGGTGGTGGCTGTGTGTGGTGGTGGTTGTGTGTGTGGTGGTGGCTGTGTGTGTGTGGTGGCTGTGTGTGGTGGTGGCAGTGTGTGGTGGTGGCTGTATGTGTGTGGTGGTGGCTGTGTGTGGTGGTGGCTGTGTGTGGTGCATGTGTGCGGTGGCTGTGTGTGGTGGTGGCTGTGTGTGGTGGTGGCTGTGTGTGCTGGTGGTTGTGTGGGTGGTGGTGGCTGTGTGTGGTGGTGGCTGTGTGTGTGGTGGCTGTGTGTGGTGGTGGCTGTGTGTATGTGGTGGTGGCTGTGTGTGTGGTGGTGGCTGTGTGTGGTGGTGGCTGTGTGTGGTGGTGGTTGTGTGTGTGGTGGCTGTGTGTGGTGGTGGCTATGTGTGTGGTGGAAGTGTGTGGTGGTGGCTGTGTGTGGTGGTGGCTGTTTGTGGTGGTGGCTGTTTATGGTGGTGGCTGTGTGTGGTGGTGGCTGTGTGTGTGGTGGTGGCTGTGTGTGTGGTGGTAGCTGTGTGTGTGGTGGTGGCTGTACGTGGTGGTGGCTGTGTGTGGTGGTGGCTGTGTGTGGTGGTGGCTGTGTGTGGTGGTGGTTGTGTGTGTGGTGGTGGCTGTGTGTGTGTGGTGGCTGTGTGTGGTGGTGGCAGTGTGTGGTGGTGGCTGTATGTGTGTGGTGGTGGCTGTGTGTGGTGGTGACTGTGTGTGGTGGTGGCAGTGTGTGGTGGTGGCTGTGTGTGGTGGCTGTGTGGTGGCTGTGCGTGGTGGTGACTGTGTGTGGTGGTGGCAGTGTGTGGTGGTGGCTGTGTGTGGTGGCTGTGTGGTGGCTGTGTGGTGGCTGTGTGTGGTGGTGGCTGTGTGTGGTGGTGGTTGTGTGTGTGGTGGTGGCTGTGTGTGTGTGGTGGCTGTGTGTGGTGGTGGCAGTGTGTGGTGGTGGCTGTATGTGTGTGGTGGTGGCTGTGTGTGGTGGTGGCTGTGTGTGGTGCATGTGTGCGGTGGCTGTGTGTGGTGGTGGCTGTGTGTGGTGGTGGCTGTGTGTGCTGGTGGTTGTGTGGGTGGTGGTGGCTGTGTGTGGTGGTGGCTGTGTGTGTGGTGGCTGTGTGTGGTGGTGGCTGTGTGTATGTGGTGGTGGCTGTGTGTGTGGTGGTGGCTGTGTGTGGTGGTGGCTGTGTGTGGTGGTGGTTGTGTGTGTGGTGGCTGTGTGTGGTGGTGGCTATGTGTGTGGTGGAAGTGTGTGGTGGTGGCTGTGTGTGGTGGTGGCTGTTTGTGGTGGTGGCTGTTTATGGTGGTGGCTGTGTGTGGTGGTGGCTGTGTGTGTGGTGGTGGCTGTGTGTGTGGTGGTAGCTGTGTGTGTGGTGGTGGCTGTACGTGGTGGTGGCTGTGTGTGGTGGTGGCTGTGTGTGGTGGTGGCTGTGTGTGGTGGTGGTTGTGTGTGTGGTGGTGGCTGTGTGTGTGTGGTGGCTGTGTGTGGTGGTGGCAGTGTGTGGTGGTGGCTGTATGTGTGTGGTGGTGGCTGTGTGTGGTGGTGGCTGTGTGTGGTGCATGTGTGCGGTGGCTGTGTGTGGTGGTGGCTGTGTGTGGTGGTGGCTGTGTGTGCTGGTGGTTGTGTGGGTGGTGGTGGCTGTGTGTGGTGGTGGCTGTGTGTGTGGTGGCTGTGTGTGGTGGTGGCTGTGTGTATGTGGTGGTGGCTGTGTGTGTGGTGGTGGCTGTGTGTGGTGGTAGCTGTGTGTGGTGGTGGCTGTTTATGGTGGTGGCTGTGTGTGGTGGTGGCTGTGTGTGTGGTGGTGGCTGTGTGTGTGGTGGTAGCTGTGTGTGTGGTGGTGGCTGTACGTGGTGCTGGCTGTGTGTGGTGGTGGCTGTGTGTGTGGTGGCTGTGTGTCGTGGTGGCTGTGTGTGTGGTGGTGGCTGTGTGTGGTGGTGGCTGTGTGTGGTGGTGGCTGTGTGTGGTGGTGGCTGTGTGTGTTGGTGGTTGTGTGTGTGGTGGTGGCTGTGTGTGTGTGTGGTGGCTGTGTGTGGTGGTGGCTGTGTGTGGTGGTGGCTGTGTGTGGTGGTGGCTGTGTGTGGTGGTGGCTGTGTGTATGTGGTGGTGGCTGTGTGTGTGGTGGTGGCTGTGTTTGGTGGTGGTGACTGTGTGTGTGGTGGTGGCTGTGCGTGGTGGTGGCTGTGTGTGGTGGTGGCAGTGTGTGGTGGTGGCTGTGTGTGGTGGTGGCTGTGTGTGGTGGCTGTGTGCGGTGGCTGTGTGTGGTGGTGGCTGTGTGTGGTGGTGGCTGTGTGTGGTGGTGGTTGTGTGGGTGGCGGTGGTTGTGTGTGGTGGTGGCTGTGTGTGTGGTGGCTGTGTGTGGTGGTGGCTGTGTGTATGTGGTGGTGGCTGTGTGTGGTGGTGGCTGTGTGTGGTGGTGGCTGTGTATGGTGGTGGCTGTGTGTGGTGGTTGTTGTGTGTGTGGTGGCTGTGTGTGGTGGTGGCTATGTGTGTGGTGGCGGTGTGTGGTGGTGGCTGTGTGTGGTAGTGGCTGTGTGTGGTGGTGGTTGTTTATGGTGGTGGCTGTGTGTGGTGGTGGATGTGTGTGTGGTGGTGGCTGTGTGTGGTGGTGGCTGTGTATGGTGGTGGCTGTGTGTGGTGGTGGTTGTGTGTGTGGTGGCTGTGTGTGGTGGTGGCTATGTGTGTGGTGGCGGTGTGTGGTGGTGGCTCTGTGTGGTGGTAGCTGTGTGCGGTGTTGGCTGTTTATGGTGGTGGCTGTGTATGGTGGTGGCTGTGTGTGGTGGTGGTTGTGTGTGTGGTGGCTGTGTGTGGTGGTGGCTATGTGTGTGGTGGCGGTGTGTGGTGGTGGCTGTGTGTGGTGGTGGCTGTGTATGGTGGTGGCTGTGTGTGGTGGTTGTTGTGTGTGTGGTGGCTGTGTGTGGTGGTGGCTATGTGTGTGGTGGCTGTGTGTGGTGGTGGCTATGTGTGTGGTGGCGGTGTGTGGTGGTGGCTGTGTGTGGTGGTGGCTGTGTGTGGTGGTGGCTGTTTATGGTGGTGGCTGTGTGTGGTGGTGGCTGTGTGTGTGGTGGTGGCTGTGTGTGTGGTGGTGGCTGTGCGTGGTGGTGGCTGTGTGTGTGGTGGCTGTGTGTCGTGGTGGCTGTGTGTGTGGTGGTGGCTGTGTGTGGTGGTGGCTGTGTGTGGTGGTGGCTATGTGTGTGGTGGCTGTGTGTGGTGGTGGCTGTGTGTGTGGTGGTGGCTGTGTGTGTGGTGGCTGTGTGTGGTGGTGGCTATGTGTGTGGTGGCGGTGTGTGTTGGTGGCTGTGTGTGGTGGTGGCTGTGTGTGGTGGTGGCTGTTTATGGTGGTGGCTGTGTGTGGTGGTGGCTGTGTGTGTGGTGGTGGCTGTGTGTATGGTGGTGGCTGTGTGTGTGGTGGTGGCTGTACGTGGTGGTGGCTGTGTGTGGTGGTGGCTGTGTGTGTGGTGGCTGTGTGTCGTGGTGGCTGTGTGTGTGGTGGTGGCTGTATGTGTGGTGGTGGCTGTGTGTGGTGGTGGCTGTGTGTGGTGGTGGCTGTGTGTGGTGGCTGTTTGTGGTGGCTGTGTGTGGTGGTGGCTGTGTGTGGTGGTGGTTGTGTGTGTGGTGGTGGCTGTGTGTGTGTGGTGGTGGCTGTGTGTGGTGGCTGTGTGCGGTGGCTGTGTGTGGTGGTGGCTGTGTGTGGTGGTGGCTGTGTGTGCTGGTGGTTGTGTGGGTGGTGGTGGCTGTGTGTGGTGGTGGCTGTGTGTGTGGTGGCTGTGTGTGGTGGTGGCTGTGTGTATGTGGTGGTGGCTGTGTGTGTGGTGGTGGCTTTGTGTGGTGGTGGCTGTGTGTGGTGGTGGCTGTGTATGGTGGTGGCTGTGTGTGGTGGTGGTTGTGTGTGTGGTGGCTGTGTGTGGTGGTGGCTTTGTGTGTGGTGGCGGTGTGTGGTGGTGGCTGTGTGTGGTGGTGGCTGTGTGTGGTGGTGGGTGTTTATGGTGGTGGCTGTGTGTGGTGGTGGCTGTGTGTGTGGTGGTGGCTGTGTGTGTGGTGGTGGCTGTACGTGGTGGTGGCTGTGTGTGGTGGTGGCTGTGTGTGTGATGGCTGTGTGTCGTGGTGGCTGTGTGTGTGGTGGTGGCTGTGTGTGGTGGTGGCTGTGTGAGGTGGTGGCTGTGTGAGGTGGTGGCTG
Source organism: Lampetra fluviatilis (assembly GCF_964198595.1). Taxonomy (NCBI): domain Eukaryota; kingdom Metazoa; phylum Chordata; class Hyperoartia; order Petromyzontiformes; family Petromyzontidae; genus Lampetra; species Lampetra fluviatilis. The sequence goes on along the minus strand of NC_136337.1, from coordinate 115,156 downwards.
TGTGAGGTGGTGGCTGTTTGTGGTGGCTGTGTGTGGTGGTGGCTGTGTGTTGTGGTGGTTGTGTGTGTGGTGGTGGCTGTGTGTGTGGTGGTGGCTGTGTGTGGTGGTGGCCGTGTTTGGTGGTGGCTGTGTGTGGTGGTGGCTGTGTGTATGTGGTGGTGGCTGTGTGTGTGGTGGTGGCTGTGTTTGGTGGTGGTGACTGTGTGTGTGGTGGTGGCTGTGTGTGGTGGTGGCTGTGTGTGGTGGTGGCAGTGTGTGGTGGTGGCTGTGTGTGTGTGATGGTGGCTGTGTGTGGTGGTGGCTGTGTGTGGTGGTGGCTGTGTGTGGTGGTGGCTGTGTGTGGTGGTGGCAGTGTGTGTGGTGGCGGTGTGTGGTGGTGGCTGTGTGTGGTGGTGGCTGTGTGTGGTGGTGGCTGTTTATGGTGGTGGCTGTGTGTGGTGGTGGCTGTGTGTGTGGTGGTGGCTGTGTGTGTGGTGGTGGCTGTGCGTGGTGGTGGCTGTGTGTGGTGGTGGCTGTGTGTGTGGTGGCTGTGTTTGTGGTGGCTGTGTGTGGTGGTGGCTGTGTGTGGTGGTGGCTGTGTGTGGTGGTGGCTGTGTGTGGTGGCTGTGTGTGGTGGCTGTGTGTGGTGGTGGCTGTGTGTGGTGGTGGTTGTGTGTGTGGTGGTGGCTGTGTGTGTGTGTGGTGGCTGTGTGTGGTGGTGGCTGTGTGTGGTGGTGGCTGTGTGTGGTGGTGGCTGTGTGTGGTGGTGGCTGTGTGTATGTGGTGGTGGCTGTGTTTGGTGGTGGTGACTGTGTGTGTGGTGGTGGCTGTGCGTGGTGGTGGCTGTGCGTGGTGGTGGCAGTGTGTGGTGGTGGCTGTGTGTGTGTGGTGGTGGCTGTGTGTGGTGGTGGCTGTGTGTGGTGGCTGTGTGCGGTGGCTGTGTGTGGTGGTGGCTGTGTGTGGTGGTGGCTGTGTGTGCTGGTGGTTCTGTGTGTGGTGGTGGCTGTGTGTGTGGTGGCTGTGTGTGGTGGTGGCTGTGTGTATGTGGTGGTGGCTGTGTGTGTGGTGGTGGCTTTGTGTGGTGGTGGCTGTGTGTGGTGGTGGCTGTGTATGGTGGTGGCTGTGTGTGTTGGTGGTTGTGTGTGTGGTGGTTGTGTGTGGTGGTGGCTATGTGTGTGGTGGCGGTGTGTGGTGGTGGCTGTGTGTGGTGGTGGCTGTGTGTGGTGGTGGCTGTTTATGGTGGTGGCTGTGTGTGGTGGTGGCTGTGTGTGTGGTGGTGGCTGTGTGTATGGTGGTGGCTGTGTGTGTGGTGGTGGCTGTACGTGGTGGTGGCTGTGTGTGGTGGCTGTTTGTGGTGGCTGTGTGTGGTGGTGGCTGTGTGTGGTGGTGGTTGTGTGTGTGGTGGTGGCTGTGTGTGTGTGTGGTGGCTGTGTGTGTGGTGGCTGTGTGTGGTGGTGGCTGTGTGTGGTGGCTGTGTGCGGTGGCTGTGTGTGGTGGTGGCTGTGTGTGCTGGTGGCTGTGTGTGCTGGTGGTTGTGTGGGTGGTGGTGGCTGTGTGTGGTGGTGGCTGTGTGTGTGGTGGCTGTGTGTGGTGGTGGCTGTGTGTATGTGGTGGTGGCTGTGTGTGTGGTGGTGGCTTTGTGTGGTGGTGGCTGTGTGTGGTGGTGGCTGTGTATGGTGGTGGCTGTGTGTGGTGGTGGTTGTGTGTGTGGTGGCTGTGTGTGGTGGTGGCTTTGTGTGTGGTGGCGGTGTGTGGTGGTGGCTGTGTGTGGTGGTGGCTGTGTGTGGTGGTGGCTGTTTATGGTGGTGGCTGTGTGTGGTGGTGGCTGTGTGTGTGGTGGTGGCTGTGTGTGTGGTGGTGGCTGTGTGTGGTGTTGGCTGTGTGTGGTGGTGGCTGTGTGTGTGGTGGCTGTGTGTCGTGGTGGCTGTGTGTGTGGTGGTGGCTGTGTGTGGTGGTGGCTGTGTGAGGTGGTGGCTGTGTGAGGTGGTGGCTGTGTGAGGTGGTGGCTGTTTGTGGTGGCTGTGTGTGGTGGTGGCTGTGTGTGGTGGTGGTTGTGTGTGTGGTGGTGGCTGTGTGTGTGTGTGGTGGCTGTGTGTGGTGGTGGCTGTGTGTGGTGGTGGCCGTGTGTGGTGGTGGCTGTGTGTGGTGGTGGCTGTGTGTATGTGGTGGTGGCTGTGTGTGTGGTGGTGGCTGTGTTTGGTGGTGGTGACTGTGTGTGTGGTGGTGGCTGTGTGTGGTGGTGGCTGTGTGTGGTGGTGGCAGTGTGTGGTGGTGGCTGTGTGTGTGTGATGGTGGCTGTGTGTGGTGGTGGCTGTGTGTGGTGGCTGTGTGTGGTGGTGGCTGTGTGTGGTGGTGGCTGTGTGTGGTGGTGGTTGTGTGGGTGGTGGTGGTTGTGTGTGGTGGTGGCTGTGTGTGTGGTGGCTGTGTGTGGTGGTGGCTGTGTGTATGTGGTGGTGGCTGTGTGTGTGGTGGTGGCTGTGTGTGGTGGTGGCTGTGTGTGGTGGTGGCTGTGTGTGGTGGTGGTTGTGTGTGTGGTGGCTGTGTGTGGTGGTGGCTGTGTGTGGTGGTGGCTGTGTGTGGTGGCTGTGTGCGGTGGCTGTGTGTGGTGGTGGCAGTGTGTGGTGGTGGCTGTGTGTGTGTGGTGGTGACTGTGTGTGTGGTGGTGGCTGTGTGTGGTGGTGGCTGTGTGTGGTGGTGGCAGTGTGTGGTGGTGGCTGTGTGTGTGTGATGGTGGCTGTGTGTGGTGGTGGCTGTGTGTAGTGGCCGTGTGTGGTGGTGGTTGTGTGTGTGGTGGTGGCTGTGTGTGTGTGGTGGCTGTGTGTGGTGGTGGCTGTGTGTGGTGGTGGCTGTGTTTGTGTGTGTGGCTGTGTGTGGTGGCTGTGTGTGGTGGTGGCTGTGTGTGGCGGTGGCTGTGTGTGGCGGTGGCTGTGTGTATGTGGTGGTGGCTGTGTGTGTGGTGGTGGCTGTGTTTGGTGGTGGCTGTGTGTGGTGGTGGCTGTGCGTGGTGGTGGCTGTGTGTGGTGGTGGCAGTGTGTGTGGTGGCGGTGTGTGGTGGTGGCTGTGTGTGGTGGTGGCTGTGTGTGGTGGTGGCTGTTTGTGGTGGTGGCTGTGTGTGGTGGTGGCTGTGTGTGTGGTGGTGGCTGTGTGTGTGGTGGTGGCTGTGTGTGTGGTGGTGGCTGTGCGTGGTGGTGGCTGTGTGTGTGGTGGCTGTGTGTGTGGTGGCTGTGTGTGGTGGTGGCTCTGTGTGGTGGTGGCTGTGTGTGGTGGTGGCTGTGTGTGGTGGTGGCTGTGTGTGGTGGCTGTGTGTGGTGGCTGTGTGTGGTGGTGGCTGTGTGTGATGGTGGCTGTGTGTGGTGGTGGCTGTGTGTGGTGGTGGCTGTGTGTGGTGGCTGTGTGTGGTGGTGGCTGTGTGTGGTGGTGGTTGTGTGTGTGGTGGTGGCTGTGTGTGTGTGTGGTGGCTGTGTGTGGTGGTGGCTGTGTGTGGTGGTGGCTGTGTGTGGTGGTGGCTGTGTGTGGTGGTGGCTGTGTGTATGTGGTGGTGGCTGTGTGTGTGGTGGTGGCTGTGTTTGGTGGTGGTGACTGTGCGTGTGGTGGTGGCTGTGCGTGGTGGTGGCTGTGTGTGGTGGTGGCAGTGTGTGGTGGTGGCAGTGTGTGGTGGTGGCAGTGTGTGGTGGTGGCTGTGTGTGTGTGGTGGTGGCTGTGTGTGGTGGTGGCTGTGTGTGGTGGCTGTGTGTGGTGGTGGCTGTGTGTGGTGGTGGCTGTGTGTGGTGGTGGTTGTGTGTGGTGGCTGTGTGTGGGGGCTGTGTGTGGTGGTGGCTGTGTGTGGTGGTGGTTGTGTGTGTGGTGGTGGCTGTGTGTGTGTGTGGTGGCTGTGTGTGGTGGTGGCTGTGTGTGGTGGTGGCTGTGTGTGGTGGTGGCTGTGTGTGGTGGTGGCTGTGTGTATGTGGTGGTGGCTGTGTGTGTGTGGTGGTGGCTGTGTTTGGTGGTGGTGACTGTGCGTGTGGTGGTTGCTGTGCGTGGTGGTGGCTGTGTGTGGTGGTGGCAGTGTGTGGTGGTGGCAGTGTGTGGTGGTGGCTGTGCGTGGTGGTGGCTGTGTGTGGTGGCTGTGTGCGGTGGCTGTGTGTGGTGGTGGCAGTGTGTGGTGGTGGCTGTGTGTGTGTGGTGGTGGCTGTGTGTGGTGGTGGCTGTGTGTGGTGGCTGTGTGCGGTGGCTGTGTGTGGTGGTGGCTGAATGTGGTGGTGGCTGTGTGTGTGGTGGCTGTGTGTGGTGGTGGCTGTGTGTGGTGGCTGTGTGTGGTGGTGGCTGTGTGTGGTGGTGGTTGTGTGTGTGGTGGTGGCTGTGTGTGTGTGGTGGCTGTGTGTGGTGGTGGCTGTGTGTGGTGGTGGCTGTGTTTGTGTGTGTGGCTGTGTGTGGTGGCTGTGTGTGGTGGTGGCTGTGTGTGGTGGTGGCTGTGTGTATGTGGTGGTGGTTGTGTGTGTGGTGGTGGCTGTGTTTGGTGGTGGCTGTGTGTGGTGGTGGCTGTGCGTGGTGGTGGCTGTGTGTGTGGTGGTGGCAGTGTGTGGTGGCGGTGTGTGGTGGTGGCTGTGTGTGGTGGTGGCTGTGTGTGTGGTGGCTGTGTGTGGTGGTGGCTGTGTGTGGTGGTGGCTGTGTGTGGTGGTGGCTGTGTGTGGTGGCTGTGTGTGGTGGCTGTGTGTGGTGGTGGCTGTGTGTGGTAGTGGTTGTGTGTGTGGTGGTGGCTGTGTGTGTGTGTGGTGGCTGTGTGTGGTGGTGGCTGTGTGTGGTGGTGGCTGTGTGTGGTGGTGGCTGTGTGTGGTGGTGGCTGTGTGTGGTGGTGGTTGTGTGTATGTGGTGGTGGCTGTGTGTGTGGTGGTGGCTGTGTGTGTGGTGGTGGCTGTGTGTGTGGTGGTGGCTGTGTGTGTGGTGGTGGCTGTGCGTGGTGGTGGCTGTGTGTGGTGGTGGCTGTGTGTGTGGTGGCTGTGTGTGTGGTGGCTGTGTGTGGTGGTGGCTGTGTGTGGTGGTGGCTGTGTGTGGTGGTGGCTGTGTGTGGTGGTGGCTGTGTGTGGTGGTGGTTGTGTGTGTGGTGGTGGCTGTGTGTGTGTGGTGGCTGTGTGTGGTGGTGGCTGTGTGTGGTGGTGGCTGTGTTTGTGTGTGTGGCTGTGTGTGGTGGCTGTGTGTGGTGGTGGCTGTGTGTGGTGGTGGCTGTGTGTATGTGGTGGTGGTTGTGTGTGTGGTGGTGGCTGTGTTTGGTGGTGGCTGTGTGTGGTGGTGGCTGTGCGTGGTGGTGGCTGTGTGTGTGGTGGTGGCAGTGTGTGGTGGCGGTGTGTGGTGGTGGCTGTGTGTGGTGGTGGCTGTGTGTGTGGTGGCTGTGTGTGGTGGTGGCTGTGTGTGGTGGTGGCTGTGTGTGGTGGTGGCTGTGTGTGGTGGTGGCTGTGTGTGGTGGCTGTGTGTGGTGGCTGTGTGTGGTGGTGGCTGTGTGTGGTGGTGGTTGTGTGTGTGGTGGTGGCTGTGTGTGTGTGTGGTGGCTGTGTGTGGTGGTGGCTGTGTGTGGTGGTGGCTGTGTGTGGTGGTGGCTGTGTGTGGTGGTGGTTGTGTGTATGTGGTGGTGGCTGTGTGTGTGGTGGTGGCTGTGTGTGTGGTGGTGGCTGTGTGTGTGGTGGTGGCTGTGCGTGGTGGTGGCTGTGTGTGGTGGTGGCTGTGTGTGTGGTGGCTGTGTGTGTGGTGGCTGTGTGTGGTGGTGGCTGTGTGTGGTGGTGGCTGTGTGTGGTGGTGGCTGTGTGTGGTGGCTGTGTGTGGTGGCTGTGTGTGGTGGTGGCTGTGTGTGGTGGTGGTTGTGTGTGTGGTGGTGGCTGTGTGTGTGTGTGTGTGGTGGCTGTGTGTGGTGGTGGCTGTGTGTGGTGGTGGCTGTGTGTGGTGGTGGTTGTGTGTATGTGGTGGTGGCTGTGTGTGTGGTGGTGGCTGTGTTTGGTGGTGGTGACTGTGCGTGTGGTGGTGGCTGTGCGTGGTGGTGGCTGTGTGTGGTGGTGGCAGTGTGTGGTGGTGGCTGTGTGTGTGTGGTGGTGGCTGTGTGTGGTGGTGGCTGTGTGTGGTGGCTGTGTGCTGTGGCCGTGTATGGTGGTGGCTGAATGTGGTGGTGGTTGTGTGGGTGGTGGTGGCTGTGTGTGGTGGTGGCTGTGTGTGTGGTGGCTGTGTGTGGTGGTGGCTGTATGTGGTGGCGGCTGTGTGTGTGTGGTGGCAGTGTGTGGTGGTGGCTGTGTGTGGTGGTGGCTGTGTATGGTGGTGGCTGTGTGTGGTGGTGGTTGTGTGTGTGGTGGCTGTGTGTGTGGTGGCTGTGTGTGGTGGTGGCTATGTGTGTGGTGGCGGTGTGTGGTGGTGGCTGTGTGTGGTGGTGGCTGTGTGTGGTGGTGGCTGTGTGTGGTGGTGGCTGTGTGTGGTGGTGGCTGTTTATGGTGGTGGCTGTGTGTGGTGGTGGCTGTGTGTGTGGTGGTGGCTGTGTGTGTGGTGGTGGCTGTGTGTGTGGTGGTGGCTGTGTGTGGTGGTGGCTGTGTGTGGTGGTGGCTGTGTGTGGTGGCTGTGTGTGGTGGCTGTGTGTGGTGGTGGCTGTGTGTGGTGGTGGTTGTGTGTGTGGTGGTGGCTGTGTGTGTGTGTGGTGGCTGTGTGTGATGGTGGCTGTGTGTTGTGGTGGCTGTGTGTGGTGGTGGCAGTGTGTGTGGTGGCGGTGTGTGGTGGTGGCTGTGTGTGGTGGTGGCTGTGTGTGGTGGTGGCTGTTTATGGTGGTGGCTGTGTGTGGTGGTGGCTGTGTGTGTGGTGGTGGCTGTGTGTGTGGTGGTGGCTGTGCGTGGTGGTGGCTGTGTGTGGTGGTGGCTGTGTGTGTGGTGGCTGTGTTTGTGGTGGCTGTGTGTGGTGGTGGCTGTGTGTGGTGGTGGCTGTGTGTGGTGGTGGCTGTGTGTGGTGGCTGTGTGTGGTGGCTGTGTGTGGTGGTGGCTGTGTGTGGTGGTGGTTGTGTGTGTGGTGGTGGCTGTGTGTGTGTGTGTTGGCTGTGTGTGGTGGTGGCTGTGTGTGGTGGTGGCTGTGTGTGGTGGTGGCTGTGTGTATGTGGTGGTGGCTGTGTGTGTGGTGGTGGCTGTGTTTGGTGGTGGTGACTGTGTGTGTGGTGGTGGCTGTGCGTGGTGGTGGCTGTGCGTGGTGGTGGCAGTGTGTGGTGGTGGCTGTGTGTGTGTGGTGGTGGCTGTGTGTGGTGGTGGCTGTGTGTGGTGGCGGTGTGCGGTGGCTGTGTGTGGTGGTGGCTGTGTGTGGTGGTGGCTGTGTGTGCTGGTGGTTGTGTGGGTGGTGGTGGCTGTGTGTGGTGGTGGCTGTGTGTGTGGTGGCTGTGTGTGGTGGTGGCTGTGTGTATGTGGTGGTGGCTGTGTGTGTGGTGGTGGCTTTGTGTGGTGGTGGCTGTGTGTGGTGGTGGCTGTGTATGGTGGTGGCTGTGTGTGGTGGTGGTTGTGTGTGTGGTGGCTGTGTGTGGTGGTGGCTATGTGTGTGGTGGCGGTGTGTGTTGGTGGCTGTGTGTGGTGGTGGCTGTGTGTGGTGGTGGCTGTTTATGGTGGTGGCTGTGTGTGGTGGTGGCTGTGTGTGTGGTGGTGGCTGTGTGTATGGTGGTGGCTGTGTGTGTGGTGGTGGCTGTACGTGGTGGTGGCTGTGTGTGGTGGTGGCTGTGTGTGTGGTGGCTGTGTGTCGTGGTGGCTGTGTGTGTGGTGGTGGCTGTATGTGTGGTGGTGGCTGTGTGTGGTGGTGGCTGTGTGTGGTGGTGGCTGTGTGTGGTGGCTGTTTGTGGTGGCTGTGTGTGGTGGTGGCTGTGTGTGGTGGTGGTTGTGTGTGTGGTGGTGGCTGTGTGTGTGTGGTGGTGGCTGTGTGTGGTGGCTGTGTGCGGTGGCTGTGTGTGGTGGTGGCTGTGTGTGGTGGTGGCTGTGTGTGCTGGTGGTTGTGTGGGTGGTGGTGGCTGTGTGTGGTGGTGGCTGTGTGTGTGGTGGCTGTGTGTGGTGGTGGCTGTGTGTATGTGGTGGTGGCTGTGTGTGTGGTGGTGGCTTTGTGTGGTGGTGGCTGTGTGTGGTGGTGGCTGTGTATGGTGGTGGCTGTGTGTGGTGGTGGTTGTGTGTGTGGTGGCTGTGTGTGGTGGTGGCTTTGTGTGGTGGTGGCTGTGTGTGGTGGTGGCTGTGTGTGGTGGTGGCTGTTTATGGTGGTGGCTGTGTGTGGTGGTGGCTGTGTGTGTGGTGGTGGCTGTGTGTGTGGTGGTGGCTGTACGTGGTGGTGGCTGTGTGTGGTGGTGGCTGTGTGTGTGGTGGCTGTGTGTCGTGGTGGCTGTGTGTGTGGTGGTGGCTGTGTGTGGTGGTGGCTGTGTGAGGTGGTGGCTGTGTGAGGTGGTGGCTGTGTGAGGTGGTGGCTGTTTGTGGTGGCTGTGTGTGGTGGTGGCTGTGTGTGGTGGTGGTTGTGTGTGTGGTGGTGGCTGTGTGTGTGGTGGTGGCTGTGTGTGGTGGTGGCCGTGTTTGGTGGTGGCTGTGTGTAGTGGTGGCTGTGTGTATGTGGTGGTGGCTGTGTGTGTGGTGGTAGCTGTGTTTGGTGGTGGTGACTGTGTGTGTGGTGGTGGCTGTGTGTGGTGGTGGCTGTGTGTGGTGGTGGCAGTGTGTGGTGGTGGCTGTGTGTGTGTGATGGTGGCTGTGTGTGGTGGTGGCTGTGTGTGGTGGCTGTGTGTGGTGGTGGCTGTGTGTGGTGGTGGCTGTGTGTGGTGGTGGCAGTGTGTGTGGTGGCGGTGTGTGGTGGTGGCTGTGTGTGGTGGTGGCTGTGTGTGGTGGTGGCTGTTTATGGTGGTGGCTGTGTGTGGTGGTGGCTGTGTGTGTGGTGGTGGCTGTGTGTGTGGTGGTGGCTGTGCGTGGTGGTGGCTGTGTGTGGTGGTGGCTGTGTGTGTGGTGGCTGTGTTTGTGGTGGCTGTGTGTGGTGGTGGCTGTGTGTGGTGGTGGCTGTGTGTGGTGGTGGCTGTGTGTGGTGGTGGCTGTGTGTGGTGGCTGTGTGTGGTGGTGGCTGTGTGTGGTGGTGGTTGTGTGTGTGGTGGTGGCTGTGTGTGTGTGTGGTGGCTGTGTGTGGTGGTGGCTGTGTGTGGTGGTGGCTGTGTGTGGTGGTGGCTGTGTGTGGTGGTGGCTGTGTGTATGTGGTGGTGGCTGTGTTTGGTGGTGGTGACTGTGTGTGTGGTGGTGGCTGTGCGTGGTGGTGGCTGTGCGTGGTGGTGGCAGTGTGTGGTGGTGGCTGTGTGTGTGTGGTGGTGGCTGTGTGTGGTGGTGGCTGTGTGTGGTGGCTGTGTGCGGTGGCTGTGTGTGGTGGTGGCTGTGTGTGGTGGTGGCTGTGTGTGCTGGTGGTTCTGTGTGTGGTGGTGGCTGTGTGTGTGGTGGCTGTGTGTGGTGGTGGCTGTGTGTATGTGGTGGTGGCTGTGTGTGTGGTGGTGGCTTTGTGTGGTGGTGGCTGTGTGTGGTGGTGGCTGTGTATGGTGGTGGCTGTGTCTGGTGGTGGTTGTGTGTGTGGTGGTTGTGTGTGGTGGTGGCTATGTGTGTGGTGGCGGTGTGTGGTGGTGGCTGTGTGTGGTGGTTGCTGTGTGTGGTGGTGGCTGTTTATGGTGGTGGCTGTGTGTGGTGGTGGCTGTGTGTGTGGTGGTGACTGTGTGTATGGTGGTGGCTGTGTGTGTGGTGGTGGCTGTACGTGGTGGTGGCTGTGTGTGGTGGTGGCTGTGTGTGTGGTGGCTGTTTGTCGTGGTGGCTGTGTGTGTGGTGGTGGCTGTATGTGTGGTGGTGGCTGTGTGTGGTGGTGGCTGTGTGTGGTGGTGGCTGTGTGTGGTGGCTGTTTGTGGTGGCTGTGTGTGGTGGTTGCTGTGTGTGGTGGTGGTTGTGTGTGTGGTGGTGGCTGTGTGTGTGTGTGGTGGCTGTGTGTGTGGTGGCTGTGTGTGGTGGTGGCTGTGTGTGGTGGCTGTGTGCGGTGGCTGTGTGTGGTGGTGGCTGTGTGTGCTGGTGGCTGTGTGTGCTGGTGGTTGTGTGGATGGTGGTGGCTGTGTGTGGTGGTGGCTGTGTGTGTGGTGGCTGTGTGTGGTGGTGGCTGTGTGTATGTGGTGGTGGCTGTGTGTGTGGTGGTGGCTTTGTGTGGTGGTGGCTGTGTGTGGTGGTGGCTGTGTATGGTGGTGGCTGTGTGTGGTGGTGGTTGTGTGTGTGGTGGCTGTGTGTGGTGGTGGCTTTGTGTGTGGTGGCGGTGTGTGGTGGTGGCTGTGTGTGGTGGTGGCTGTGTGTGGTGGTGGCTGTTTGTGGTGGTGGCTGTGTGTGGTGGTGGCTGTGTGTGTGGTGGTGGCTGTGTGTGTGGTGGTGGCTGTACGTGGTGGTGGCTGTGTGTGGTGGTGGCTGTGTGTGTGGTGGCTGTGTGTCGTGGTGGCTGTGTGTGTGGTGGTGGCTGTGTGTGGTGGTGGCTGTGTGAGGTGGTGGCTGTGTGAGGTGGTGGCTGTGTGAAGTGGTGGCTGTTTGTGGTGGCTGTGTGTGGTGGTGGCTGTGTGTGGTGGTGGTTGTGTGTGTGGTGGTGGCTGTGTGTGTGTGTGGTGGCTGTGTGTGGTGGTGGCTGTGTGTGGTGGTGGCCGTGTGTGGTGGTGGCTGTGTGTGGTGGTGGCTGTGTGTATGTGGTGGTGGCTGTGTGTGTGGTGGTGGCTGTGTTTGGTGGTGGTGACTGTGTGTGTGGTGGTGGCTGTGTGTGGTGGTGGCTGTGTGTGGTGGTGGCAGTGTGTGGTGGTGGCTGTGTGTGGTGGTGGCTGTGTGTGGTGGCTGTGTGTGGTGGTGGCTGTGTGTGGTGGTGGCTGTGTGTGGTGGTGGTTGTGTGGGTGGTGGTGGTTGTGTGTGGTGGTGGCTGTGTGTGTGGTGGCTGTGTGTGGTGGTGGCTGTGTGTATGTGGTGGTGGCTGTGTGTGTGGTGGTGGCTGTGTGTGGTGGTGGCTGTGTGTGGTGGTGGCTGTGTATGGTGGTGGCTGTGTGTGGTGGTGGTTGTGTGTGTGGTGGCTGTGTGTGGTGGTGGCTGTGTGTGGTGGTGGCTGTGTGTGGTGGCTGTGTGCGGTGGCTGTGTGTGGTGGTGGCAGTGTGTGGTGGTGGCTGTGTGTGTGTGGTGGTGGCTGTGTGTGGTGGTGGCTGTGTGTGGTGGCTGTGTGCGGTGGCTGTGTCTGGTGGTGGCTGTATGTGGTGGTGGCTGTGTGTGGTGGTGGCTGTGTGTGGTGCATGTGTGTGGTGGCTGTGTGTGTGGTGGTGGCTGTGTGTGGTGGTGGTTGTGTGTGTGGTGGTGGCTGTGTGTGTGTGGTGGCTGTGTGTGGTGGTGGCTGTGTGTGGTGGTGGCTGTGTTTGTGTGTGTGGCTGTGTGTGGTGGCTGTGTGTGGTGGTGGCTGTGTTTGGTGGTGGCTGTGTGTATGTGGTGGTGGCTGTGTGTGTGGTGGTGGCTGTGTTTGGTGGTGGCTGTGTGTGGTGGTGGCTGTGCGTGGTGGTGGCTGTGTGTGGTGGTGGCAGTGTGTGGTGGCGGTGTGTGGTGGTGGCTGTGTGTGGTGGTGGCTGTGTGTGGTGGTGGCTGTTTATGGTGGTGGCTGTGTGTGGTGGTGGCTGTGTGTGGTGGTGGCTGTGTGTGTGGTGGTGGCTGTGTGTGTGGTGGTGGCTGTGCGTGGTGGTGGCTGTGTGTGGTGGTGGCTGTGTGTGTGGTGGCTGTGTGTGTGGTGGCTGTGTGTGGTGGTGGCTGTGTGTGGTGGTGGCTGTGTGTGGTGGTGGCTGTGTGTGGTGGTGGCTGTGTGTGGTGGCTGTGTGTGGTGGTGGCTGTGTGTGGTGGTGGTTGTGTGTGTGGTGGTGGCTGTGTGTGTGTGTGGTGGCTGTGTGTGGTGGTGGCTGTGTGTGGTGGTGGCTGTGTGTGGTGGTGGTTGTGTGTGTGGTGGTGGCTGTGTGTGTGTGTGGTGGCTGTGTGTGGTGGTGGCTGTGTGTGGTGGTGGCTGTGTGTGGTGGTGGCTGTGTGTGGTGGTGGCTGTGTGTATGTGGTGGTGGCTGTGTTTGGTGGTGGTGACTGTGTGTGTGGTGGTGGCTGTGCGTGGTGGTGGCTGTGCGTGGTGGTGGCAGTGTGTGGTGGTGGCTGTGTGTGTGTGGTGGTGGCTGTGTGTGGTGGTGGCTGTGTGTGGTGGCTGTGTGCGGTGGCTGTGTGTGGTGGTGGCTGTGTGTGGTGGTGGCTGTGTGTGGTGGTGGCTGTGTGTGGTGGCTGTGTGTGGTGGTGGCTGTGTGTGGTGGTGGCTGTGTGTGGTGGTGGCTGTGTGTGGTGGTGGCTGTGTGTGGTGGTGGCTGTGTGTGGTGGCTGTGTGTGGTGGTGGCTGTGTGTGGTGGTGGTTGTGTGTGTGGTGGTGGCTGTGTGTGTGTGTGGTGGCTGTGTGTGGTGGTGGCTGTGTGTGGTGGTGGCTGTGTGTGGTGGTGGCTGTGTGTGGTGGTGGCTGTGTGTATGTGGTGGTGGCTGTGTTTGGTGGTGGTGACTGTGTGTGTGGTGGTGGCTGTGCGTGGTGGTGGCTGTGCGTGGTGGTGGCAGTGTGTGGTGGTGGCTGTGTGTGTGTGGTGGTGGCTGTGTGTGGTGGTGGCTGTGTGTGGTGGCTGTGTGCGGTGGCTGTGTGTGGTGGTGGCTGTGTGTGGTGGTGGCTGTGTGTGCTGGTGGTTCTGTGTGTGGTGGTGGCTGTGTGTGTGGTGGCTGTGTGTGGTGGTGGCTGTGTGTATGTGGTGGTGGCTGTGTGTGTGGTGGTGGCTTTGTGTGGTGGTGGCTGTGTGTGGTGGTGGCTGTGTATGGTGGTGGCTGTGTCTGGTGGTGGTTGTGTGTGTGGTGGTTGTGTGTGGTGGTGGCTATGTGTGTGGTGGCGGTGTGTGGTGGTGGCTGTGTGTGGTGGTTGCTGTGTGTGGTGGTGGCTGTTTATGGTGGTGGCTGTGTGTGGTGGTGGCTGTGTGTGTGGTGGTGACTGTGTGTATGGTGGTGGCTGTGTGTGTGGTGGTGGCTGTACGTGGTGGTGGCTGTGTGTGGTGGTGGCTGTGTGTGTGGTGGCTGTGTGTCGTGGTGGCTGTGTGTGTGGTGGTGGCTGTATGTGTGGTGGTGGCTGTGTGTGGTGGTGGCTGTGTGTGGTGGTGGCTGTGTGTGGTGGCTGTTTGTGGTGGCTGTGTGTGGTGGTGGCTGTGTGTGGTGGTGGTTGTGTGTGTGGTGGTGGCTGTGTGTGTGTGTGGTGGCTGTGTGTGTGGTGGCTGTGTGTGGTGGTGGCTGTGTGTGGTGGCTGTGTGCGGTGGCTGTGTGTGGTGGTGGCTGTGTGTGCTGGTGGCTGTGTGTGCTGGTGGTTGTGTGGGTGGTGGTGGCTGTGTGTGGTGGTGGCTGTGTGTGTGGTGGCTGTGTGTGGTGGTGGCTGTGTGTATGTGGTGGTGGCTGTGTGTGTGGTGGTGGCTTTGTGTGGTGGTGGCTGTGTGTGGTGGTGGCTGTGTATGGTGGTGGCTGTGTGTGGTGGTGGTTGTGTGTGTGGTGGCTGTGTGTGGTGGTGGCTTTGTGTGTGGTGGCGGTGTGTGGTGGTGGCTGTGTGTGGTGGTGGCTGTGTGTGGTGGTGGCTGTTTGTGGTGGTGGCTGTGTGTGGTGGTGGCTGTGTGTGTGGTGGTGGCTGTGTGTGTGGTGGTGGCTGTACGTGGTGGTGGCTGTGTGTGGTGGTGGCTGTGTGTGTGGTGGCTGTGTGTCGTGGTGGCTGTGTGTGTGGTGGTGGCTGTGTGTGGTGGTGGCTGTGTGAGGTGGTGGCTGTGTGAGGTGGTGGCTGTGTGAAGTGGTGGCTGTTTGTGGTGGCTGTGTGTGGTGGTGGCTGTGTGTGGTGGTGGTTGTGTGTGTGGTGGTGGCTGTGTGTGTGTGTGGTGGCTGTGTGTGGTGGTGGCTGTGTGTGGTGGTGGCCGTGTGTGGTGGTGGCTGTGTGTGGTGGTGGCTGTGTGTATGTGGTGGTGGCTGTGTGTGTGGTGGTGGCTGTGTTTGGTGGTGGTGACTGTGTGTGTGGTGGTGGCTGTGTGTGGTGGTGGCTGTGTGTGGTGGTGGCAGTGTGTGGTGGTGGCTGTGTGTGTGTGATGGTGGCTGTGTGTGGTGGTGGCTGTGTGTGGTGGCTGTGTGTGGTGGTGGCTGTGTGTGGTGGTGGCTGTGTGTGGTGGTGGTTGTGTGGGTGGTGGTGGTTGTGTGTGGTGGTGGCTGTGTGTGTGGTGGCTGTGTGTGGTGGTGGCTGTGTGTATGTGGTGGTGGCTGTGTGTGTGGTGGTGGCTGTGTGTGGTGGTGGCTGTGTGTGGTGGTGGCTGTGTATGGTGGTGGCTGTGTGTGGTGGTGGTTGTGTGTGTGGTGGCTGTGTGTGGTGGTGGCTGTGTGTGGTGGTGGCTGTGTGTGGTGGCTGTGTGCGGTGGCTGTGTGTGGTGGTGGCAGTGTGTGGTGGTGGCTGTGTGTGTGTGGTGGTGGCTGTGTGTGGTGGTGGCTGTGTGTGGTGGCTGTGTGCGGTGGCTGTGTCTGGTGGTGGCTGTATGTGGTGGTGGCTGTGTGTGGTGGTGGCTGTGTGTGGTGCATGTGTGTGGTGGCTGTGTGTGTGGTGGTGGCTGTGTGTGGTGGTGGTTGTGTGTGTGGTGGTGGCTGTGTGTGTGTGGTGGCTGTGTGTGGTGGTGGCTGTGTGTGGTGGTGGCTGTGTTTGTGTGTGTGGCTGTGTGTGGTGGCTGTGTGTGGTGGTGGCTGTGTTTGGTGGTGGCTGTGTGTATGTGGTGGTGGCTGTGTGTGTGGTGGTGGCTGTGTTTGGTGGTGGCTGTGTGTGGTGGTGGCTGTGCGTGGTGGTGGCTGTGTGTGGTGGTGGCAGTGTGTGGTGGCGGTGTGTGGTGGTGGCTGTGTGTGGTGGTGGCTGTGTGTGGTGGTGGCTGTTTATGGTGGTGGCTGTGTGTGGTGGTGGCTGTGTGTGGTGGTGGCTGTGTGTGTGGTGGTGGCTGTGTGTGTGGTGGTGGCTGTGCGTGGTGGTGGCTGTGTGTGGTGGTGGCTGTGTGTGTGGTGGCTGTGTGTGGTGGTGGCTGTGTGTGGTGGCTGTGTGTGGTGGTGGCTGTGTGTGGTGGTGGTTGTGTGTGTGGTGGTGGCTGTGTGTGTGTGGTGGCTGTGTGTGGTGGTGGCTGTGTGTGGTGGTGGCTGTGTTTGTGTGTGTGGCTGTGTGTGGTGGCTGTGTGTGGTGGTGGCTGTGTGTGGTGGTGGCTGTGTGTATGTGGTGGTGGTTGTGTGTGTGGTGGTGGCTGTGTTTGGTGGTGGCTGTGTGTGGTGGTGGCTGTGCGTGGTGGTGGCTGTGTGTGGTGGTGGCAGTGTGTGGTGGCGGTGTGTGGTGGTGGCTGTGTGTGGTGGTGGCTGTGTGTGGTGGTGGCTGTTTATGGTGGTGGCTGTGTGTGGTGGTGGCTGTGTGTGTGGTGGTGGCTGTGTGTGTGGTGGTGGCTGTGTGTGTGGTGGTGGCTGTGCGTGGTGGTGGCTGTGTGTGGTGGTGGCTGTGCGTGGTGGTGGCTGTGTGTGGTGGTGGCTGTGTGTGTGGTGGCTGTGTGTGTGGTGGCTGTGTGTGGTGGTGGCTGTGTGTGGTGGTGGCTGTGTGTGGTGGTGGCTGTGTGTGGTGGCTGTGTGTGGTGGCTGTGTGTGGTGGTGGCTGTGTGTGTGTGGTGGTGGCTGTGTGTGTGTGTGGTGGCTGTGTGTGGTGGTGGCTGTGTGTGGTGGTGGCTGTGTGTGGTGGTGGTTGTGTGTATGTGGTGGTGGCTGTGTGTGTGGTGGTGGCTGTGTGTGGTGGTGGCTGTGTTTGTGTGTGTGGCTGTGTGTGGTGGCTGTGTGTGGTGGTGGCTGTGTGTGGCGGTGGCTGTGTGTATGTGGTGGTGGCTGTGTGTGTGGTGGTGGCTGTGTTTGGTGGTGGCTGTGTGTGGTGGTGGCTGTGCGTGGTGGTGGCTGTGTGTGGTGGAGGCTGTGTGTGGTGGTGGCTGTGTGTGGTGGTGGCTGTGTGTATGTGGTGGTGGCTGTGTGTGTGTGGTGGTGGCTGTGTTTGGTGGTGGTGACTGTGCGTGTGGTGGTTGCTGTGCGTGGTGGTGGCTGTGTGTGGTGGTGGCAGTGTGTGGTGGTGGCAGTGTGTGGTGGTGGCTGTGCGTGGTGGTGGCTGTGTGTGGTGGCTGTGTGCGGTGGCTGTGTGTGGTGGTGGCAGTGTGTGGTGGTGGCTGTGTGTGTGTGGTGGTGGCTGTGTGTGGTGGTGGCTGTGTGTGGTGGCTGTGTGCGGTGGCTGTGTGTGGTGGTGGCTGAATGTGGTGGTGGCTGTGTGTGTGGTGGCTGTGTGTGGTGGTGGCTGTGTGTGGTGGCTGTGTGTGGTGGTGGCTGTGTGTGGTGGTGGTTGTGTGTGTGGTGGTGGCTGTGTGTGTGTGGTGGCTGTGTGTGGTGGTGGCTGTGTGTGGTGGTGGCTGTGTTTGTGTGTGTGGCTGTGTGTGGTGGCTGTGTGTGGTGGTGGCTGTGTGTGGTGGTGGCTGTGTGTATGTGGTGGTGGTTGTGTGTGTGGTGGTGGCTGTGTTTGGTGGTGGCTGTGTGTGGTGGTGGCTGTGCGTGGTGGTGGCTGTGTGTGGTGGTGGCAGTGTGTGGTGGCGGTGTGTGGTGGTGGCTGTGTGTGGTGGTGGCTGTGTGTGGTGGTGGCTGTTTATGGTGGTGGCTGTGTGTGGTGGTGGCTGTGTGTGTGGTGGTGGCTGTGTGTGTGGTGGTGGCTGTGTGTGTGGTGGTGGCTGTGCGTGGTGGTGGCTGTGTGTGGTGGTGGCTGTGTGTGTGGTGGCTGTGTGTGTGGTGGCTGTGTGTGGTGGTGGCTGTTTATGGTGGTGGCTGTGTGTGGTGGTGGCTGTGTGTGGTGGCTGTGTGTGGTGGCTGTGTGTGGTGGTGGCTGTGTGTGGTGGTGGTTGTGTGTGTGGTGGTGGCTGTGTGTGTGTGTGGTGGCTGTGTGTGGTGGTGGCTGTGTGTGGTGGTGGCTGTGTGTGGTGGTGGCTGTGTGTGGTGGTGGTTGTGTGTATGTGGTGGTGGCTGTGTGTGTGGTGGTGGCTGTGTGTGGTGGTGGCTGTGTTTGTGTGTGTGGCTGTGTGTGGTGGCTGTGTGTGGTGGTGGCTGTGTGTGGCGGTGGCTGTGTGTATGTGGTGGTGGCTGTGTGTGTGGTGGTGGCTGTGTTTGGTGGTGGCTGTGTGTGGTGGTGGCTGTGCGTGGTGGTGGCTGTGTGTGGTGGTGGCAGTGTGTGTGGTGGCGGTGTGTGGTGGTGGCTGTGTGTGGTGGTGGCTGTGTGTGGTGGTGGCTGTTTGTGGTGGTGGCTGTGTGTGGTGGTGGCTGTGTGTGTGGTGGTGGCTGTGTGTGTGGTGGTGGCTGTGTGTGTGGTGGTGGCTGTGCGTGGTGGTGGCTGTGTGTGTGGTGGCTGTGTGTGTGGTGGCTGTGTGTGGTGGTGGCTCTGTGTGGTGGTGGCTGTGTGTGGTGGTGGCTGTGTGTGGTGGTGGCTGTGTGTGGTGGCTGTGTGTGGTGGCTGTGTGTGGTGGTGGCTGTGTGTGGTGGTGGCTGTGTGTGGTGGTGGCTGTGTGTGGTGGTGGCTGTGTGTGGTGGCTGTGTGTGGTGGTGGCTGTGTGTGGTGGTGGTTGTGTGTGTGGTGGTGGCTGTGTGTGTGTGTGGTGGCTGTGTGTGGTGGTGGCTGTGTGTGGTGGTGGCTGTGTGTGGTGGTGGCTGTGTGTGGTGGTGGCTGTGTGTATGTGGTGGTGGCTGTGTGTGTGGTGGTGGCTGTGTTTGGTGGTGGTGACTGTGCGTGTGGTGGTGGCTGTGCGTGGTGGTGGCTGTGTGTGGTGGTGGCAGTGTGTGGTGGTGGCAGTGTGTGGTGGTGGCAGTGTGTGGTGGTGGCTGTGTGTGTGTGGTGGTGGCTGTGTGTGGTGGTGGCTGTGTGTGGTGGCTGTGTGTGGTGGTGGCTGTGTGTGGTGGTGGCTGTGTGTGGTGGTGGTTGTGTGTGGTGGCTGTGTGTGGGGGCTGTGTGTGGTGGTGGCTGTGTGTGGTGGTGGTTGTGTGTGTGGTGGTGGCTGTGTGTGTGTGTGGTGGCTGTGTGTGGTGGTGGCTGTGTGTGGTGGTGGCTGTGTGTGGTGGAGGCTGTGTGTGGTGGTGGCTGTGTGTGGTGGTGGCTGTGTGTATGTGGTGGTGGCTGTGTGTATGTGGTGGTGGCTGTGTTTGGTGGTGGTGACTGTGCGTGTGGTGGTTGCTGTGCGTGGTGGTGGCTGTGTGTGGTGGTGGCAGTGTGTGGTGGTGGCAGTGTGTGGTGGTGGCTGTGCGTGGTGGTGGCTGTGTGTGGTGGCTGTGTGCGGTGGCTGTGTGTGGTGGTGGCAGTGTGTGGTGGTGGCTGTGTGTGTGTGGTGGTGGCTGTGTGTGGTGGTGGCTGTGTGTGGTGGCTGTGTGCGGTGGCTGTGTGTGGTGGTGGCTGAATGTGGTGGTGGCTGTGTGTGTGGTGGCTGTGTGTGGTGGTGGCTGTGTGTGGTGGCTGTGTGTGGTGGTGGCTGTGTGTGGTGGTGGTTGTGTGTGTGGTGGTGGCTGTGTGTGTGTGGTGGCTGTGTGTGGTGGTGGCTGTGTGTGGTGGTGGCTGTGTTTGTGTGTGTGGCTGTGTGTGGTGGCTGTGTGTGGTGGTGGCTGTGTGTGGTGGTGGCTGTGTGTATGTGGTGGTGGTTGTGTGTGTGGTGGTGGCTGTGTTTGGTGGTGGCTGTGTGTGGTGGTGGCTGTGCGTGGTGGTGGCTGTGTGTGGTGGTGGCAGTGTGTGGTGGCGGTGTGTGGTGGTGGCTGTGTGTGGTGGTGGCTGTGTGTGGTGGTGGCTGTTTATGGTGGTGGCTGTGTGTGGTGGTGGCTGTGTGTGTGGTGGTGGCTGTGTGTGTGGTGGTGGCTGTGTGTGTGGTGGTGGCTGTGCGTGGTGGTGGCTGTGTGTGGTGGTGGCTGTGTGTGTGGTGGCTGTGTGTGTGGTGGCTGTGTGTGGTGGTGGCTGTGTGTGGTGGTGGCTGTGTGTGGTGGTGGCTGTGTGTGGTGGCTGTGTGTGGTGGCTGTGTGTGGTGGTGGTTGTGTGTGTGGTGGTGGCTGTGTGTGTGTGTGGTGGCTGTGTGTGGTGGTGGCTGTGTGTGGTGGTGGCTGTGTGTGGTGGTGGCTGTGTGTGGTGGTGGTTGTGTGTATGTGGTGGTGGCTGTGTGTGTGGTGGTGGCTGTGTTTGGTGGTGGTGACTGTGCGTGTGGTGGTGGCTGTGCGTGGTGGTGGCTGTGTGTGGTGGTGGCAGTGTGTGGTGGTGGCTGTGTGTGTGTGGTGGTGGCTGTGTGTGGTGGTGGCTGTGTGTGGTGGCTGTGTGCTGTGGCCGTGTGTGGTGGTGGCTGAATGTGGTGGTGGTTGTGTGGGTGGTGGTGGCTGTGTGTGGTGGTGGCTGTGTGTGTGGTGGCTGTGTGTGGTGGTGGCTGTATGTGGTGGCGGCTGTGTGTGTGTGGTGGCAGTGTGTGGTGGTGGCTGTGTGTGGTGGTGGCTGTGTATGGTGGTGGCTGTGTGTGGTGGTGGTTGTGTGTGTGGTGGCTGTGTGTGGTGGTGGCTATGTGTGTGGTGGCGGTGTGTGGTGGTGGCTGTGTGTGGTGGTGGCTGTGTGTGGTGGTGGCTGTTTATGGTGGTGGCTGTGTGTGGTGGTGGCTGTGTGTGTGGTGGTGGCTGTGTGTGTGGTGGTGGCTGTGTGTGTGGTGGTGGCTGTGTGTGGTGGTTGCTGTGTGTGGTGGTGGCTGTGTGTGGTGGCTGTGTGTGGTGGCTGTGTGTGGTGGTGGCTGTGTGTGGTGGTGGTTGTGTGTGTGGTGGTGGCTGTGTGTGTGTGTGGTGGCTGTGTGTGGTGGTGGCTGTGTGTTGTGGTGGCTGTGTGTGGTGGTGGCAGTGTGTGTGGTGGCGGTGTGTGGTGGTGGCTGTGTGTGGTGGTGGCTGTGTGTGGTGGTGGCTGTTTATGGTGGTGGCTGTGTGTGGTGGTGGCTGTGTGTGTGGTGGTGGCTGTGTGTGTGGTGGTGGCTGTGCGTGGTGGTGGCTGTGTGTGGTGGTGGCTGTGTGTATGTGGTGGTGGCTGTGTGTGTGGTGGTGGCTGTGTTTGGTGGTGGTGACTGTGTGTGTGGTGGTGGCTGTGTGTGGTGGTGGCTGTGTGTGGTGGTGGCAGTGTGTGGTGGTGGCTGTGTGTGTGTGATGGTGGCTGTGTGTGGTGGTGGCTGTGTGTGGTGGCTGTGTGTGGTGGTGGCTGTGTGTGGTGGTGGCTGTGTGTGGTGGTGGTTGTGTGGGTGGTGGTGGTTGTGTGTGGTGGTGGCTGTGTGTGTGGTGGCTGTGTGTGTGGTGGCTGTGTGTGGTGGTGGCTGTGTGTATGTGGTGGTGGCTGTGTGTGTGGTGGTGGCTGTGTGTGGTGGTGGCTGTGTGTGGTGGTGGCTGTGTATGGTGGTGGCTGTGTGTGGTGGTGGTTGTGTGTGTGGTGGCTGTGTGTGGTGGTGGCTGTGTGTGGTGGTGGCTGTGTGTGGTGGCTGTGTGCGGTGGCTGTGTGTGGTGGTGGCAGTGTGTGGTGGTGGCTGTGTGTGTGTGGTGGTGGCTGTGTGTGGTGGTGGCTGTGTGTGGTGGCTGTGTGCGGTGGCTGTGTCTGGTGGTGGCTGTATGTGGTGGTGGCTGTGTGTGGTGGTGGCTGTGTGTGGTGCATGTGTGTGGTGGCTGTGTGTGTGGTGGTGGCTGTGTGTGGTGGTGGTTGTGTGTGTGGTGGTGGCTGTGTGTGTGTGGTGGCTGTGTGTGGTGGTGGCTGTGTGTGGTGGTGGCTGTGTTTGTGTGTGTGGCTGTGTGTGGTGGCTATGTGTGGTGGTGGCTGTGTTTGGTGGTGGCTGTGTGTATGTGGTGGTGGCTGTGTGTGTGGTGGTGGCTGTGTTTGGTGGTGGCTGTGTGTGGTGGTGGCTGTGCGTGGTGGTGGCTGTGTGTGGTGGTGGCAGTGTGTGGTGGCGGTGTGTGGTGGTGGCTGTGTGTGGTGGTGGCTGTGTGTGGTGGTGGCTGTTTATGGTGGTGGCTGTGTGTGGTGGTGGCTGTGTGTGGTGGTGGCTGTGTGTGTGGTGGTGGCTGTGTGTGTGGTGGTGGCTGTGCGTGGTGGTGGCTGTGTGTGGTGGTGGCTGTGTGTGTGGTGGCTGTGTGTGTGGTGGCTGTGTGTGGTGGTGGCTGTGTGTGGTGGTGGCTGTGTGTGGTGGTGGCTGTGTGTGTGTGGTGGCTGTGTGTGGTGGTGGCTGTGTGTGGTGGTGGCTGTGTTTGTGTGTGTGGCTGTGTGTGGTGGCTGTGTGTGGTGGTGGCTGTGTGTGGCGGTGGCTGTGTGTATGTGGTGGTGGCTGTGTGTGTGGTGGTGGCTGTGTTTGGTGGTGGCTGTGTGTGGTGGTGGCTGTGCGTGGTGGTGGCTGTGTGTGGTGGTGGCAGTGTGTGTGGTGGCGGTGTGTGGTGGTGGCTGTGTGTGGTGGTGGCTGTGTGTGGTGGTGGCTGTTTGTGGTGGTGGCTGTGTGTGGTGGTGGCTGTGTGTGTGGTGGTGGCTGTGTGTGTGGTGGTGGCTGTGTGTGTGGTGGTGGCTGTGCGTGGTGGTGGCTGTGTGTGTGGTGGCTGTGTGTGGTGGTGGCTCTGTGTGGTGGTGGCTGTGTGTGGTGGTGGCTGTGTGTGGTGGTGGCTGTGTGTGGTGGCTGTGTGTGGTGGCTGTGTGTGGTGGTGGCTGTGTGTGGTGGTGGCTGTGTGTGGTGGTGGCTGTGTGTGGTGGTGGCTGTGTGTGGTGGCTGTGTGTGGTGGTGGCTGTGTGTGGTGGTGGTTGTGTGTGTGGTGGTGGCTGTGTGTGGTGGTGGCTGTGTGTGGTGGTGGCTGTGTGTGTGTGGTGGCTGTGTGTGGTGGTGGCTGTGTGTGGTGGTGGCTGTGTTTGTGTGTGTGGCTGTGTGTGGTGGCTGTGTGTGGTGGTGGCTGTGTGTGGCGGTGGCTGTGTGTATGTGGTGGTGGCTGTGTGTGTGGTGGTGGCTGTGTTTGGTGGTGGCTGTGTGTGGTGGTGGCTGTGCGTGGTGGTGGCTGTGTGTGGTGGTTGCAGTGTGTGTGGTGGCGGTATGTGGTGGTGGCTGTGTGTGGTGGTGGCTGTGTGTGGTGGTGGCTGTTTGTGGTGGTGGCTGTGTGTGGTGGTGGCTGTGTGTGTGGTGGTGGCTGTGTGTGTGGTGGTGGCTGTGTGTGTGGTGGTGGCTGTGCGTGGTGGTGGCTGTGTGTGTGGTGGCTGTGTGTGTGGTGGCTGTGTGTGGTGGTGGCTCTGTGTGGTGGTGGCTGTGTGTGGTGGTGGCTGTGTGTGGTGGTGGCTGTGTGTGGTGGCTGTGTGTGGTGGCTGTGTGTGGTGGTGGCTGTGTGTGGTGGTGGCTGTGTGTGGTGGTGGCTGTGTGTGGTGGTGGCTGTGTGTGGTGGCTGTGTGTGGTGGTGGCTGTGTGTGGTGGTGGTTGTGTGTGTGGTGGTGGCTGTGTGTGTGTGTGGTGGCTGTGTGTGGTGGTGGCTGTGTGTGGTGGTGGCTGTGTGTGGTGGTGGCTGTGTGTGGTGGTGGCTGTGTGTATGTGGTGGTGGCTGTGTGTGTGGTGGTGGCTGTGTTTGGTGGTGGTGACTGTGCGTGTGGTGGTGGCTGTGCGTGGTGGTGGCTGTGTGTGGTGGTGGCAGTGTGTGGTGGTGGCAGTGTGTGGTGGTGGCAGTGTGTGGTGGTGGCTGTGTGTGTGTGGTGGTGGCTGTGTGTGGTGGTGGCTGTGTGTGGTGGCTGTGTGTGGTGGTGGCTGTGTGTGGTGGTGGCTGTGTGTGGTGGTGGTTGTGTGTGGTGGCTGTGTGTGGGGGCTGTGTGTGGTGGTGGCTGTGTGTGGTGGTGGTTGTGTGTGTGGTGGTGGCTGTGTGTGTGTGTGGTGGCTGTGTGTGGTGGTGGCTGTGTGTGGTGGTGGCTGTGTGTGGTGGAGGCTGTGTGTGGTGGTGGCTGTGTGTGGTGGTGGCTGTGTGTATGTGGTGGTGGCTGTGTGTGTGTGGTGGTGGCTGTGTTTGGTGGTGGTGACTGTGCGTGTGGTGGTTGCTGTGCGTGGTGGTGGCTGTGTGTGGTGGTGGCAGTGTGTGGTGGTGGCAGTGTGTGGTGGTGGCTGTGCGTGGTGGTGGCTGTGTGTGGTGGCTGTGTGCGGTGGCTGTGTGTGGTGGTGGCAGTGTGTGGTGGTGGCTGTGTGTGTGTGGTGGTGGCTGTGTGTGGTGGTGGCTGTGTGTGGTGGCTGTGTGCGGTGGCTGTGTGTGGTGGTGGCTGAATGTGGTGGTGGCTGTGTGTGTGGTGGCTGTGTGTGGTGGTGGCTGTGTGTGGTGGCTGTGTGTGGTGGTGGCTGTGTGTGGTGGTGGTTGTGTGTGTGGTGGTGGCTGTGTGTGTGTGGTGGCTGTGTGTGGTGGTGGCTGTGTGTGGTGGTGGCTGTGTTTGTGTGTGTGGCTGTGTGTGGTGGCTGTGTGTGGTGGTGGCTGTGTGTGGTGGTGGCTGTGTGTATGTGGTGGTGGTTGTGTGTGTGGTGGTGGCTGTGTTTGGTGGTGGCTGTGTGTGGTGGTGGCTGTGCGTGGTGGTGGCTGTGTGTGGTGGTGGCAGTGTGTGGTGGCGGTGTGTGGTGGTGGCTGTGTGTGGTGGTGGCTGTGTGTGGTGGTGGCTGTTTATGGTGGTGGCTGTGTGTGGTGGTGGCTGTGTGTGTGGTGGTGGCTGTGTGTGTGGTGGTGGCTGTGTGTGTGGTGGTGGCTGTGCGTGGTGGTGGCTGTGTGTGGTGGTGGCTGTGTGTGTGGTGGCTGTGTGTGTGGTGGCTGTGTGTGGTGGTGGCTGTGTGTGGTGGTGGCTGTGTGTGGTGGTGGCTGTGTGTGGTGGCTGTGTGTGGTGGCTGTGTGTGGTGGTGGCTGTGTGTGGTGGTGGTTGTGTGTGTGGTGGTGGCTGTGTGTGTGTGTGGTGGCTGTGTGTGGTGGTGGCTGTGTGTGGTGGTGGCTGTGTGTGGTGGTGGCTGTGTGTGGTGGTGGTTGTGTGTATGTGGTGGTGGCTGTGTGTGTGGTGGTGGCTGTGTTTGGTGGTGGTGACTGTGCGTGTGGTGGTGGCTGTGCGTGGTGGTGGCTGTGTGTGGTGGTGGCAGTGTGTGGTGGTGGCTGTGTGTGTGTGGTGGTGGCTGTGTGTGGTGGTGGCTGTGTGTGGTGGCTGTGTGCTGTGGCCGTGTGTGGTGGTGGCTGAATGTGGTGGTGGTTGTGTGGGTGGTGGTGGCTGTGTGTGGTGGTGGCTGTGTGTGTGGTGGCTGTGTGTGGTGGTGGCTGTATGTGGTGGCGGCTGTGTGTGTGTGGTGGCAGTGTGTGGTGGTGGCTGTGTGTGGTGGTGGCTGTGTATGGTGGTGGCTGTGTGTGGTGGTGGTTGTGTGTGTGGTGGCTGTGTGTGGTGGTGGCTATGTGTGTGGTGGCGGTGTGTGGTGGTGGCTGTGTGTGGTGGTGGCTGTGTGTGGTGGTGGCTGTGTGTGGTGGTGGCTGTGTGTGTGGTGGTGGCTGTGTGTGTGGTGGTGGCTGTGTGTGTGGTGGTGGCTGTGTGTGGTGGTTGCTGTGTGTGGTGGTGGCTGTGTGTGGTGGCTGTGTGTGGTGGCTGTGTGTGGTGGTGGCTGTGTGTGGTGGTGGTTGTGTGTGTGGTGGTGGCTGTGTGTGTGTGTGGTGGCTGTGTGTGGTGGTGGCTGTGTGTTGTGGTGGCTGTGTGTGGTGGTGGCAGTGTGTGTGGTGGCGGTGTGTGGTGGTGGCTGTGTGTGGTGGTGGCTGTGTGTGGTGGTGGCTGTTTATGGTGGTGGCTGTGTGTGGTGGTGGCTGTGTGTGTGGTGGTGGCTGTGTGTGTGGTGGTGGCTGTGCGTGGTGGTGGCTGTGTGTGGTGGTGGCTGTGTGTGTGGTGGCTGTGTTTGTGGTGGCTGTGTGTGGTGGTGGCTGTGTGTGGTGGTGGCTGTGTGTGGTGGTGGCTGTGTGTGGTGGCTGTGTGTGGTGGCTGTGTGTGGTGGTGGCTGTGTGTGGTGGTGGTTGTGTGTGTGGTGGTGGCTGTGTGTGGTGGTGGCTGTGTGTATGTGGTGGTGGCTGTGTGTGTGGTGGTGGCTGTGTTTGGTGGTGGTGACTGTGTGTGTGGTGGTGGCTGTGCGTGGTGGTGGCTGTGCGTGGTGGTGGCAGTGTGTGGTGGTGGCTGTGTGTGTGTGGTGGTGGCTGTGTGTGGTGGTGGCTGTGTGTGGTGGCTGTGTGCGGTGGCTGTGTGTGGTGGTGGCTGTGTGTGGTGGTGGCTGTGTGTGCTGGTGGTTGTGTGGGTGGTGGTGGCTGTGTGTGGTGGTGGCTGTGTGTGTGGTGGCTGTGTGTGGTGGTGGCTGTGTGTATGTGGTGGTGGCTGTGTGTGTGGTGGTGGCTTTGTGTGGTGGTGGCTGTGTGTGGTGGTGGCTGTGTATGGTGGTGGCTGTGTGTGGTGGTGGTTGTGTGTGTGGTGGCTGTGTGTGGTGGTGGCTATGTGTGTGGTGGCGGTGTGTGTTGGTGGCTGTGTGTGGTGGTGGCTGTGTGTGGTGGTGGCTGTTTATGGTGGTGGCTGTGTGTGGTGGTGGCTGTGTGTGTGGTGGTGGCTGTGTGTATGGTGGTGGCTGTGTGTGTGGTGGTGGCTGTACGTGGTGGTGGCTGTGTGTGGTGGTGGCTGTGTGTGTGGTGGCTGTGTGTCGTGGTGGCTGTGTGTGTGGTGGTGGCTGTATGTGTGGTGGTGGCTGTGTGTAGTGGTGGCTGTGTGTGGTGGTGGCTGTGTGTGGTGGCTGTTTGTGGTGGCTGTGTGTGGTGGTGGCTGTGTGTGGTGGTGGCTGTGTGTGGTGGTGGCTGTTTATGGTGGTGGCTGTGTGTGGTGGTGGCTGTGTGTGTGGTGGTGGCTGTGTGTGTGGTGGTGGCTGTGCGTGGTGGTGGCTGTGTGTGGTGGTGGCTGTGTGTGTGGTGGCTGTGTTTGTGGTGGCTGTGTGTGGTGGTGGCTGTGTGTGGTGGTGGCTGTGTGTGGTGGTGGCTGTGTGTGGTGGCTGTGTGTGGTGGCTGTGTGTGGTGGTGGCTGTGTGTGGTGGTGGTTGTGTGTGTGGTGGTGGCTGTGTGTGTGTGTGGTGGCTGTGTGTGGTGGTGGCTGTGTGTGGTGGTGGCTGTGTGTGGTGGTGGCTGTGTGTATGTGGTGGTGGCTGTGTGTGTGGTGGTGGCTGTGTTTGGTGGTGGTGACTGTGTGTGTGGTGGTGGCTGTGCGTGGTGGTGGCTGTGCGTGGTGGTGGCAGTGTGTGGTGGTGGCTGTGTGTGTGTGGTGGTGGCTGTGTGTGGTGGTGGCTGTGTGTGGTGGCTGTGTGCGGTGGCTGTGTGTGGTGGTGGCTGTGTGTGGTGGTGGCTGTGTGTGCTGGTGGTTGTGTGGGTGGTGGTGGCTGTGTGTGGTGGTGGCTGTGTGTGTGGTGGCTGTGTGTGGTGGTGGCTGTGTGTATGTGGTGGTGGCTGTGTGTGTGGTGGTGGCTTTGTGTGGTGGTGGCTGTGTGTGGTGGTGGCTGTGTATGGTGGTGGCTGTGTGTGGTGGTGGTTGTGTGTGTGGTGGCTGTGTGTGGTGGTGGCTATGTGTGTGGTGGCGGTGTGTGTTGGTGGCTGTGTGTGGTGGTGGCTGTGTGTGGTGGTGGCTGTTTATGGTGGTGGCTGTGTGTGGTGGTGGCTGTGTGTGTGGTGGTGGCTGTGTGTATGGTGGTGGCTGTGTGTGTGGTGGTGGCTGTACGTGGTGGTGGCTGTGTGTGGTGGTGGCTGTGTGTGTGGTGGCTGTGTGTCGTGGTGGCTGTGTGTGTGGTGGTGGCTGTATGTGTGGTGGTGGCTGTGTGTGGTGGTGGCTGTGTGTGGTGGTGGCTGTGTGTGGTGGCTGTTTGTGGTGGCTGTGTGTGGTGGTGGCTGTGTGTGGTGGTGGTTGTGTGTGTGGTGGTGGCTGTGTGTGTGTGGTGGTGGCTGTGTGTGGTGGCTGTGTGCGGTGGCTGTGTGTGGTGGTGGCTGTGTGTGGTGGTGGCTGTGTGTGCTGGTGGTTGTGTGGGTGGTGGTGGCTGTGTGTGGTGGTGGCTGTGTGTGTGGTGGCTGTGTGTGGTGGTGGCTGTGTGTATGTGGTGGTGGCTGTGTGTGTGGTGGTGGCTTTGTGTGGTGGTGGCTGTGTGTGGTGGTGGCTGTGTATGGTGGTGGCTGTGTGTGGTGGTGGTTGTGTGTGCGGTGGCTGTGTGTGGTGGTGGCTTTGTGTGTGGTGGCGGTGTGTGGTGGTGGCTGTGTTTGGTGGTGGCTGTGTGTGGTGGTGGCTGTTTATGGTGGTGGCTGTGTGTGGTGGTGGCTGTGTGTGTGGTGGTGGCTGTGTGTGTGGTGGTGGCTGTACGTGGTGGTGGCTGTGTGTGGTGGTGGCTGTGTGTGTGGTGGCTGTGTGTCGTGGTGGCTGTGTGTGTGGTGGTGGCTGTGTGTGGTGGTGGCTGTGTGAGGTGGTGGCTGTGTGAGGTGGTGGCTGTGTGAGGTGGTGGCTGTTTGTGGTGGCTGTGTGTGGTGGTGGCTGTGTGTGGTGGTGGTTGTGTGTGTGGTGGTGGCTGTGTGTGTGGTGGTGGCTGTGTGTGGTGGTGGCCGTGTTTGGTGGTGGCTGTGTGTGGTGGTGGCTGTGTGTATGTGGTGGTGGCTGTGTGTGTGGTGGTGGCTGTGTTTGGTGGTGGTGACTGTGTGTGTGGTGGTGGCTGTGTGTGGTGGTGGCTGTGTGTGGTGGTGGCAGTGTGTGGTGGTGGCTGTGTGTGTGTGATGGTGGCTGTGTGTGGTGGTGGCTGTGTGTTGTGGCTGTGTGTGGTGGTGGCTGTGTGTGGTGGTGGCTGTGTGTGGTGGTGGCAGTGTGTGTGGTGGCGGTGTGTGGTGGTGGCTGTGTGTGGTGGTGGCTGTGTGTGGTGGTGGCTGTTTATGGTGGTGGCTGTGTGTGGTGGTGGCTGTGTGTGTGGTGGTGGCTGTGTGTGTGGTGGTGGCTGTGCGTGGTGGTGGCTGTGTGTGGTGGTGGCTGTGTGTGTGGTGGCTGTGTTTGTGGTGGCTGTGTGTGGTGGTGGCTGTGTGTGGTGGTGGCTGTGTGTGGTGGTGGCTGTGTGTGGTGGTGGCTGTGTGTGGTGGTGGCTGTGTGTGGTGGTGGTTGTGTGTATGTGGTGGTGGCTGTGTGTGTGGTGGTGGCTGTGTTTGGTGGTGGTGACTGTGCGTGTGGTGGTGGCTGTGCGTGGTGGTGGCTGTGTGTGGTGGTGGCAGTGTGTGGTGGTGGCTGTGTGTGTGTGGTGGTGGCTGTGTGTGGTGGTGGCTGTGTGTGGTGGCTGTGTGCTGTGGCCGTGTGTGGTGGTGGCTGAATGTGGTGGTGGTTGTGTGGGTGGTGGTGGCTGTGTGTGGTGGTGGCTGTGTGTGTGGTGGCTGTGTGTGGTGGTGGCTGTATGTGGTGGCGGCTGTGTGTGTGTGGTGGCAGTGTGTGGTGGTGGCTGTGTGTGGTGGTGGCTGTGTATGGTGGTGGCTGTGTGTGGTGGTGGTTGTGTGTGTGGTGGCTGTGTGTGGTGGTGGCTATGTGTGTGGTGGCGGTGTGTGGTGGTGGCTGTGTGTGGTGGTGGCTGTGTGTGGTGGTGGCTGTTTATGGTGGTGGCTGTGTGTGGTGGTGGCTGTGTGTGTGGTGGTGGCTGTGTGTGTGGTGGTGGCTGTGTGTGTGGTGGTGGCTGTGTGTGGTGGTTGCTGTGTGTGGTGGTGGCTGTGTGTGGTGGCTGTGTGTGGTGGCTGTGTGTGGTGGTGGCTGTGTGTGGTGGTGGTTGTGTGTGTGGTGGTGGCTGTGTGTGTGTGTGGTGGCTGTGTGTGGTGGTGGCTGTGTGTTGTGGTGGCTGTGTGTGGTGGTGGCAGTGTGTGTGGTGGCGGTGTGTGGTGGTGGCTGTGTGTGGTGGTGGCTGTGTGTGGTGGTGGCTGTTTATGGTGGTGGCTGTGTGTGGTGGTGGCTGTGTGTGTGGTGGTGGCTGTGTGTGTGGTGGTGGCTGTGCGTGGTGGTGGCTGTGTGTGGTGGTGGCTGTGTGTATGTGGTGGTGGCTGTGTGTGTGGTGGTGGCTGTGTTTGGTGGTGGTGACTGTGTGTGTGGTGGTGGCTGTGTGTGGTGGTGGCTGTGTGTGGTGGTGGCAGTGTGTGGTGGTGGCTGTGTGTGTGTGATGGTGGCTGTGTGTGGTGGTGGCTGTGTGTGGTGGCTGTGTGTGGTGGTGGCTGTGTGTGGTGGTGGCTGTGTGTGGTGGTGGTTGTGTGGGTGGTGGTGGTTGTGTGTGGTGGTGGCTGTGTGTGTGGTGGCTGTGTGTGTGGTGGCTGTGTGTGGTGGTGGCTGTGTGTATGTGGTGGTGGCTGTGTGTGTGGTGGTGGCTGTGTGTGGTGGTGGCTGTGTGTGGTGGTGGCTGTGTATGGTGGTGGCTGTGTGTGGTGGTGGTTGTGTGTGTGGTGGCTGTGTGTGGTGGTGGCTGTGTGTGGTGGTGGCTGTGTGTGGTGGCTGTGTGCGGTGGCTGTGTGTGGTGGTGGCAGTGTGTGGTGGTGGCTGTGTGTGTGTGGTGGTGGCTGTGTGTGGTGGTGGCTGTGTGTGGTGGCTGTGTGCGGTGGCTGTGTCTGGTGGTGGCTGTATGTGGTGGTGGCTGTGTGTGGTGGTGGCTGTGTGTGGTGCATGTGTGTGGTGGCTGTGTGTGTGGTGGTGGCTGTGTGTGGTGGTGGTTGTGTGTGTGGTGGTGGCTGTGTGTGTGTGGTGGCTGTGTGTGGTGGTGGCTGTGTGTGGTGGTGGCTGTGTTTGTGTGTGTGGCTGTGTGTGGTGGCTGTGTGTGGTGGTGGCTGTGTTTGGTGGTGGCTGTGTGTATGTGGTGGTGGCTGTGTGTGTGGTGGTGGCTGTGTTTGGTGGTGGCTGTGTGTGGTGGTGGCTGTGCGTGGTGGTGGCTGTGTGTGGTGGTGGCAGTGTGTGGTGGCGGTGTGTGGTGGTGGCTGTGTGTGGTGGTGGCTGTGTGTGGTGGTGGCTGTTTATGGTGGTGGCTGTGTGTGGTGGTGGCTGTGTGTGGTGGTGGCTGTGTGTGTGGTGGTGGCTGTGTGTGTGGTGGTGGCTGTGCGTGGTGGTGGCTGTGTGTGGTGGTGGCTGTGTGTGTGGTGGCTGTGTGTGTGGTGGCTGTGTGTGGTGGTGGCTGTGTGTGGTGGTGGCTGTGTGTGGTGGTGGCTGTGTGTGTGTGGTGGCTGTGTGTGGTGGTGGCTGTGTGTGGTGGTGGCTGTGTTTGTGTGTGTGGCTGTGTGTGGTGGCTGTGTGTGGTGGTGGCTGTGTGTGGCGGTGGCTGTGTGTATGTGGTGGTGGCTGTGTGTGTGGTGGTGGCTGTGTTTGGTGGTGGCTGTGTGTGGTGGTGGCTGTGCGTGGTGGTGGCTGTGTGTGGTGGTGGCAGTGTGTGTGGTGGCGGTGTGTGGTGGTGGCTGTGTGTGGTGGTGGCTGTGTGTGGTGGTGGCTGTTTGTGGTGGTGGCTGTGTGTGGTGGTGGCTGTGTGTGTGGTGGTGGCTGTGTGTGTGGTGGTGGCTGTGTGTGTGGTGGTGGCTGTGCGTGGTGGTGGCTGTGTGTGTGGTGGCTGTGTGTGGTGGTGGCTCTGTGTGGTGGTGGCTGTGTGTGGTGGTGGCTGTGTGTGGTGGTGGCTGTGTGTGGTGGCTGTGTGTGGTGGCTGTGTGTGGTGGTGGCTGTGTGTGGTGGTGGCTGTGTGTGGTGGTGGCTGTGTGTGGTGGTGGCTGTGTGTGGTGGCTGTGTGTGGTGGTGGCTGTGTGTGGTGGTGGTTGTGTGTGTGGTGGTGGCTGTGTGTGGTGGTGGCTGTGTGTGGTGGTGGCTGTGTGTGTGTGGTGGCTGTGTGTGGTGGTGGCTGTGTGTGGTGGTGGCTGTGTTTGTGTGTGTGGCTGTGTGTGGTGGCTGTGTGTGGTGGTGGCTGTGTGTGGCGGTGGCTGTGTGTATGTGGTGGTGGCTGTGTGTGTGGTGGTGGCTGTGTTTGGTGGTGGCTGTGTGTGGTGGTGGCTGTGCGTGGTGGTGGCTGTGTGTGGTGGTTGCAGTGTGTGTGGTGGCGGTATGTGGTGGTGGCTGTGTGTGGTGGTGGCTGTGTGTGGTGGTGGCTGTTTGTGGTGGTGGCTGTGTGTGGTGGTGGCTGTGTGTGTGGTGGTGGCTGTGTGTGTGGTGGTGGCTGTGTGTGTGGTGGTGGCTGTGCGTGGTGGTGGCTGTGTGTGTGGTGGCTGTGTGTGTGGTGGCTGTGTTTGGTGGTGGCTCTGTGTGGTGGTGGCTGTGTGTGGTGGTGGCTGTGTGTGGTGGTGGCTGTGTGTGGTGGCTGTGTGTGGTGGCTGTGTGTGGTGGTGGCTGTGTGTGGTGGTGGCTGTGTGTGGTGGTGGCTGTGTGTGGTGGTGG
This sequence comes from Lampetra fluviatilis, assembly GCF_964198595.1. Classification (NCBI taxonomy): domain Eukaryota; kingdom Metazoa; phylum Chordata; class Hyperoartia; order Petromyzontiformes; family Petromyzontidae; genus Lampetra; species Lampetra fluviatilis. The sequence goes on along the minus strand of NC_136337.1, from coordinate 83,650 downwards.
CTGTGTGTGGTGGCTGTGTGTGGTGGTGGCTGTGTGTGGTGGTGGTTGTGTGTGTGGTGGTGGCTGTGTGTGTGTGTGGTGGCTGTGTGTGGTGGTGGCTGTGTGTGGTGGTGGCTGTGTGTGGTGGTGGCTGTGTGTGGTGGTGGCTGTGTGTATGTGGTGGTGGCTGTGTGTGTGGTGGTGGCTGTGTTTGGTGGTGGTGACTGTGCGTGTGGTGGTGGCTGTGCGTGGTGGTGGCTGTGTGTGGTGGTGGCAGTGTGTGGTGGTGGCAGTGTGTGGTGGTGGCAGTGTGTGGTGGTGGCTGTGTGTGTGTGGTGGTGGCTGTGTGTGGTGGTGGCTGTGTGTGGTGGCTGTGTGTGGTGGTGGCTGTGTGTGGTGGTGGCTGTGTGTGGTGGTGGTTGTGTGTGGTGGCTGTGTGTGGGGGCTGTGTGTGGTGGTGGCTGTGTGTGGTGGTGGTTGTGTGTGTGGTGGTGGCTGTGTGTGTGTGTGGTGGCTGTGTGTGGTGGTGGCTGTGTGTGGTGGTGGCTGTGTGTGGTGGAGGCTGTGTGTGGTGGTGGCTGTGTGTGGTGGTGGCTGTGTGTATGTGGTGGTGGCTGTGTGTGTGTGGTGGTGGCTGTGTTTGGTGGTGGTGACTGTGCGTGTGGTGGTTGCTGTGCGTGGTGGTGGCTGTGTGTGGTGGTGGCAGTGTGTGGTGGTGGCAGTGTGTGGTGGTGGCTGTGCGTGGTGGTGGCTGTGTGTGGTGGCTGTGTGCGGTGGCTGTGTGTGGTGGTGGCAGTGTGTGGTGGTGGCTGTGTGTGTGTGGTGGTGGCTGTGTGTGGTGGTGGCTGTGTGTGGTGGCTGTGTGCGGTGGCTGTGTGTGGTGGTGGCTGAATGTGGTGGTGGCTGTGTGTGTGGTGGCTGTGTGTGGTGGTGGCTGTGTGTGGTGGCTGTGTGTGGTGGTGGCTGTGTGTGGTGGTGGTTGTGTGTGTGGTGGTGGCTGTGTGTGTGTGGTGGCTGTGTGTGGTGGTGGCTGTGTGTGGTGGTGGCTGTGTTTGTGTGTGTGGCTGTGTGTGGTGGCTGTGTGTGGTGGTGGCTGTGTGTGGTGGTGGCTGTGTGTATGTGGTGGTGGTTGTGTGTGTGGTGGTGGCTGTGTTTGGTGGTGGCTGTGTGTGGTGGTGGCTGTGCGTGGTGGTGGCTGTGTGTGGTGGTGGCAGTGTGTGGTGGCGGTGTGTGGTGGTGGCTGTGTGTGGTGGTGGCTGTGTGTGGTGGTGGCTGTTTATGGTGGTGGCTGTGTGTGGTGGTGGCTGTGTGTGTGGTGGTGGCTGTGTGTGTGGTGGTGGCTGTGTGTGTGGTGGTGGCTGTGCGTGGTGGTGGCTGTGTGTGGTGGTGGCTGTGTGTGTGGTGGCTGTGTGTGTGGTGGCTGTGTGTGGTGGTGGCTGTGTGTGGTGGTGGCTGTGTGTGGTGGTGGCTGTGTGTGGTGGCTGTGTGTGGTGGCTGTGTGTGGTGGTGGCTGTGTGTGGTGGTGGTTGTGTGTGTGGTGGTGGCTGTGTGTGTGTGTGGTGGCTGTGTGTGGTGGTGGCTGTGTGTGGTGGTGGCTGTGTGTGGTGGTGGCTGTGTGTGGTGGTGGTTGTGTGTATGTGGTGGTGGCTGTGTGTGTGGTGGTGGCTGTGTTTGGTGGTGGTGACTGTGCGTGTGGTGGTGGCTGTGCGTGGTGGTGGCTGTGTGTGGTGGTGGCAGTGTGTGGTGGTGGCTGTGTGTGTGTGGTGGTGGCTGTGTGTGGTGGTGGCTGTGTGTGGTGGCTGTGTGCTGTGGCCGTGTGTGGTGGTGGCTGAATGTGGTGGTGGTTGTGTGGGTGGTGGTGGCTGTGTGTGGTGGTGGCTGTGTGTGTGGTGGCTGTGTGTGGTGGTGGCTGTATGTGGTGGCGGCTGTGTGTGTGTGGTGGCAGTGTGTGGTGGTGGCTGTGTGTGGTGGTGGCTGTGTATGGTGGTGGCTGTGTGTGGTGGTGGTTGTGTGTGTGGTGGCTGTGTGTGGTGGTGGCTATGTGTGTGGTGGCGGTGTGTGGTGGTGGCTGTGTGTGGTGGTGGCTGTGTGTGGTGGTGGCTGTGTGTGGTGGTGGCTGTGTGTGTGGTGGTGGCTGTGTGTGTGGTGGTGGCTGTGTGTGTGGTGGTGGCTGTGTGTGGTGGTTGCTGTGTGTGGTGGTGGCTGTGTGTGGTGGCTGTGTGTGGTGGCTGTGTGTGGTGGTGGCTGTGTGTGGTGGTGGTTGTGTGTGTGGTGGTGGCTGTGTGTGTGTGTGGTGGCTGTGTGTGGTGGTGGCTGTGTGTTGTGGTGGCTGTGTGTGGTGGTGGCAGTGTGTGTGGTGGCGGTGTGTGGTGGTGGCTGTGTGTGGTGGTGGCTGTGTGTGGTGGTGGCTGTTTATGGTGGTGGCTGTGTGTGGTGGTGGCTGTGTGTGTGGTGGTGGCTGTGTGTGTGGTGGTGGCTGTGCGTGGTGGTGGCTGTGTGTGGTGGTGGCTGTGTGTGTGGTGGCTGTGTTTGTGGTGGCTGTGTGTGGTGGTGGCTGTGTGTGGTGGTGGCTGTGTGTGGTGGTGGCTGTGTGTGGTGGCTGTGTGTGGTGGCTGTGTGTGGTGGTGGCTGTGTGTGGTGGTGGTTGTGTGTGTGGTGGTGGCTGTGTGTGTGTGTGTGGCTGTGTGTGGTGGTGGCTGTGTGTGGTGGTGGCTGTGTGTGGTGGTGGCTGTGTGTATGTGGTGGTGGCTGTGTGTGTGGTGGTGGCTGTGTTTGGTGGTGGTGACTGTGTGTGTGGTGGTGGCTGTGCGTGGTGGTGGCTGTGCGTGGTGGTGGCAGTGTGTGGTGGTGGCTGTGTGTGTGTGGTGGTGGCTGTGTGTGGTGGTGGCTGTGTGTGGTGGCTGTGTGCGGTGGCTGTGTGTGGTGGTGGCTGTGTGTGGTGGTGGCTGTGTGTGCTGGTGGTTGTGTGGGTGGTGGTGGCTGTGTGTGGTGGTGGCTGTGTGTGTGGTGGCTGTGTGTGGTGGTGGCTGTGTGTATGTGGTGGTGGCTGTGTGTGTGGTGGTGGCTTTGTGTGGTGGTGGCTGTGTGTGGTGGTGGCTGTGTATGGTGGTGGCTGTGTGTGGTGGTGGTTGTGTGTGTGGTGGCTGTGTGTGGTGGTGGCTATGTGTGTGGTGGCGGTGTGTGTTGGTGGCTGTGTGTGGTGGTGGCTGTGTGTGGTGGTGGCTGTTTATGGTGGTGGCTGTGTGTGGTGGTGGCTGTGTGTGTGGTGGTGGCTGTGTGTATGGTGGTGGCTGTGTGTGTGGTGGTGGCTGTACGTGGTGGTGGCTGTGTGTGGTGGTGGCTGTGTGTGTGGTGGCTGTGTGTCGTGGTGGCTGTGTGTGTGGTGGTGGCTGTATGTGTGGTGGTGGCTGTGTGTAGTGGTGGCTGTGTGTGGTGGTGGCTGTGTGTGGTGGCTGTTTGTGGTGGCTGTGTGTGGTGGTGGCTGTGTGTGGTGGTGGCTGTGTGTGGTGGTGGCTGTTTATGGTGGTGGCTGTGTGTGGTGGTGGCTGTGTGTGTGGTGGTGGCTGTGTGTGTGGTGGTGGCTGTGCGTGGTGGTGGCTGTGTGTGGTGGTGGCTGTGTGTGTGGTGGCTGTGTTTGTGGTGGCTGTGTGTGGTGGTGGCTGTGTGTGGTGGTGGCTGTGTGTGGTGGTGGCTGTGTGTGGTGGCTGTGTGTGGTGGCTGTGTGTGGTGGTGGCTGTGTGTGGTGGTGGTTGTGTGTGTGGTGGTGGCTGTGTGTGTGTGTGGTGGCTGTGTGTGGTGGTGGCTGTGTGTGGTGGTGGCTGTGTGTGGTGGTGGCTGTGTGTATGTGGTGGTGGCTGTGTGTGTGGTGGTGGCTGTGTTTGGTGGTGGTGACTGTGTGTGTGGTGGTGGCTGTGCGTGGTGGTGGCTGTGCGTGGTGGTGGCAGTGTGTGGTGGTGGCTGTGTGTGTGTGGTGGTGGCTGTGTGTGGTGGTGGCTGTGTGTGGTGGTGGCTGTGTGTGCTGGTGGTTGTGTGGGTGGTGGTGGCTGTGTGTGGTGGTGGCTGTGTGTGTGGTGGCTGTGTGTGGTGGTGGCTGTGTGTATGTGGTGGTGGCTGTGTGTGTGGTGGTGGCTTTGTGTGGTGGTGGCTGTGTGTGGTGGTGGCTGTGTATGGTGGTGGCTGTGTGTGGTGGTGGTTGTGTGTGTGGTGGCTGTGTGTGGTGGTGGCTATGTGTGTGGTGGCGGTGTGTGTTGGTGGCTGTGTGTGGTGGTGGCTGTGTGTGGTGGTGGCTGTTTATGGTGGTGGCTGTGTGTGGTGGTGGCTGTGTGTGTGGTGGTGGCTGTGTGTATGGTGGTGGCTGTGTGTGTGGTGGTGGCTGTACGTGGTGGTGGCTGTGTGTGGTGGTGGCTGTGTGTGTGGTGGCTGTGTGTCGTGGTGGCTGTGTGTGTGGTGGTGGCTGTATGTGTGGTGGTGGCTGTGTGTGGTGGTGGCTGTGTGTGGTGGTGGCTGTGTGTGGTGGCTGTTTGTGGTGGCTGTGTGTGGTGGTGGCTGTGTGTGGTGGTGGTTGTGTGTGTGGTGGTGGCTGTGTGTGTGTGGTGGTGGCTGTGTGTGGTGGCTGTGTGCGGTGGCTGTGTGTGGTGGTGGCTGTGTGTGGTGGTGGCTGTGTGTGCTGGTGGTTGTGTGGGTGGTGGTGGCTGTGTGTGGTGGTGGCTGTGTGTGTGGTGGCTGTGTGTGGTGGTGGCTGTGTGTATGTGGTGGTGGCTGTGTGTGTGGTGGTGGCTTTGTGTGGTGGTGGCTGTGTGTGGTGGTGGCTGTGTATGGTGGTGGCTGTGTGTGGTGGTGGTTGTGTGTGCGGTGGCTGTGTGTGGTGGTGGCTTTGTGTGTGGTGGCGGTGTGTGGTGGTGGCTGTGTTTGGTGGTGGCTGTGTGTGGTGGTGGCTGTTTATGGTGGTGGCTGTGTGTGGTGGTGGCTGTGTGTGTGGTGGTGGCTGTGTGTGTGGTGGTGGCTGTACGTGGTGGTGGCTGTGTGTGGTGGTGGCTGTGTGTGTGGTGGCTGTGTGTCGTGGTGGCTGTGTGTGTGGTGGTGGCTGTGTGTGGTGGTGGCTGTGTGAGGTGGTGGCTGTGTGAGGTGGTGGCTGTGTGAGGTGGTGGCTGTTTGTGGTGGCTGTGTGTGGTGGTGGCTGTGTGTGGTGGTGGTTGTGTGTGTGGTGGTGGCTGTGTGTGTGGTGGTGGCTGTGTGTGGTGGTGGCCGTGTTTGGTGGTGGCTGTGTGTGGTGGTGGCTGTGTGTATGTGGTGGTGGCTGTGTGTGTGGTGGTGGCTGTGTTTGGTGGTGGTGACTGTGTGTGTGGTGGTGGCTGTGTGTGGTGGTGGCTGTGTGTGGTGGTGGCAGTGTGTGGTGGTGGCTGTGTGTGTGTGATGGTGGCTGTGTGTGGTGGTGGCTGTGTGTTGTGGCTGTGTGTGGTGGTGGCTGTGTGTGGTGGTGGCTGTGTGTGGTGGTGGCAGTGTGTGTGGTGGCGGTGTGTGGTGGTGGCTGTGTGTGGTGGTGGCTGTGTGTGGTGGTGGCTGTTTATGGTGGTGGCTGTGTGTGGTGGTGGCTGTGTGTGTGGTGGTGGCTGTGTGTGTGGTGGTGGCTGTGCGTGGTGGTGGCTGTGTGTGGTGGTGGCTGTGTGTGTGGTGGCTGTGTTTGTGGTGGCTGTGTGTGGTGGTGGCTGTGTGTGGTGGTGGCTGTGTGTGGTGGTGGCTGTGTGTGGTGGCTGTGTGTGGTGGCTGTGTGTGGTGGTGGCTGTGTGTGGTGGTGGTTGTGTGTGTGGTGGTGGCTGTGTGTGTGTGTGGTGGCTGTGTGTGGTGGTGGCTGTGTGTGGTGGTGGCTGTGTGTGGTGGTGGCTGTGTGTGGTGGTGGCTGTGTGTATGTGGTGGTGGCTGTGTTTGGTGGTGGTGACTGTGTGTGTGGTGGTGGCTGTGCGTGGTGGTGGCTGTGCGTGGTGGTGGCAGTGTGTGGTGGTGGCTGTGTGTGTGTGGTGGTGGCTGTGTGTGGTGGTGGCTGTGTGTGGTGGCTGTGTGCGGTGGCTGTGTGTGGTGGTGGCTGTGTGTGGTGGTGGCTGTGTGTGCTGGTGGTTCTGTGTGTGGTGGTGGCTGTGTGTGTGGTGGCTGTGTGTGGTGGTGGCTGTGTGTGTGTGGTGGTGGCTTTGTGTGGTGGTGGCTGTGTGTGGTGGTGGCTGTGTATGGTGGTGGCTGTGTGTGGTGGTGGTTGTGTGTGTGGTGGTTGTGTGTGGTGGTGGCTATGTGTGTGGTGGCGGTGTGTGGTGGTGGCTGTGTGTGGTGGTGGCTGTGTGTGGTGGTGGCTGTTTATGGTGGTGGCTGTGTGTGGTGGTGGCTGTGTGTGTGGTGGTGACTGTGTGTATGGTGGTGGCTGTGTGTGTGGTGGTGGCTGTACGTGGTGGTGGCTGTGTGTGGTGGTGGCTGTGTGTGTGGTGGCTGTGTGTCGTGGTGGCTGTGTGTGTGGTGGTGGCTGTATGTGTGGTGGTGGCTGTGTGTGGTGGTGGCTGTGTGTGGTGGTGGCTGTGTGTGGTGGCTGTTTGTGGTGGCTGTGTGTGGTGGTGGCTGTGTGTGGTGGTGGTTGTGTGTGTGGTGGTGGCTGTGTGTGTGTGTGGTGGCTGTGTGTGTGGTGGCTGTGTGTGGTGGTGGCTGTGTGTGGTGGCTGTGTGCGGTGGCTGTGTGTGGTGGTGGCTGTGTGTGCTGGTGGCTGTGTGTGCTGGTGGTTGTGTGGGTGGTGGTGGCTGTGTGTGGTGGTGGCTGTGTGTGTGGTGGCTGTGTGTGGTGGTGGCTGTGTGTATGTGGTGGTGGCTGTGTGTGTGGTGGTGGCTTTGTGTGGTGGTGGCTGTGTGTGGTGGTGGCTGTGTATGGTGGTGGCTGTGTGTGGTGGTGGTTGTGTGTGTGGTGGCTGTGTGTGGTGGTGGCTTTGTGTGTGGTGGCGGTGTGTGGTGGTGGCTGTGTGTGGTGGTGGCTGTGTGTGGTGGTGGCTGTTTATGGTGGTGGCTGTGTGTGGTGGTGGCTGTGTGTGTGGTGGTGGCTGTGTGTGTGGTGGTGGCTGTACGTGGTGGTGGCTGTGTGTGGTGGTGGCTGTGTGTGTGGTGGCTGTGTGTCGTGGTGGCTGTGTGTGTGGTGGTGGCTGTGTGTGGTGGTGGCTGTGTGAGGTGGTGGCTGTGTGAGGTGGTGGCTGTGTGAAGTGGTGGCTGTTTGTGGTGGCTGTGTGTGGTGGTGGCTGTGTGTGGTGGTGGTTGTGTGTGTGGTGGTGGCTGTGTGTGTGTGTGGTGGCTGTGTGTGGTGGTGGCTGTGTGTGGTGGTGGCCGTGTGTGGTGGTGGCTGTGTGTGGTGGTGGCTGTGTGTATGTGGTGGTGGCTGTGTGTGTGGTGGTGGCTGTGTTTGGTGGTGGTGACTGTGTGTGTGGTGGTGGCTGTGTGTGGTGGTGGCTGTGTGTGGTGGTGGCAGTGTGTGGTGGTGGCTGTGTGTGTGTGATGGTGGCTGTGTGTGGTGGTGGCTGTGTGTGGTGGCTGTGTGTGGTGGTGGCTGTGTGTGGTGGTGGCTGTGTGTGGTGGTTGTTGTGTGGGTGGTGGTGGTTGTGTGTGGTGGTGGCTGTGTGTGTGGTGGCTGTGTGTGGTGGTGGCTGTGTGTATGTGGTGGTGGCTGTGTGTGTGGTGGTGGCTGTGTGTGGTGGTGGCTGTGTGTGGTGGTGGCTGTGTATGGTGGTGGCTGTGTGTGGTGGTGGTTGTGTGTGTGGTGGCTGTGTGTGGTGGTGGCTGTGTGTGGTGGTGGCTGTGTGTGGTGGCTGTGTGCGGTGGCTGTGTGTGGTGGTGGCAGTGTGTGGTGGTGGCTGTGTGTGTGTGGTGGTGGCTGTGTGTGGTGGTGGCTGTGTGTGGTGGCTGTGTGCGGTGGCTGTGTCTGGTGGTGGCTGTATGTGGTGGTGGCTGTGTGTGGTGGTGGCTGTGTGTGGTGCATGTGTGTGGTGGCTGTGTGTGTGGTGGTGGCTGTGTGTGGTGGTGGTTGTGTGTGTGGTGGTGGCTGTGTGTGTGTGGTGGCTGTGTGTGGTGGTGGCGGTGTGTGGTGGTGGCTGTGTTTGTGTGTGTGGCTGTGTGTGGTGGCTGTGTGTGGTGGTGGCTGTGTTTGGTGGTGGCTGTGTGTATGTGGTGGTGGCTGTGTGTGTGGTGGTGGCTGTGTTTGGTGGTGGCTGTGTGTGGTGGTGGCTGTGCGTGGTAGTGGCTGTGTGTGGTGGTGGCAGTGTGTGGTGGCAGTGTGTGGTGGTGGCTGTGTGTGGTGGTGGCTGTGTGTGGTGGTGGCTGTGTGTGGTGGTGGCTGTTTATGGTGGTGGCTGTGTGTGGTGGTGGCTGTGTGTGGTGGTGGCTGTGTGTGTGGTGGTGGCTGTGTGTGTGGTGGTGGCTGTGCGTGGTGGTGGCTGTGTGTGGTGGTGGCTGTGTGTGTGGTGGCTGTGTGTGTGGTGGCTGTGTGTGGTGGTGGCTGTGTGTGGTGGTGGCTGTGTGTGGTGGTGGCTGTGTGTGGTGGTGGTTGTGTGTGTGGTGGTGGCTGTGTGTGTGTGTGGTGGCTGTGTGTGGTGGTGGCTGTGTGTGGTGGTGGCTGTGTGTGGTGGTGGCTGTGTGTGGTGGTGGTTGTGTGTATGTGGTGGTGGCTGTGTGTGTGGTGGTGGCTGTGTTTGGTGGTGGTGACTGTGCGTGTGATGGTGGCAGTGTGTGGTGGTGGCTGTGTGTGTGTGGTGGTGGCTGTGTGTGTGTGTGGTGGCTGTGTGTGGTGGTGGCTGTGTGTGGTGGTGGCCGTGTGTGGTGGTGGCTGTGTGTGGTGGTGGCTGTGTGTATGTGGTGGTGGCTGTGTGTGTGGTGGTGGCTGTGTTTGGTGGTGGTGACTGTGTGTGTGGTGGTGGCTGTGTGTGGTGGTGGCTGTGTGTGGTGGTGGCAGTGTGTGGTGGTGGCTGTGTGTGTGTGATGGTGGCTGTGTGTGGTGGTGGCTGTGTGTGGTGGCTGTGTGTGGTGGTGGCTGTGTGTGGTGGTGGCTGTGTGTGGTGGTTGTTGTGTGGGTGGTGGTGGTTGTGTGTGGTGGTGGCTGTGTGTGTGGTGGCTGTGTGTATGTGGTGGTGGCTGTGTGTGTGGTGGTGGCTGTGTGTGTGGTGGTGGCTGTGTGTGGTGGTGGCTGTGTGTGGTGGTGGCTGTGTATGGTGGTGGCTGTGTGTGGTGGTGGTTGTGTGTGTGGTGGCTGTGTGTGGTGGTGGCTGTGTGTGGTGGTGGCTGTGTGTGGTGGCTGTGTGCGGTGGCTGTGTGTGGTGGTGGCAGTGTGTGGTGGTGGCTGTGTGTGTGTGGTGGTGGCTGTGTGTGGTGGTGGCTGTGTGTGGTGGCTGTGTGCGGTGGCTGTGTCTGGTGGTGGCTGTATGTGGTGGTGGCTGTGTGTGGTGGTGGCTGTGTGTGGTGCATGTGTGTGGTGGCTGTGTGTGTGGTGGTGGCTGTGTGTGGTGGTGGTTGTGTGTGTGGTGGTGGCTGTGTGTGTGTGGTGGCTGTGTGTGGTGGTGGCGGTGTGTGGTGGTGGCTGTGTTTGTGTGTGTGGCTGTGTGTGGTGGCTGTGTGTGGTGGTGGCTGTGTTTGGTGGTGGCTGTGTGTATGTGGTGGTGGCTGTGTGTGTGGTGGTGGCTGTGTTTGGTGGTGGCTGTGTGTGGTGGTGGCTGTGCGTGGTGGTGGCTGTGTGTGGTGGTGGCAGTGTGTGGTGGCAGTGTGTGGTGGTGGCTGTGTGTGGTGGTGGCTGTGTGTGGTGGTGGCTGTTTATGGTGGTGGCTGTGTGTGGTGGTGGCTGTGTGTGTGGTGGTGGCTGTGTGTGTGGTGGTGGCTGTGTGTGTGGTGGTGGCTGTGCGTGGTGGTGGCTGTGTGTGGTGGTGGCTGTGTGTGTGGTGGCTGTGTGTGTGGTGGCTGTGTGTGGTGGTGGTTGTGTGTATGTGGTGGTGGCTGTGTGTGTGGTGGTGGCTGTGTTTGGTGGTGGTGACTGTGCGTGTGATGGTGGCAGTGTGTGGTGGTGGCTGTGTGTGTGTGGTGGTGGCTGTGTGTAGTGGTGGCTGTGTGTGGTGGCTGTGTGTGTGGTGGTGGCTGTGCGTGGTGGTGGCTGTGTGTGGTGGTGGCTGTGTGTGTGGTGGCTGTGTGTGTGGTGGCTGTGTGTGGTGGTGGTTGTGTGTATGTGGTGGTGGCTGTGTGTGGTGGTGGCTGTGTGTGTGTGGTGGTGGCTGTGTGTGGTGGTGGCTGTGTGTGGTGGCTGTGTGCTGTGGCCGTGTGTGGTGGTGGCTGAATGTGGTGGTGGTTGTGTGGGTGGTGGTGGCTGTGTGTGGTGGTGGCTGTGTGTGTGGTGGCTGTGTGTGGTGGTGGCTGTGTGTATGTGGTGGTGGCTGTGTGTGTGTGGTGGCAGTGTGTGGTGGTGGCTGTGTGTGGTGGTGGCTGTGTATGGTGGTGGCTGTGTGTGGTGGTGGTTGTGTGTGTGGTGGCTGTGTGTGGTGGTGGCTGTGTGTGGTGGTGGCTGTGTGTGGTGGTGGCTGTGTGTGGTGGTGGCTGTTTATGGTGGTGGCTGTGTGTGGTGGTGGCTGTGTGTGTGGTGGTGGCTGTGTGTGTGGTGGTGGCTGTGCGTGGTGGTGGCTGTGTGTGGTGGTGGCTGTGTGTGTGGTGGCTGTGTGTCGTGGTGGCTGTGTGTGTGGTGGTGGCTGTGTGTGGTGGTGGCTGTGTGTGGTGGTGGCTGTGTGTGGTGGCTGTGTGTGGTGGCTGTGTGTGGTGGTGGCTGTGTGTGGGTGGTGGTGGCTGTGTGTGGTGGTGGCTGTGTGTGTGGTGGCTGTGTGTGGTGGTGGCTGTGTGTATGTGGTGGTGGCTGTGTGTGTGGTGGTGGCTGTGTGTGGTGGTGGCTGTGTGTGGTGGTGGTTGTGTGTGTGGTGGCTGTGTGTGGTGGTGGCTATGTGTGTGGTGGCGGTGTGTGGTGGTGGCTGTGTGTGGTGGTGGCTGTGTGTGGTGGTGGCTGTTTATGGTGGTGGCTGTGTGTGGTGGTGGCTGTGTGTGTGGTGGTGGCTGTGTGTGTGGTGGTAGCTGTGTGTGTGGTGGTGGCTGTACGTGGTGGTGGCTGTGTGTGGTGGTGGCTGTGTGTGGTGGTGGCTGTGTGTGGTGGTGGCTGTGTGTGTGGTGGTGGCTGTGTGTGTGGTGGTGGCTGTGCGTGGTGGTGGCTGTGTGTGGTGGTGGCTGTGTGTGTGGTGGCTGTGTTTGTGGTGGCTGTGTGTGGTGGTGGCTGTGTGTGGTGGTGGCTGTGTGTGGTGGTGGCTGTGTGTGGTGGCTGTGTGTGGTGGCTGTGTGTGGTGGTGGCTGTGTGTGGTGGTCGTTGTGTGTGTGGTGTTGGCTGTGTGTGTGTGTGGTGGCTGTGTGTGGTGGTGGCTGTGTGTGGTGGTGGCTGTGTGTATGTGGTGATGGCTGTGTGTGTAGTGGTGGCTGTGTTTGGTGGTGGTGACTGTGTGTGTGGTGGTGGCTGTGCGTGGTGGTGGCTGTGCGTGGTAGTGGCAGTGTGTGGTGGTGGCTGTGTGTGTGTGGTGGTGGCTGTGTGTGGTGGTGGCTGTGTGTGGTGGCTGTGTGCGGTGGCTGTGTGTGGTGGTGGCTGTGTGTGGTGGTGGCTGTGTGTGGTGGTGGCTGTGTGTGTGTGGTGGCTGTGTGTGGTGGTGGCTGTGTGTGGTGGTGGCTGTGTGTGGTGGTGGCTGTGTGTGGTGGTGGTTGTGTGTGTGGTGGTGGCTGTGTGTGTGGTGGTGGCTGTGTGTGTGTGTGGTGGCTGTGTGTGGTGGTGGCTGTGTGTGGTGGTGGCTGTGTGTGGTGGTGGCTGTGTGTGGTGGTGGTTGTGTGTATGTGGTGGTGGCTGTGTGTGTGGTGGTGGCTGTGTTTGGTGGTGGTGACTGTGCGTGTGATGGTGGCAGTGTGTGGTGGTGGCTGTGTGTGTGTGGTGGTGGCTGTGTGTGGTGGTGGCTGTGTGTGGTGGCTGTGTGCGGTGGCTGTGTGTGGTGGTGGCTGTGTGTGTGTGGTGGTGGCTGTGTGTGTTGGTGGCTGTGTGTGGTGGCTGTGTGCTGTGGCCGTGTGTGGTGGTGGCTGAATGTGGTGGTGGTTGTGTGGGTGGTGGTGGCTGTGTGTGGTGGTGGCTGTGTGTGTGGTGGCTGTGTGTGGTGGTGGCTGTGTGTATGTGGTGGTGGCTGTGTGTGTGTGGTGGCAGTGTGTGGTGGTGGCTGTGTGTGGTGGTGGCTGTGTATGGTGGTGGCTGTGTGTGGTGGTGGTTGTGTGTGTGGTGGCTGTGTGTGGTGGTGGCTGTGTGTGGTGGTGGCTGTGTGTGGTGGTGGCTGTGTGTGGTGGTGGCTGTTTATGGTGGTGGCTGTGTGTGGTGGTGGCTGTGTGTGTGGTGGTGGCTGTGTGTGTGGTGGTGGCTGTGCGTGGTGGTGGCTGTGTGTGGTGGTGGCTGTGTGTGTGGTGGCTGTGTGTCGTGGTGGCTGTGTGTGTGGTGGTGGCTGTGTGTGGTGGTGGCTGTGTGTGGTGGTGGCTGTGTGTGGTGGCTGTGTGTGGTGGCTGTGTGTGGTGGTGGCTGTGTGTGGGTGGTGGTGGCTGTGTGTGGTGGTGGCTGTGTGTGTGGTGGCTGTGTGTGGTGGTGGCTGTGTGTATGTGGTGGTGGCTGTGTGTGTGGTGGTGGCTGTGTGTGGTGGTGGCTGTGTGTGGTGGTGGTTGTGTGTGTGGTGGCTGTGTGTGGTGGTGGCTGTGTGTATGTGGTGGTGGCTGTGTGTGTGGTGGTGGCTGTGTGTGGTGGTGGCTGTGTGTGGTGGTGGTTGTGTGTGTGGTGGCTGTGTGTGGTGGTGGCTATGTGTGTGGTGGCGGTGTGTGGTGGTGGCTGTGTGTGGTGGTGGCTGTGTGTGGTGGTGGCTGTTTATGGTGGTGGCTGTGTGTGGTGGTGGCTGTGTGTGTGGTGGTAGCTGTGTGTGTGGTGGTGGCTGTACGTGGTGGTGGCTGTGTGTGGTGGTGGCTGTGTGTGGTGGTGGCTGTGTGTGGTGGTGGCTGTGTGTGTGGTGGTGGCTGTGTGTGTGGTGGTGGCTGTGCGTGGTGGTGGCTGTGTGTGGTGGTGGCTGTGTGTGTGGTGGCTGTGTTTGTGGTGGCTGTGTGTGGTGGTGGCTGTGTGTGGTGGTGGCTGTGTGTGGTGGTGGCTGTGTGTGGTGGCTGTGTGTGGTGGCTGTGTGTGGTGGTGGCTGTGTGTGGTGGTCGTTGTGTGTGTGGTGTTGGCTGTGTGTGTGTGTGGTGGCTGTGTGTGGTGGTGGCTGTGTGTGGTGGTGGCTGTGTGTATGTGGTGATGGCTGTGTGTGTAGTGGTGGCTGTGTTTGGTGGTGGTGACTGTGTGTGTGGTGGTGGCTGTGCGTGGTGGTGGCTGTGCGTGGTAGTGGCAGTGTGTGGTGGTGGCTGTGTGTGTGTGGTGGTGGCTGTGTGTGGTGGTGGCTGTGTGTGGTGGCTGTGTGCGGTGGCTGTGTGTGGTGGTGGCTGTGTGTGGTGGTGGCTGTGTGTGGTGGTGGCTGTGTGTGTGTGGTGGCTGTGTGTGGTGGTGGCTGTGTGTGGTGGTGGCTGTGTGTGGTGGTGGTTGTGTGTGTGGTGGTGGCTGTGTGTGTGTGTGGTGGCTGTGTGTGGTGGTGGCTGTGTGTGGTGGTGGCTGTGTGTGGTGGTGGCTGTGTGTGGTGGTGGTTGTGTGTATGTGGTGGTGGCTGTGTGTGTGGTGGTGGCTGTGTTTGGTGGTGGTGACTGTGCGTGTGATGGTGGCAGTGTGTGGTGGTGGCTGTGTGTGTGTGGTGGTGGCTGTGTGTGGTGGTGGCTGTGTGTGGTGGCTGTGTGCGGTGGCTGTGTGTGGTGGTGGCTGTGTGTGTGTGGTGGTGGCTGTGTGTGGTGGTGGCTGTGTGTGGTGGCTGTGTGCTGTGGCCGTGTGTGGTGGTGGCTGAATGTGGTGGTGGTTGTGTGGGTGGTGGTGGCTGTGTGTGGTGGTGGCTGTGTGTGTGGTGGCTGTGTGTGGTGGTGGCTGTGTGTATGTGGTGGTGGCTGTGTGTGTGTGGTGGCAGTGTGTGGTGGTGGCTGTGTGTGGTGGTGGCTGTGTATGGTGGTGGCTGTGTGTGGTGGTGGTTGTGTGTGTGGTGGCTGTGTGTGGTGGTGGCTGTGTGTGGTGGTGGCTGTGTGTGGTGGTGGCTGTGTGTGGTGGTGGCTGTTTATGGTGGTGGCTGTGTGTGGTGGTGGCTGTGTGTGTGGTGGTGGCTGTGTGTGTGGTGGTGGCTGTGCGTGGTGGTGGCTGTGTGTGGTGGTGGCTGTGTGTGTGGTGGCTGTGTGTCGTGGTGGCTGTGTGTGTGGTGGTAGCTGTGTGTGGTGGTGGCTGTGTGTGGTGGTGGCTGTGTGTGGTGGCTGTGTGTGGTGGCTGTGTGTGGTGGTGGCTGTGTGTGGGTGGTGGTGGCTGTGTGTGGTGGTGGCTGTGTGTGTGGTGGCTGTGTGTGGTGGTGGCTGTGTGTATGTGGTGGTGGCTGTGTGTGTGGTGGTGGCTGTGTGTGGTGGTGGCTGTGTGTGGTGGTGGTTGTGTGTGTGGTGGCTGTGTGTGGTGGTGGCTATGTGTGTGGTGGCGGTGTGTGGTGGTGGCTGTGTGTGGTGGTGGCTGTGTGTGGTGGTGGCTGTTTATGGTGGTGGCTGTGTGTGGTGGTGGCTGTGTGTGTGGTGGTGGCTGTGTGTGTGGTGGTAGCTGTGTGTGTGGTGGTGGCTGTACGTGGTGGTGGCTGTGTGTGGTGGTGGCTGTGTGTGGTGGTGGCTGTGTGTGGTGGTGGCTGTGTGTGTGGTGGTGGCTGTGTGTGTGGTGGTGGCTGTGCGTGGTGGTGGCTGTGTGTGGTGGTGGCTGTGTGTGTGGTGGCTGTGTTTGTGGTGGCTGTGTGTGGTGGTGGCTGTGTGTGGTGGTGGCTGTGTGTGGTGGTGGCTGTGTGTGGTGGCTGTGTGTGGTGGCTGTGTGTGGTGGTGGCTGTGTGTGGTGGTCGTTGTGTGTGTGGTGTTGGCTGTGTGTGTGTGTGGTGGCTGTGTGTGGTGGTGGCTGTGTGTGGTGGTGGCTGTGTGTATGTGGTGATGGCTGTGTGTGTAGTGGTGGCTGTGTTTGGTGGTGGTGACTGTGTGTGTGGTGGTGGCTGTGCGTGGTGGTGGCTGTGCGTGGTAGTGGCAGTGTGTGGTGGTGGCTGTGTGTGTGTGGTGGTGGCTGTGTGTGGTGGTGGCTGTGTGTGGTGGCTGTGTGCGGTGGCTGTGTGTGGTGGTGGCTGTGTGTGGTGGTGGCTGTGTGTGGTGGTGGCTGTGTGTGTGTGGTGGTGGCTGTGTGTGGTGGTGGCTGTGTGTGGTGGCTGTGTGCGGTGGCTGTGTGTGGTGGTGTCTGTGTGTGGTGGTGGCTGTGTGTGGTGGTGGTTGTGTGGGTGGTGGTGGTTGTGTGTGGTGGTGGCTGTGTGTGTGGTGGCTGTGTGTGGTGGTGGCTGTGTGTATGTGGTGGTGGCTGTGTGTGTGGTGGTGGCTGTGTGTGGTGGTGGCTGTGTGTGGTGGTGGCTGTGTATGGTGGTGGCTGTGTGTGGTGGTGGTTGTGTGTGTGGTGGCTGTGTGTGGTGGTGGCTATGTGTGTGGTGGCGGTGTGTGGTGGTGGCTGTGTGTGGTGGTGGCTGTGTGTGGTGGTGGCTGTTTATGGTGGTGGCTGTGTGTGGTGGTGGCTGTGTGTGTGGTGGTGGCTGTGTGTGTGGTGGTGGCTGTGTGTGTGGTGGTGGCTGTGCGTGGTGGTGGCTGTGTGTGGTGGTGGCTGTGTGTGTGGTGGCTGTGTGTCGTGGTGGCTGTGTGTGTGGTGGTGGCTGTGTGTGGTGGTGGCTGTGTGTGGTGGTGGCTGTGTGTGGTGGCTGTGTGTGGTGGCTGTGTGTGGTGGTGGCTGTGTGTGGTGGTGGCTGTGTGTGCTGGTGGTTGTGTGGGTGGTGGTGGCTGTGTGTGGTGGTGGCTGTGTGTGTGGTGGCTGTGTGTGGTGGTGGCTGTGTGTATGTGGTGGTGGCTGTGTGTGTGGTGGTGGCTGTGTGTGGTGGTGGTTGTGTGTGTGGTGGCTGTGTGTGGTGGTGGCTATGTGTGTGGTGGCGGTGTGTGGTGGTGGCTGTGTGTGGTGGTGGCTGTGTGTGGTGGTGGCTGTTTATGGTGGTGGCTGTGTGTGGTGGTGGCTGTGTGTGTGGTGGTGGCTGTGTGTGTGGTGGTAGCTGTGTGTGTGGTGGTGGCTGTACGTGGTGGTGGCTGTGTGTGGTGGTGGCTGTGTGTGGTGGTGGCTGTGTGTGGTGGTGGCTGTGTGTGTGGTGGTGGCTGTGTGTGTGGTGGTGGCTGTGCGTGGTGGTGGCTGTGTGTGGTGGTGGCTGTGTGTGTGGTGGCTGTGTTTGTGGTGGCTGTGTGTGGTGGTGGCTGTGTGTGGTGGTGGCTGTGTGTGGTGGTGGCTGTGTGTGGTGGCTGTGTGTGGTGGCTGTGTGTGGTGGTGGCTGTGTGTGGTGGTCGTTGTGTGTGTGGTGTTGGCTGTGTGTGTGTGTGGTGGCTGTGTGTGGTGGTGGCTGTGTGTGGTGGTGGCTGTGTGTGGTGGTGGCTGTGTGTATGTGGTGATGGCTGTGTGTGTAGTGGTGGCTGTGTTTGGTGGTGGTGACTGTGTGTGTGGTGGTGGCTGTGCGTGGTGGTGGCAGTGTGTGGTGGTGGCTGTGTGTGTGTGGTGGTGGCTGTGTGTGGTGGTGGCTGTGTGTGGTGGCTGTGTGTGGTGGCTGTGTGCGGTGGCTGTGTGTGGTGGTGGCTGTGTGTGGTGGTGGCTGTGTGTGGTGGTGGTTGTGTGGGTGGTGGTGGTTGTGTGTGGTGGTGGCTGTGTGTGTGGTGGCTGTGTGTGGTGGTGGCTGTGTGTATGTGGTGGTGGCTGTGTGTGTGGTGGTGGCTGTGTGTGGTGGTGGCTGTGTGTGGTGGTGGCTGTGTATGGTGGTGGCTGTGTGTGGTGGTGGTTGTGTGTGTGGTGGCTGTGTGTGGTGGTGGCTATGTGTGTGGTGGCGGTGTGTGGTGGTGGCTGTGTGTGGTGGTGGCTGTGTTTGGTGGTGGCTGTTTATGGTGGTGGCTGTGTGTGGTGGTGGCTGTGTGTGTGGTGGTGGCTGTGTGTGTGGTGGTGGCTGTGCGTGGTGGTGGCTGTGTGTGTGGTGGCTGTGTGTCGTGGTGGCTGTGTGTGTGGTGGTGGCTGTGTGTGGTGGTGGCTGTGTGTGGTGGTGGCTATGTGTGTGGTGGCTGTGTGTGGTGGTGGCTGTGTGTGTGATGGTGGCTGTGTGTGTGGTGGCTGTGTGTGGTGGTGGCTGTGTGTGTGGTGGTGGCTGTGTGTGGTGGTGGCTATGTGTGTGGTGGCTGTGTGTGGTGGTGGCTGTGTGTATGGTGGCTGTGTGGTGGTGGCTGTGTGTGGTGGTGGCTGTGTGTGTGTGGTGGCTGTGTGTGTGTGTGGCTGTGTGTGGTGGTGGCTGTGTGTGGTGGTGGCTGTGTGTATGTGGTGGCTGTGTGTATGTGGTGGTGGCTGTGTGTGTGGTGGTGGCTGTGTGTGGTGGTGGCTGTGTGTGGTGGTGGCTGTGCGTGGTGGTGACTGTGTGTGGTGGTGGCAGTGTGTGGTGGTGGCTGTGTGTGGTGGCTGTGTGGTGGCTGTGCGTGGTGGTGACTGTGTGTGGTGGTGGCAGTGTGTGGTGGTGGCTGTGTGTGGTGGCTGTGTGGTGGCTGTGTGGTGGCTGTGTGTGGTGGTGGCTGTGTGTGGTGGTGGTTGTGTGTGTGGTGGTGGCTGTGTGTGTGTGGTGGCTGTGTGTGGTGGTGGCAGTGTGTGGTGGTGGCTGTATGTGTGTGGTGGTGGCTGTGTGTGGTGGTGGCTGTGTGTGGTGCATGTGTGCGGTGGCTGTGTGTGGTGGTGGCTGTGTGTGGTGGTGGCTGTGTGTGCTGGTGGTTGTGTGGGTGGTGGTGGCTGTGTGTGGTGGTGGCTGTGTGTGTGGTGGCTGTGTGTGGTGGTGGCTGTGTGTATGTGGTGGTGGCTGTGTGTGTGGTGGTGGCTGTGTGTGGTGGTGGCTGTGTGTGGTGGTGGTTGTGTGTGTGGTGGCTGTGTGTGGTGGTGGCTATGTGTGTGGTGGAAGTGTGTGGTGGTGGCTGTGTGTGGTGGTGGCTGTTTGTGGTGGTGGCTGTTTATGGTGGTGGCTGTGTGTGGTGGTGGCTGTGTGTGTGGTGGTGGCTGTGTGTGTGGTGGTAGCTGTGTGTGTGGTGGTGGCTGTACGTGGTGGTGGCTGTGTGTGGTGGTGGCTGTGTGTGGTGGTGGCTGTGTGTGGTGGTGGTTGTGTGTGTGGTGGTGGCTGTGTGTGTGTGGTGGCTGTGTGTGGTGGTGGCAGTGTGTGGTGGTGGCTGTATGTGTGTGGTGGTGGCTGTGTGTGGTGGTGACTGTGTGTGGTGGTGGCAGTGTGTGGTGGTGGCTGTGTGTGGTGGCTGTGTGGTGGCTGTGCGTGGTGGTGACTGTGTGTGGTGGTGGCAGTGTGTGGTGGTGGCTGTGTGTGGTGGCTGTGTGGTGGCTGTGTGGTGGCTGTGTGTGGTGGTGGCTGTGTGTGGTGGTGGTTGTGTGTGTGGTGGTGGCTGTGTGTGTGTGGTGGCTGTGTGTGGTGGTGGCAGTGTGTGGTGGTGGCTGTATGTGTGTGGTGGTGGCTGTGTGTGGTGGTGGCTGTGTGTGGTGCATGTGTGCGGTGGCTGTGTGTGGTGGTGGCTGTGTGTGGTGGTGGCTGTGTGTGCTGGTGGTTGTGTGGGTGGTGGTGGCTGTGTGTGGTGGTGGCTGTGTGTGTGGTGGCTGTGTGTGGTGGTGGCTGTGTGTATGTGGTGGTGGCTGTGTGTGTGGTGGTGGCTGTGTGTGGTGGTGGCTGTGTGTGGTGGTGGTTGTGTGTGTGGTGGCTGTGTGTGGTGGTGGCTATGTGTGTGGTGGAAGTGTGTGGTGGTGGCTGTGTGTGGTGGTGGCTGTTTGTGGTGGTGGCTGTTTATGGTGGTGGCTGTGTGTGGTGGTGGCTGTGTGTGTGGTGGTGGCTGTGTGTGTGGTGGTAGCTGTGTGTGTGGTGGTGGCTGTACGTGGTGGTGGCTGTGTGTGGTGGTGGCTGTGTGTGGTGGTGGCTGTGTGTGGTGGTGGTTGTGTGTGTGGTGGTGGCTGTGTGTGTGTGGTGGCTGTGTGTGGTGGTGGCAGTGTGTGGTGGTGGCTGTATGTGTGTGGTGGTGGCTGTGTGTGGTGGTGGCTGTGTGTGGTGCATGTGTGCGGTGGCTGTGTGTGGTGGTGGCTGTGTGTGGTGGTGGCTGTGTGTGCTGGTGGTTGTGTGGGTGGTGGTGGCTGTGTGTGGTGGTGGCTGTGTGTGTGGTGGCTGTGTGTGGTGGTGGCTGTGTGTATGTGGTGGTGGCTGTGTGTGTGGTGGTGGCTGTGTGTGGTGGTAGCTGTGTGTGGTGGTGGCTGTTTATGGTGGTGGCTGTGTGTGGTGGTGGCTGTGTGTGTGGTGGTGGCTGTGTGTGTGGTGGTAGCTGTGTGTGTGGTGGTGGCTGTACGTGGTGCTGGCTGTGTGTGGTGGTGGCTGTGTGTGTGGTGGCTGTGTGTCGTGGTGGCTGTGTGTGTGGTGGTGGCTGTGTGTGGTGGTGGCTGTGTGTGGTGGTGGCTGTGTGTGGTGGTGGCTGTGTGTGGTGGTGGTTGTGTGTGTGGTGGTGGCTGTGTGTGTGTGTGGTGGCTGTGTGTGGTGGTGGCTGTGTGTGGTGGTGGCTGTGTGTGGTGGTGGCTGTGTGTATGTGGTGGTGGCTGTGTGTGTGGTGGTGGCTGTGTTTGGTGGTGGTGACTGTGTGTGTGGTGGTGGCTGTGCGTGGTGGTGGCTGTGTGTGGTGGTGGCAGTGTGTGGTGGTGGCTGTGTGTGGTGGTGGCTGTGTGTGGTGGCTGTGTGCGGTGGCTGTGTGTGGTGGTGGCTGTGTGTGGTGGTGGCTGTGTGTGGTGGTGGTTGTGTGGGTGGCGGTGGTTGTGTGTGGTGGTGGCTGTGTGTGTGGTGGCTGTGTGTGGTGGTGGCTGTGTGTATGTGGTGGTGGCTGTGTGTGGTGGTGGCTGTGTGTGGTGGTGGCTGTGTATGGTGGTGGCTGTGTGTGGTGGTTGTTGTGTGTGTGGTGGCTGTGTGTGGTGGTGGCTATGTGTGTGGTGGCGGTGTGTGGTGGTGGCTGTGTGTGGTAGTGGCTGTGTGTGGTGGTGGTTGTTTATGGTGGTGGCTGTGTGTGGTGGTGGATGTGTGTGTGGTGGTGGCTGTGTGTGGTGGTGGCTGTGTATGGTGGTGGCTGTGTGTGGTGGTGGTTGTGTGTGTGGTGGCTGTGTGTGGTGGTGGCTATGTGTGTGGTGGCGGTGTGTGGTGGTGGCTCTGTGTGGTGGTAGCTGTGTGCGGTGGTGGCTGTTTATGGTGGTGGCTGTGTGTGGTGGTGGTTGTGTGTGTGGTGGCTGTGTGTGGTGGTGGCTATGTGTGTGGTGGCGGTGTGTGGTGGTGGCTGTGTGTGGTGGTGGCTGTGTGTGGTGGTGGCTGTTTATGGTGGTGGCTGTGTGTGGTGGTGGCTGTGTGTGTGGTGGTGGCTGTGTGTGTGGTGGTGGCTGTGCGTGGTGGTGGCTGTGTGTGTGGTGGCTGTGTGTCGTGGTGGCTGTGTGTGTGGTGGTGGCTGTGTGTGGTGGTGGCTGTGTGTGGTGGTGGCTATGTGTGTGGTGGTGGCTGTGTGTGTGGTGGTGGCTGTGTGTGTGGTGGCTGTGTGTAGTGGTGGCTGTGTGTGTGGTGGTGGCTGTGTGTGGTGGTGGCTGTGTGTGGTGGTGGCTATGTGTGTGGTGGCTGTGTGTGGTGGTGGCTGTGTGTGGTGGTGGCTGTGTGTGTGTGGTGGCTGTGTGTGTGTGTGGCTGTGTGTGGTGGTGGCTGTGTGTGGTGGTGGCTGTGTGTATGTGGTGGCTGTGTGTATGTGGTGGTGGCTGTGTGTGTGGTGGTGGCTGTGTGTGGTGGTGGCTGTGTGTGTGTGGTGGCTGTGTGTGTGTGTGGCTGTGTGTGGTGGTGGCTGTGTGTGGTGGTGGCTGTGTGTATGTGGTGGCTGTGTGTATGTGGTGGTGGCTGTGTGTGTGGTGGTGGCTGTGTGTGGTGGTGGCTGTGTGTGGTGGTGGCTGTGCGTGGTGGTGACTGTGTGTGGTGGTGGCAGTGTGTGGTGGTGGCTGTGTGTGGTGGCTGTGTGGTGGCTGTGCGTGGTGGTGACTGTGTGTGGTGGTGGCTGTGTGTGGTGCATGTGTGCGGTGGCTGTGTGTGGTGGTGGCTGTGTGTGGTGGTGGCTGTGTTTGCTGGTGGTTGTGTGGGTGGTGGTGGCTGTGTGTGGTGGTGGCTGTGTGTGTGGTGGCTGTGTGTGGTGGTGGCTGTGTGTATGTGGTGGTGGTTGTGTGTGTGGTGGTGGCTGTGTGTGGTGGTGGTTGTGTGTGTGGTGGCTGTGTGTGGTGGTGGCTATGTGTGTGGTGGCGGTGTGTGGTGGTGGCTGTGTGTGGTGGTGGCTGTGTGTGGTGGTGGCTGTTTATGGTGGTGGCTGTGTGTGGTGGTGGCTGTGTGTGTGGTGGTGGCTGTGTGTGTGGTGGTGGCTGTGTGTGTGGTGGTGGCTGTACGTTGTGGTGGCTGTGTGTGGTGGTGGCTGTGTGTGTGGTGGCTGTGTGTCGTGGTGGCTGTGTGTGTGGTAGTGGCTGTGTGTGGTGGTGGCTATGTGTGTGGTGGCTGTGTGTGGTGGTGGCTGTGTGTGTGGTGGCTGTGTGGTGGTGGCTGTGTGTGGTGGTGGCTGTGTGTGTGTGGTGGCTGTGTGTGTGTGTGGCTGTGTGTGGTGGTGGCTGTGTGTGGTGGTGGCTGTGTGCATGTGGTGGCTGTGTGTATGTGGTGGTGGCTGTGTGTGTGGTGGTGGCTGTGTGTGGTGGTGGCTGTGTGTGGTGGTGGCTGTGCGTTGTGGTGACTGTGTGTGGTGGTGGCAGTGTGTGGTGGTGGCTGTGTGTGGTGGCTGTGCGTGGTGGTGACTGTGTGTGGTGGTGGCTGTGTGTGGTGCATGTGTAATGTAGTAACTCCACGGGAGACGACTTCACGGGTAACACACTCTTTATTTTATCAAACTTGGTTACAGGTGACTAACACCTACTTTGTATCTCGGGTGACAACCACCCACTTCGCTACTTGGCGACTAACGCCCACTGAGTTACTCGGATGACCAACATCCACTTAGTACTCGGGTGACAAACACCCACTTAGCTACTTGGCGACTAACGCCCACTGAGTTACTCGGATGACCAACATCCACTTAGTACTCGGGTGACAAACACCCACTTAGCTACTTGGCGACTAACGCCCACTGAGCTACTCGGATGACCAACATCCTCTTAGCTACTTGGCGACTAACGCCACTGAGCTACTCGGATGACCAACATCCACTTAGTACTCGGGTGACAAACACCCACTTAGCTACTTGGCGACTAACGCCCACTGAGCTACTCGGATGACCAACATCCACTTAGCTACTCGGCGACTAACGCCACTGAGCTACTCGGATGACCAACATCCACTTAGCTACTCGGCGACTAACGCCACTGAGCTACTCGGCTTCACTAGGTCTTCAGCTCCGTCTTCGGGTCTTCAACTGGGTAACTCTCCCCGAGTGCTCTCGCGCGTCCCCCTTTATACCCCACCTGCGGACGTCGCTGCGAGCACCCACTTATTCGACCAATCGCCGGGTGCTGGCTACGATCCTCTTTTCCCACATCTCATCGTGCCTCACCACTCACTCCGCGCCGCCTCGTCATCTGTCACTCCCGGCGCGCGCGTCCACACCACGCCCACAACGCGTGCCCAACCCCGCACCCCGCGCCGCCCCGTGATCCATCACTGTCACAGTCGGCGCACGTCAATACCACCACTACATCACCCCCTACCACATAGCTCGCAGCCGCCCCGGCTGCTACAAAAATATACAAACCCTCCCTGTGTGCCCCGTAACACAACACAACAACTAAGCTAACAACACAACACGACGCGAACACCACCATCCGCAACCCTCAACCAATGCCACCGCGACAATAGAACAATATATACAAACCGGCGAGTGACAATAGCAATGTGTATACAAAAAAAAATAAATGGAAAATTTTTTTTTTTCTTTCGACTCGTGCAGTGTCCCCTTTTCTTCCGAGCGTCCCTACAACGGGACATTACCCCGGCAGAGGGGAACACCGGGCGAGCTCGGTGTAGAGCACAAAAAAACCGTCCTCATGAAAATTGTTGAGACCTAGCCCGAGTCCGCCTTGCCGGTCCGTCGTACGGCACCAGACGCGGTTGAACGTCCGGTGGTGCCGGCGGTTCAGGAAGACATCGGCCAGGCATCGAGGACTCGTGCGTGCCCCGGGGTTCAGGCTCTCGACGGTCAGCAGCCGTCAAGCCCGAGGCACCTGGGGGTGGGTCAGGTGGAGACACGTGAGGAGCAGCCTGCGACACCTCCCTCCCCGAGTCGACGGTCACATCACACGCCCGGTCGTCACGGCACAGAACGGGGTCACACGGTGCCGCATAGGGCTTCAGTCGGGAGGGGTGCACATACCAACGGCGTTTCCCCCATTTAATCTGTATACTCTGGGGTCGTGCAACCCGCACAATTTCCACCGGTCCCCTCCAAGGTCTCAACAACTTGGGGGACGTAGCCAACGGTGCATGTGGACAATGCAGCCAGGCCTCATCGCCTGGTTTCCAATCATGCGTATGCACCCTCCGCTCATGCAATTTCTCGTTTGCAATTTGCCGCGACCGCGAATTCAACCTTGCCGCCTCCCGCGCTTCAGTCAATTTGGCGATATTAAATTTGATGTGGTCTGCCAATTTAGATTTTGCACGTGGCTGGGAAATCCCCAGTTGGACGTCCATGGCCGGATCGGCCTCCCGCCCATACATAAGAAAAAATGGGGAAAACCCCGTCGCCGCATGAGGGGCCATTCGATAGGCCGCGAGTACCCCCGGCACCTGTAAGTCCCAATCAACCTGATCGTCGCAGACCTGTTGGCACAACATAGACGTAATCGTCCTGTTCAGACGCTCAACCATCCCGTCAGTCTGCGGGTGGTAGGGGGAAGTACGCACTTTCTTTGTACCCAACAGGTCGCACACCTCGCGCAACAAAACGCTCGAAAAATTCTTCCCTTGATCCGTCAGCAAGCGTTCGGGGGCGCCCTTGTCCAACACATAACCCTGGACAAAGGCGTCCGCCACCGCCGCAGCCGACTGGTTGGCGAGCGGCCATGCCATAGGCCATCGGGTGAAGTATTCCACGCCAACCAGCAGGAACCTATTTCCCCTTGGTGTAACCGGAAAGGGCCCCAAGATGTCCAACGCTACCAATTCGTTTATACGCGAAACCTGAATGGATTGCAGCGGTGGATTAGCTGCCAATGGTGGCGGTTTCCTTTTTGCGCACCCTACGCATCCCTTAAGAATATTCGCCACGTCGTTACCCATCCCCGGCCAATAATAGTCTCGCTGGATTAGGGCGAGCGTTTTGTGAAAACCCAGATGCATGAGCCGTTCATGAGCTGCCAGAACAACCCTACCCCGCATAGCAACAGGCACAACGAGCACGTGACGCCGGGACATGTTGTCCCACCTCATCAAAAGGCCCTGTCTGCACACCCAGGAACCGACCCGCGCCTCCCCTTCTTCGGGAGCGCCAACTTTCCGACGCAGCGTAAGTAGGGAGCTGTCGGACATCTGGAGGCGGCCCCACTCAATGAGGGGCAACGACAACAGCGAATCCCTCCCCGTGGGGGCGTCCTCTCCCGGGGTGTCAGTGGCGGCGAGCGCAACTCCCGGAGTGCCGGCGACCGGGGGTTTGCACCGCGCTGATCCCAACAAACATGTGCAGTCCGTGCACGGCGGCAACCGCGACAAGGCGTCCGCGTTTGAGTGCCGCAACCCCTTGCGGTAAATCGTCGTGAATTGGTAGTCTTGAAGGACCTCCAACCATCGGGACAATTGGCCCGATGGCTGCGCCACGCGCATAGCGTATTGTAGAGCCGCATGGTCCGTCCGGACCGTAAAATGACGGCCGTAAAGATACGGCCTGAATTGCTGTGTAAAAAACACAATGGCTAACAATTCACGACGAGTTACGCAATAGCGTTGTTCTGCGGGGGAAAGAACCCTACTACCGTAGGCGACCACCCGTTCAACCCCCCCGACCAACTGTGAGAGCACCCCCCCGATACCCGTATTGCTGGCGTCCGTGTCAAGCAAAAACGGTTGTGTGAAATCGGGGTAACACAAGGGGGGAGCCTGCACCAAAGCGTCACGGAGGGAGCAGAACGCATCCTCCTCCTCTGCCCCCCAGTGAAACCTTACACCCTTAGCCGTCAAAGCGTGCAGGGGCTTGGCTATGGTGGCAAATTGCTTGACAAAACGACGGTAATAGGAGGCAAAACCAATGAAACTACGAACCTCCGTGACCGAGGTTGGCGTTGGCCATGAGCTGACGCAATGCGTCTTAGCAGGGTCCGTCGAGATCCCTGAACGACTCACGATATGGCCCAAATACCTGACCGATTCCCGAAGCAGAAAACATTTAGCCGGTTTAAATTTTAGCTTAGCGGAACGCATCCTGAGGAACACCGCTCTCAGTCGCTGGAGGTGCTCCTCGAAAGTCCGACTAAAGACGATAATATCGTCAAGATAAATCAAACAGGTATCCCATTGGAGGCCCGACAAAACCAATTCCATGAGTCTCTGGAACGTGGCGGGAGCGGAATGTAAGCCCATGGGCAAACGGTTGAATTCAAAAAGGCCCCCAGGTGTCCGGAAAGCAGTTTTAGGTTTAGACTCGTTATCGAGTGGCAATTGCCAAAATCCAGAAAGCAGATCGAGTGTGGAAAAAAACTGCGCTCCCGCCAAGGCATCCAGCGACTCATCCATCCTGGGGAGCGGATACGCATCCGCCATCGAGATTTTGTTTAAGCGGCGGAAATCGACACAAAACCGCAAGGACCCGTCCTGTTTCTTTACTAGGACAATAGGAGCACCCCACGGACTAGAAGAGGGCGAAATGATATCGGCCGCCAACATATCATTAACCGCCGATTGCACATGTTCCTTCTCGGCCGGGCTGAGCCGGAAGGGATTCTGACGAATAGGGGCCGCGTCCCCTGTAGCTATGTGGTGGCGCAACAGGTCAGTGCAGCCGATATCGTACTTATGTTTGCTGAACACGTCAGCAAACTCGATGAGCAAACCCCTCAATGCTCCCAATTGCACCCCGGACAAGTTATCAGAACCCGCACACAGCGAGTCCAACCACTCAGTCCCCTCATCACTTTGAGGATGCGACTCGACAGTAAAGTCTGCTTGAGCCACGAGCCGTTCCTCAACGGGCAGCGGCGCGGCGTGAGCCAGCACCGTTCCCTGCGCAATTACGGCCGGCCGCGACCCCGTATTCAGGACCATTACGAACGGCTCACTGTCCCCTCTCACCACGGTTTGAGCAACCGCTAAGTCGAGGCCCTTACTGGCTCTGTTTGACGGCCCCAACAGCACCCCCTGTGCCTCCGCACCCACCTCGAGTGGCTTCCTGAACCGAAGGGGTACTAACATTTGCGATCCCGGGGGTACCCGTACAGTGTGAGTCGCCAGCGCCTGCACCGTCGCACAAACCGTGCGCACTTTGATAGGGCTCGACAAGAAGGCAACCCGCCGACCTGACGGAAGCTCTATGCAGGCCTGATCAATAAGAATTTTGATGGGCATTTTTGACAAAAAGTCCGTACCTAGCAAACAGGGAACGGCCAGCGATGATGATACAAAAATAGGGCCCGCTAATTTAATGTCCCCAATGCAAATAGTCGCCCGAATCTGGCCGATGATCCCCAGGGATCCCCCATTCGCCGCATAAAATGGCACGTCTACCGGCAGAAGGGGTCTACTTTGGACGGGAAGAATGTTATAAATAAGGTCCGAGATGATGGTGGCCGACGCACCCGTGTCAACAAGCACCCGGACCTCAACCCCGTCAATGAACCCCGTTACCACGGACGACCCGGCTGACGCAGCCACGATCCTGTGGGCCAATTCGGACCACTCGACTGCTTGCGGGCCGCGTACGGACCCCCCTCGCCGAATTGAACCCCCGGCACCCAGCCGCGAACCCCCCACCGCGAAGCGGCGACCCGAATGTGCCGTGTTTGTGGACCGAACGTGTGAGGTGCCGCGACTTGCCGGGTTTTGTTGGGATGACTTGTGGCCCTGGTCGTCGTCCCGACGTGGTCCTGCGGCGCGCGGACGCGGGGCCCGGCACCCGGCTGCGACGTGACCCCGAAGGCCGCAGTTGTAGCAGACGACGGAAGTCGTAGGTTTCGGTTGCTCCAGCTTGCGGGGCGAACGTGTGGGCGAACGACCTCCCGTTCTCCACTCCCCCGGACACGATGCAGCGAAGCCCCGCTCCTGCACCGCAGCTGGCTGAGGTTCGGCGATCGTGGCGGCCAGTGCCACATTCCCCGGCCATTTGCAGACGACCCCCGGCTTGCGTTTGAGGACCTCGTACGCGTGAATGCTCGTGGCAATCGCCAGGGAGCAGATCTCCATCTCGTCTGCCACGTTGATGGGGACCCCCAACTCGTGGGCCAACACCAGCAGCTGCTCCGTCACCATGGCGTCCTTCCCCTCCTTATCCATGCGGGGAAAAGCCGCGTCCGCCAAGGCGAGCAGTGCCGTGCGGTAGGCTAGCGTCGTTTCCCCAGCCACCTTCCGCCGATCGTAGAACTGGTGGCGGCACGTGGAGGGCGGCCCGAACACCTTCGCCATCAGGTGTAGTGCGGCCTGGAGCGTAGAGCGGGACGACCTTGCAGCAGATGTGAAGGCTGCAAGCGCGTCGTCGTCAAGCATCGCTGGCAACGCACGCAGGGCAGTGGTGTCGGACCACCCCGACATCTCCTGATGAGCGAGGAACCTTCGTTGGAAGGCTCCCCAGTCGCCCCCATCCGCCTTGAACGCCGACAGCGCGGGCAATCTTTGCTGGAGGACCCGATCGTCGTCGACGTCGGAGAGATTTTCCCGCGCTCCGCTGGAGTTGTGTAAAATGTCGGCTCGGTTGTCAGGCGCAAAATGGAGGGCTCCGGCGCGCGCTGATGACGTGGGCTGCGCTGCGCGGAGGTGTCCGGCCACGTGGCGTCCGTCTTTCCCGCCAATCAATGGCGGCCCCTCAAAAACGGCGGGAACTTCCAGGCTTTCGGCGCGAAGCGCCGTTTGGCGGGATCCCGCCAGCCTCGCTCCTTCCTCCAACCCCGCAGCCGTTTTCCCGCCCGCTGGAACGGAGATCTCGGCCAAGATTGCAGCGGCGGCGAGCAGCAACTCCGCCAACCGGGAGTGTGCGTCTTGGAGGCTGGTGTCGGAGGCAAGCAGAGCGTCGGCCATCACCGCGAGGTGCTGCATCGGCGGCCACTCCTCGTCCTCTCCTCCCGAGGTTGGTGTCCCCGGTACGCCGTCGTCATCCCGACCTCGCTCGTGGGTACGGGTAGTCTTCCTTGTGTCCATACTTCTTGAAGACAGGTTTACTTCTGACGCCAGTTGTAATGTAGTAACTCCACGGGAGACGACTTCACGGGTAACACACTCTTTATTTTATCAAACTTGGTTACAGGTGACTAACACCTACTTTGTATCTCGGGTGACAACCACCCACTTCGCTACTTGGCGACTAACGCCCACTGAGTTACTCGGATGACCAACATCCACTTAGTACTCGGGTGACAAACACCCACTTAGCTACTTGGCGACTAACGCCCACTGAATTACTCGGATGACCAACATCCACTTAGTACTCGGGTGACAAACACCCACTTAGCTACTTGGCGACTAACGCCCACTGAGCTACTCGGATGACCAACATCCTCTTAGCTACTTGGCGACTAACGCCACTGAGCTACTCGGATGACCAACATCCACTTAGTACTCGGGTGACAAACACCCACTTAGCTACTTGGCGACTAACGCCCACTGAGCTACTCGGATGACCAACATCCACTTAGCTACTCGGCGACTAACGCCACTGAGCTACTCGGATGACCAACATCCACTTAGCTACTCGGCGACTAACGCCACTGAGCTACTCGGCTTCACTAGGTCTTCAGCTCCGTCTTCGGGTCTTCAACTGGGTAACTCTCCCCGAGTGCTCTCGCGCGTCCCCCTTTATACCCCACCTGCGGACGTCGCTGCGAGCACCCACTTATTCGACCAATCGCCGGGTGCTGGCTACGATCCTCTTTTCCCACATCTCATCGTGCCTCACCACTCACTCCGCGCCGCCTCGTCATCTGTCACTCCCGGCGCGCGCGTCCACACCACGCCCACAACGCGTGCCCAACCCCGCACCCCGCGCCGCCCCGTGATCCATCACTGTCACAGTCGGCGCACGTCAATACCACCACTACACATGTGTGCGGTGGCTGTGTGTGGTGGTGGCTGTGTGTGGTGGTGTCTGTGTGTGCTGGTGGTTGTGTGGGTGGTGGTGGCTGTGTGTGGTGGTGGCTGTGTGTGTGGTGGCTGTGTGTGGTGGTGGCTGTGTGTATGTGGTGGTGGCTGTGTGTGTGGTGGTGGCTGTGTGTGGTGGTGGCTGTGTGTGGTGGTGGCTGTGTGTGGTGGTGGCTATGTGTGTGGTGGCGGTGTGTGGTGGTGGCTGTGTGTGGTGGTGGCTGTGTGTGGTGGTGGCTGTTTATGGTGGTGGCTGTGTGTGGTGGTGGCTGTGTGTGTGGTGGTGGCTGTGTGTGTGGTGGTGGCTGTGTGTGTGGTGGTGGCTGTACGTGGTGGTGGCTGTGTGTGGTGGTGGCTGTGTGTGTGGTGGCTGTGTGTCGTGGTGGCAGTGTGTGTGGTGGTGGCTGTGTGTGGTGGTGGCTGTGTGTGGTGGTGGCTGTGTGTGGTGGTGGTTGTGTGTGTGGTGGTGGCTGTGTGTGGTGGTGGCTGTGTGTGGTGGTGGCTGTGTGTGGTGGTGGCTGTGTGTATGTGGTGGTGGCTGTGTGTGTGGTGGTGGCTGTGTTTGGTGGTGGTGACTGTGTGTGTGGTGGTGGCTGTGCGTGGTGGTGGCTGTGTGTGGTGGTGGCAGTGTGTGATGGTGGCTGTGTGTGGTGGTGGCTGTGTGTGGTGGCTGTGTGCGGTGGGTGTGTGTGGTGGTGGCTGTGTGTGGTGGTGGCTGTGTGTGGTGGTGGTTGTGTGGGTGGTGGTGGTTGTGTGCGGTGGTGGCTGTGTGTGTGGTGCCTGTGTGTGGTGGTGGCTGTGTGTATGTGGTGGTGGCTGTGTGTGTGGTGGTGGCTGTGTGTGGTGGTGGCTGTGTGTGGTGGTGGCTGTGTATGGCGGTGGCTGTGTGTGGTGGTGGTTGTGTGTGTGGTGGCTGTGTGTGGTGGTGGCTATGTGTGTGGTGGCGGTGTGTGGTGGTGGCTGTGTGTGGTGGTGGCTGTGTGTGGTGGTGGTTGTTTATGGTGGTGGCTGTGTGTGGTGGTGGATGTGTGTGTGGTGGTGGCTGTGTGTGTGGTGGTGGCTGTGTGTATGTGGTGGTGGCTGTGTGTGTGGTGGTGGCTGTGTGTGGTGGTGGCTATGTGTGGTGGTGGCTGTGTATGGTGGTGGCTGTGTGTGGTGGTGGTTGTGTGTGTGGTGGCTGTGTGTGGTGGTGGCTATGTGTGTGGTGGTGGTGTGTGGTTGTGGCTGTGTGTGGTGGTGGCTGTGTGTGGTGGTGGCTGTTTATGGTGGTGGCTATGTGTGTGGTGGCGGTGTGTGGTGGTGGCTGTGTGTGGTGGTGGCTGTGTGTGGTGGTGGCTGTTTATGGTGGTGGCTGTGTGTGGTGGTGGCTGTGTGTGTGGTGGTGGCTGTGTGTGTGGTGGTGGCTGTGCGTGGTGGTGGCTGTGTGTGTGGTGGCTGTGTGTCGTGGTGGCTGTGTGTGTGGTGGTGGCTGTGTGTGGTGGTGGCTGTGTGTGGTGGTGGCTGTGTGTGGTGGTGTCTATGTGTGTGGTTTCTGTGTGTGGTGGTGGCTGTGTGTGTGGTGGTGGCTGTGTGTGTGGTGGTGGCTGTGTGTGTGGTGGTGGCTGTGCGTGGTGGTGGCTGTGTGTGTGGTGGCTGTGTGTCGTGGTGGCTGTGTGTGTGGTGGTGGCTGTGTGTGGTGGTGGCTGTGTGTGGTGGTGGCTGTGTGTGGTGGTGGCTATGTGTGTGGTTTCTGTGTGTGGTGGTGGCTGTGTGTGTGGTGGTGGCTGTGTGTGGTGGTGGCTGTGTGTGTGGTGGTGGCTGTGTGTGGTGGTGGCTGTGTGTGGTGGTGGCTATGTGTGTGGTGGCTGTGTGTGGTGGTGGCTGTGTGTGGTGGTGGCTATGTGTGTGGTGGCTGTGTGTGGTGGTGGCTGTGTGTGTGGTGGCTGTGTGGTGGTGGCTGTGTGTGGTGGTGGCTGTGTGTGTGTGGTGGCTGTGTGTGTGTGTGGCTGTGTGTGGTGGTGGCTGTGTGTGGTGGTGGCTGTGTGTATGTGGTGGCTGTGTGTATGTGGTGGTGGCTGTGTGTGTGGTGGTGGCTGTGTGTGGTGGTGGCTGTGTGTGGTGGTGGCTGTGCGTGGTGGTGACTGTGTGTGGTGGTGGCAGTGTGTGGTGGTGGCTGTGTGTGGTGGCTGTGTGGTGGCTGTGCGTGGTGGTGACTGTGTGTGGTGGTGGCTGTACGTGGTGGTGGCTGTGTGTGGTGGTGGCTGTGTGTGTGGTGGCTGTGTGTCGTGGTGGCAGTGTGTGTGGTGGTGGCTGTGTGTGGTGGTGGCTGTGTGTGGTGGTGGCTGTGTGTGGTGGTGGTTGTGTGTGTGGTGGTGGCTGTGTGTGGTGGTGGCTGTGTGTGGTGGTGGCTGTGTGTGGTGGTGGCTGTGTGTATGTGGTGGTGGCTGTGTGTGTGGTGGTGGCTGTGTTTGGTGGTGGTGACTGTGTGTGTGGTGGTGGCTGTGCGTGGTGGTGGCTGTGTGTGGTGGTGGCAGTGAGTGATGGTGGCTGTGTGTGGTGGTGGCTGTGTGTGGTGGCTGTGTGCGGTGGGTGTGTGTGGTGGTGGCTGTGTGTGGTGGTGGCTGTGTGTGGTGGTGGTTGTGTGGGTGGTGGTGGTTGTGTGCGGTGGTGGCTGTGTGTGTGGTGCCTGTGTGTGGTGGTGGCTGTGTGTATGTGGTGGTGGCTGTGTGTGTGGTGGTGGCTGTGTGTGGTGGTGGCTGTGTGTGGTGGTGGCTGTGTATGGCGGTGGCTGTGTGTGGTGGTGGTTGTGTGTGTGGTGGCTGTGTGTGGTGGTGGCTATGTGTGTGGTGGCGGTGTGTGGTGGTGGCTGTGTGTGGTGGTGGCTGTGTGTGGTGGTGGTTGTTTATGGTGGTGGCTGTGTGTGGTGGTGGATGTGTGTGTGGTGGTGGCTGTGTGTGTGGTGGTGGCTGTGTGTATGTGGTGGTGGCTGTGTGTGTGGTGGTGGCTGTGTGTGGTGGTGGCTATGTGTGGTGGTGGCTGTGTATGGTGGTGGCTGTGTGTGGTGGTGGTTGTGTGTGTGGTGGCTGTGTGTGGTGGTGGCTATGTGTGTGGTGGTGGTGTGTGGTTGTGGCTGTGTGTGGTGGTGGCTGTGTGTGGTGGTGGCTGTTTATGGTGGTGGCTATGTGTGTGGTGGCGGTGTGTGGTGGTGGCTGTGTGTGGTGGTGGCTGTGTGTGGTGGTGGCTGTTTATGGTGGTGGCTGTGTGTGGTGGTGGCTGTGTGTGTGGTGGTGGCTGTGTGTGTGGTGGTGGCTGTGCGTGGTGGTGGCTGTGTGTGTGGTGGCTGTGTGTCGTGGTGGCTGTGTGTGTGGTGGTGGCTGTGTGTGGTGGTGGCTGTGTGTGGTGGTGGCTGTGTGTGGTGGTGTCTATGTGTGTGGTTTCTGTGTGTGGTGGTGGCTGTGTGTGTGGTGGTGGCTGTGTGTGTGGTGGTGGCTGTGTGTGTGGTGGTGGCTGTGCGTGGTGGTGGCTGTGTGTGTGGTGGCTGTGTGTCGTGGTGGCTGTGTGTGTGGTGGTGGCTGTGTGTGGTGGTGGCTGTGTGTGGTGGTGGCTGTGTGTGGTGGTGGCTATGTGTGTGGTTTCTGTGTGTGGTGGTGGCTGTGTGTGTGGTGGTGGCTGTGTGTGGTGGTGGCTGTGTGTGTGGTGGTGGCTGTGTGTGGTGGTGGCTGTGTGTGGTGGTGGCTATGTGTGTGGTGGCTGTGTGTGGTGGTGGCTGTGTGTGGTGGTGGCTATGTGTGTGGTGGCTGTGTGTGGTGGTGGCTGTGTGTGTGGTGGCTGTGTGGTGGTGGCTGTGTGTGGTGGTGGCTGTGTGTGTGTGGTGGCTGTGTGTGTGTGTGGCTGTGTGTGGTGGTGGCTGTGTGTGGTGGTGGCTGTGTGTATGTGGTGGCTGTGTGTATGTGGTGGTGGCTGTGTGTGTGGTGGTGGCTGTGTGTGGTGGTGGCTGTGTGTGGTGGTGGCTGTGCGTGGTGGTGACTGTGTGTGGTGGTGGCAGTGTGTGGTGGTGGCTGTGTGTGGTGGCTGTGTGGTGGCTGTGCGTGGTGGTGACTGTGTGTGGTGGTGGCAGTGTGTGGTGGTGGCTGTGTGTGGTGGCTGTGCGTGGTGGTGACTGTGTGTGGTGGTGGCTGTGTGTGGTGCATGTGTGCGGTGGCTGTGTGTGGTGGTGGCTGTGTGTGGTGGTGTCTGTGTGTGCTGGTGGTTGTGTGGGTGGTGGTGGCTGTGTGTGGTGGTGGCTGTGTGTGTGGTGGCTGTGTGTGTTGGTGGCTGTGTGTATGTGGTGGTGGCTGTGTGTGTGGTGGTGGCTGTGTGTGGTGGTGGCTGTGTGTGGTGGTGGCTGTGTGTGGTGGTGGTTGTGTGTGTGGTGGCTGTGTGTGGTGGTGGCTATGTGTGTGGTGGCGGTGTGTGGTGGTGGCTGTGTGTGGTGGTGGCTGTGTGTGGTGGTGGCTGTTTATGGTGGTGGCTGTGTGTGGTGGTGGCTGTGTGTGTGGTGGTGGCTGTGTGTGTGGTGGTGGCTGTGTGTGTGGTGGTGGCTGTACGTGGTGGTGGCTGTGTGTGGTGGTGGCTGTGTGTGTGGTGGCTGTGTGTCGTGGTGGCAGTGTGTGTGGTGGTGGCTGTGTGTGGTGGTGGCTGTGTGTGGTGGTGGCTGTGTGTGGTGGTGGTTGTGTGTGTGGTGGTGGCTGTGTGTGGTGGTGGCTGTGTGTGGTGGTGGCTGTGTGTGGTGGTGGCTGTGTGTATGTGGTGGTGGCTGTGTGTGTGGTGGTGGCTGTGTTTGGTGGTGGTGACTGTGTGTGTGGTGGTGGCTGTGCGTGGTGGTGGCTGTGTGTGGTGGTGGCAGTGTGTGATGGTGGCTGTGTGTGGTGGTGGCTGTGTGTGGTGGCTGTGTGCGGTGGCTGTGTGTGGTGGTGGCTGTGTGTGGTGGTGGCTGTGTGTGGTGGTGGTTGTGTGGGTGGTGGTGGTTGTGTGCGGTGGTGGCTGTGTGTGTGGTGCCTGTGTGTGGTGGTGGCTGTGTGTATGTGGTGGTGGCTGTGTGTGTGGTGGTGGCTGTGTGTGGTGGTGGCTGTGTGTGGTGGTGGCTGTGTATGGCGGTGGCTGTGTGTGGTGGTGGTTGTGTGTGTGGTGGCTGTGTGTGGTGGTGGCTATGTGTGTGGTGGCGGTGTGTGGTGGTGGCTGTGTGTGGTGGTGGCTGTGTGTGGTGGTGGTTGTTTATGGTGGTGGCTGTGTGTGGTGGTGGATGTGTGTGTGGTGGTGGCTGTGTGTGTGGTGGTGGCTGTGTGTATGTGGTGGTGGCTGTGTGTGTGGTGGTGGCTGTGTGTGGTGGTGGCTATGTGTGGTGGTGGCTGTGTATGGTGGTGGCTGTGTGTGGTGGTGGTTGTGTGTGTGGTGGCTGTGTGTGGTGGTGGCTATGTGTGTGGTGGTGGTGTGTGGTTGTGGCTGTGTGTGGTGGTGGCTGTGTGTGGTGGTGGCTGTTTATGGTGGTGGCTATGTGTGTGGTGGCGGTGTGTGGTGGTGGCTGTGTGTGGTGGTGGCTGTGTGTGGTGGTGGCTGTTTATGGTGGTGGCTGTGTGTGGTGGTGGCTGTGTGTGTGGTGGTGGCTGTGTGTGTGGTGGTGGCTGTGCGTGGTGGTGGCTGTGTGTGTGGTGGCTGTGTGTCGTGGTGGCTGTGTGTGTGGTGGTGGCTGTGTGTGGTGGTGGCTGTGTGTGGTGGTGGCTGTGTGTGGTGGTGGCTATGTGTGTGGTTTCTGTGTGTGGTGGTGGCTGTGTGTGTGGTGGTGGCTGTGTGTGGTGGTGGCTGTGTGTGTGGTGGTGGCTGTGTGTGGTGGTGGCTGTGTGTGGTGGTGGCTATGTGTGTGGTGGCTGTGTGTGGTGGTGGCTGTGTGTGGTGGTGGCTATGTGTGTGGTGGCTGTGTGTGGTGGTGGCTGTGTGTGTGGTGGCTGTGTGGTGGTGGCTGTGTGTGGTGGTGGCTGTGTGTGTGTGG
The DNA here is from genome assembly GCF_964198595.1 of Lampetra fluviatilis. NCBI lineage: Eukaryota > Metazoa > Chordata > Hyperoartia > Petromyzontiformes > Petromyzontidae > Lampetra > Lampetra fluviatilis. The sequence continues at coordinate 48,056 of NC_136337.1, read as the reverse complement.
TGGCTGTGTGTGTGTGTGGCTGTGTGTGGTGGTGGCTGTGTGTGGTGGTGGCTGTGTGTATGTGGTGGCTGTGTGTATGTGGTGGTGGCTGTGTGTGTGGTGGTGGCTGTGTGTGGTGGTGGCTGTGTGTGGTGGTGGCTGTGCGTGGTGGTGACTGTGTGTGGTGGTGGCAGTGTGTGGTGGTGGCTGTGTGTGGTGGCTGTGTGGTGGCTGTGCGTGGTGGTGACTGTGTGTGGTGGTGGCAGTGTGTGGTGGTGGCTGTGTGTGGTGGCTGTGTGGTGGCTGTGTGTGGTGGTGGCTGTGTGTGGTGGTGGCTGTGTGTGTCGGTGGTTGTGTGTGTGGTGGTGGCTGTGTGTGTGTGGTGGCTGTGTGTGGTGGTGGCAGTGTGTGGTGGTGGCTGTATGTGTGTGGTGGTGGCTGTGTGTGGTGGTGGCTGTGTGTGGTGCATGTGTGCGGTGGCTGTGTGTGGTGGTGGCTGTGTGTGGTGGTGGCTGTGTGTGCTGGTGATTGGGTGGGTGGTGGTGGCTGTGTGTGGTGGTGGCTGTGTGTGTGGTGGCTGTGTGTGGTGGTGGCTGTGTGTATGTGGTGGTGGCTGTGTGTGTGGTGGTGGCTGTGTGTGGTGGTGGCTGTGTGTGGTGGTGGCTGTGTGTGGTGGTGGTTGTGTGTGTGGTGGCTGTGTGTGGTGGTGGCTATGTGTGTGGTGGCGGTGTGTGGTGGTGGCTGTGTGTGGTGGTGGCTGTGTGTGGTGGTGGCTGTTTATGGTGGTGGCTGTGTGTGGTGGTGGCTGTGTGTGTGGTGGTGGCTGGGTGTGTGGTGGTGGCTGTGTGTGTGGTGGTGGCTGTACGTGGTGGTGGCTGTGTGTGGTGGTGGCTGTGTGTCGTGGTGGCTGTGTGTGTGGTGGTGGCTGTGTGTGGTGGTGGCTGTGTGTGGTGGTGGCTGTGTGTGGTGGTGGCTGTGTGTGGTGGCTGTTTGTGGTGGCTGTGTGTGGTGGTGGTTGTGTGTGTGGTGGTGGCTGTGTGTGTGTGTGGTGGCTGTGTTTGGTGGTGGCTGTGTGTGGTGGTGGCTGTGTGTAGTGGTGGCTGTGTGTGGTGGTGGCTGTGTGTATGTGGTGGTGGCTGTGTGTGTGGTGGTGGCTGTGTTTGGTGGTGGTGACTGTGTGTGTGGTGGTGGCTGTGCGTGGTGGTGGCTGTGTGTGGTGGTGGCAGTGTGTGGTGGTGGCTGTGTGTGTGTGATGGTGGCTGTGTGTGGTGGTGGCTGTGTGTGGTGGCTGTGTGCGGTGGCTGTGTGTGGTGGTGGCTGTGTGTGGTGGTGGCTGTGTGTGGTGGTGGTTGTGTGGGTGGTGGTGGTTGTGTGTGGTGGTGGCTGTGTGTGTGGTGGCTGTGTGTGGTGGTGGCTGTGTGTATGTGGTGGTGGCTGTGTGTGTGGTGGTGGCTGTGTGTGGTGGTGGCTGTGTGTGGTGGTGGCTGTGTATGGTGGTGGCTGTGTGTGGTGGTGGTTGTGTGTGTGGTGGCTGTGTGTGGTGGTGGCTATGTGTGTGGTGGCGGTGTGTGGTGGTGGCTGTGTGTGGTGGTGGCTGTGTGTGGTGGTGGCTGTTTATGGTGGTGGCTGTGTGTGGTGGTGGCTGTGTGTGTGGTGGTGGCTGTGTGTGTGGTGGTGGCTGTGCGTGGTGGTGGCTGTGTGTGTGGTGGCTGTGTGTCGTGGTGGCTGTGTGTGTGGTGGTGGCTGTGTGTGGTGGTGGCTATGTGTGTGGTGGCTGTGTGTGGTGGTGGCTGTGTGTGTGGTGGTGGCTGTGTGTGTGGTGGCTGTGTGTGGTGGTGGCTGTGTGTGTGGTGGTGGCTGTGTGTGGTGGTGGCTGTGTGTGGTGGTGGCTATGTGTGTGGTGGCTGTGTGTGGTGGTGGCTGTGTGTGGTGGTGGCTGTGCGTGGTGGTGACTGTGTGTGGTGGTGGCAGTGTGTGGTGGTGGCTGTGTGTGGTGGCTGTGTGGTGGCTGTGCGTGGTGGTGACTGTGTGTGGTGGTGGCAGTGTGTGGTGGTGGCTGTGTGTGGTGGCTGTGTGGTGGCTGTGTGTGGTGGTGGCTGTGTGTGGTGGTGGCTGTGTGTGGTGGTGGTTGTGTGTGTGGTGGTGGCTGTGTGTGTGTGGTGGCTGTGTGTGGTGGTGGCAGTGTGTGGTGGTGGCTGTATGTGTGTGGTGGTGGCTGTTTGTGGTGGTGGCTGTGTGTGGTGCATGTGTGCGGTGGCTGTGTGTGGTGGTCGCTGTGTGTGGTGGTGGCTGTGTGTGCTGGTGGTTGTGTGGGTGGTGGTGGCTGTGTGTGGTGGTGGCTGTGTGTGTGGTGGCTGTGTGTGGTGGTGGCTGTGTATGTGGTGGTGGCTGTGTGTGTGGTGGTGGCTGTGTGTGGTGGTGGCTGTGTGTGGTGGTGGCTGTGTATGGTGGTGGCTGTGTGTGGTGATGGTTGTGTGTGTGGTGGCTGTGTGTGGTGGTGGCTATGTGTGTGGTGGTGGCTGTGTGTGGTGGTGGCTGTGTGTGTGGTGGTGGCTGTGTGTGTGGTGGTGGCTGTGTGTGTGGTGGTGGATGTACGTGGTGGTGGCTGTGTGTGGTGGTGGCTGTGTGTGTGGTGGCTGTGTGTCGTGGTGGCTGTGTGTGTGGTGGTGGCTGTGTGTGGTGGTGGCTGTGTGTGGTGGTGGTTGTGTGTGTGGTGGTGGCTGTGTGTGTGTGTGGTGGCTGTGTGTGGTGGTGGCTGTGTGTGGTGGTGGCTGTGTGTATGTGGTGGTGGCTGTGTGTGGTGGTGGCTGTGTTTGGTGGTGGTGACTGTGTGTGTGGTGGTGGCTGTGCGTGGTGGTGGCTGTGTGTGGTGGTGGCAGAGTGTGGTGGTGGCTGTGTGTGTGTGATGGTGGCTGTGTGTGGTGGTGGCTGTGTGTGGTGGTGGCTGTGTGTGGTGGTGGTTGTGTGTGTGGTGGTGGCTGTGTGTGTGTGGTGGCTGTGTGTGGTGGTGGCAGTGTGTGGTGGTGGCTGTATGTGTGTGGTGGTGGCTGTTTGTGGTGGTGGCTGTGTGTGGTGCATGTGTGCGGTGGCTGTGTGTGGTGGTCGCTGTGTGTGGTGGTGGCTGTGTGTGCTGGTGGTTGTGTGGGTGGTGGTGGCTGTGTGTGGTGGTGGCTGTGTGTGTGGTGGCTGTGTGTGGTGGTGGCTGTGTATGTGGTGGTGGCTGTGTGTGTGGTGGTGGCTGTGTGTGGTGGTGGCTGTGTGTGGTGGTGGCTGTGTATGGTGGTGGCTGTGTGTGGTGATGGTTGTGTGTGTGGTGGCTGTGTGTGGTGGTGGCTATGTGTGTGGTGGTGGCTGTGTGTGGTGGTGGCTGTGTGTGTGGTGGTGGCTGTGTGTGTGGTGGTGGCTGTGTGTGTGGTGGTGGATGTACGTGGTGGTGGCTGTGTGTGGTGGTGGCTGTGTGTGTGGTGGCTGTGTGTCGTGGTGGCTGTGTGTGTGGTGGTGGCTGTGTGTGGTGGTGGCTGTGTGTGGTGGTGGTTGTGTGTGTGGTGGTGGCTGTGTGTGTGTGTGGTGGCTGTGTGTGGTGGTGGCTGTGTGTGGTGGTGGCTGTGTGTGGTGGTGGCTGTGTGTATGTGGTGGTGGCTGTGTGTGGTGGTGGCTGTGTTTGGTGGTGGTGACTGTGTGTGTGGTGGTGGCTGTGCGTGGTGGTGGCTGTGTGTGGTGGTGGCAGTGTGTGGTGGTGGCTGTGTGTGTGTGATGGTGGCTGTGTGTGGTGGTGGCTGTGTGTGGTGGCTGTGTGCGGTGGCTGTGTGTGGTGGTGGCTGTGTGTGGTGGTGGCTGTGTGTGGTGGTGGTTGTGTGGGTGGTGGTGGTTGTGTGTGGTGGTGGCTGTGTGTGTGATGGCTGTGTGTGGTGGTGGCTGTGTGTGTGGTGGTGGCTGTGTGTGGTGGTGGCTGTGTGTGGTGGTGGCTGTGTATGGTGGTGGCTGTGTGTGGTGGTGGTTGTGTGTGTGGTGGCTGTGTGTGGTGGTGGCTATGTGTGTGGTGGCGGTGTGTGGTGGTGGCTGTGTGTGGTGGTGGCTGTGTGTGGTGGTGGCTGTTTATGGTGGTGGCTGTGTGTGGTGGTGGCTGTGTGTGTGGTGGTAGCTGTGTGTGTGGTGGTGGCTGTGCGTGGTGGTGGCTGTGTGTGTGGTGGCTGTGTGTCGTTGTGGCTGTGTGTGTGGTGGTGGCTGTGTGTGGTGGTGGCTGTGTGTGGTGGTGGCTATGTGTGTGGTGGCTGTGTGTGGTGGTGGCTGTGTGTGTGGTGGTGGCTGTGTGTGTGGTGGCTGTGTGTGGTGTTGGCTGTGTGTGTGGTGGTGGCTGTGTGTGGTGGTGGCTGTGTGTGGTGGTGGCTATGTGTGTGGTGGCTGTGTGTGGTGGTGGCTGTGTGTGTGGTGGCTGTGTGGTGGTGGCTGTGTGTGGTGGTGGCTGTGTGTGTGGTGGTGGCTGTGTGTGGTGGTGGCTGTGTGTGTGTGGCTGTGCGTGGTGGTGGCTGTGTGTGGTGTTGGCTGTGTGTATGTGGTGGCTGTGTGTATGTGGTGGTGGCTGTGTGTGTGGTGGTGGCTGTGTGGTGGCTGTGCGTGGTGGTGACTGTGTGTGGTGGTGGCAGTGTGTGGTGGTGGCTGTGTGTGGTGGCTGTGTGGTCGCTGTGTGGTGGCTGTGTGTGGTGGTGGCTGTGTGTGGTGGTGGTTGTGTGTGTGGTGGTGGCTGTGTGTGTGTGGTGGCTGTGTGTGGTGGTGGCTGTGTGTGGTGGCTGTGTGTTGTGGTGGCTATGTGTGTGGTGGCTATGTGTGTGGTGGTGGCTGTGTGTGGTGGTGGCTGTGTGTGTGGTGGTGGCTGTGTGTGTGTGTGGTGGCTGAGTGTGTGGTGGTGGCTGTGTGTATGTGGTGGTGGCTGTGTGTGTGGTGGTGGCTGTGTGGTGGTGGCTGTGTGTGATGGTGGCTGTGCGTGGTGGTGACTGTGTGTGTGGTGGCTGTGTGTGGTGGCTGTGTGTGGTGGTGGCGGCTGTGTGTGGTGGTGGCTGTGTGTGGTGGTGGCTGTGTGTGGTGGTGGTTGTGTGTGTGGTGGTTGCTGTGTGTGTGTGGTGGCTGTGTGTGGTGGTGGCTGTGTGTGTGGTGGCTGTGTGTGGTGGTGGCTGTGTGTATGTGGTGGTAGCTGTGTGTATGTGGTGGTGGCTGTGTGTGTGGTGGTGGCGACTGTGTGTGGTGGTGGCAGTGTGTGGTGGTGGCTGTGTGTGGTGGCTGTGTGGTCGCTGTGTGGTGGCTGTGTGTGGTGGTGGCTGTGTGTGGTGGTGGTTGTGTGTGTGGTGGTGGCTGTGTGTGTGTGGTGGCTGTGTGTGGTGGTGGCTGTGTGTGGTGGCTGTGTGTTGTGGTGGCTATGTGTGTGGTGGCTATGTGTGTGGTGGTGGCTGTGTGTGGTGGTGGCTGTGTGTGTGGTGGTGGCTGTGTGTGTGTGTGGTGGCTGAGTGTGTGGTGGTGGCTGTGTGTATGTGGTGGTGGCTGTGTGTGTGGTGGTGGGTGTGTGGTGGTGGCTGTGTGTGATGGTGGCTGTGCGTGGTGGTGACTGTGTGTGTGGTGGCTGTGTGTGGTGGCTGTGTGTGGTGGTGGCGGCTGTGTGTGGTGGTGGCTGTGTGTGGTGGTGGCTGTGTGTGGTGGTGGTTGTGTGTGTGGTGGTTGCTGTGTGTGTGTGGTGGCTGTGTGTGGTGGTGGCTGTGTGTGTGGTGGCTGTGTGTGGTGGTGGCTGTGTGTATGTGGTGGTAGCTGTGTGTGTGGTGGTGGCTGTGTGTGGTGGTGGCTGTGTGTGGTGGTGGCTGTGTATGGTGGTGGCTGAGTGTGGTGGTGGTTGTGTGTGTGGTGGCTGTGTGTGGTGGTGGCTATGTGTGTGGTGGCGGTGTGTGGTGGTGGCTGTGTGTGGTGGTGGCTGTGTGTGGTGGTGGCTGTTTATGGTGGTGGCTGTGTGTGGTGGTGGCTGTGTGTGTGGTGGTGGCTGTGTGTGTGGTGGTGGCTGTGTGTGTGGTGGTGGCTGTACGTGGTGGTGGCTGTGTGTGTGGTGGCTGTGTGTCGTGGTGGCTGTGTGTGTGGTGGTGGCTGTGTGTGGTGGTGGCTGTGTGTGGTGGTGGCTGTGTGTGGTGGCTGTTTGTGGTGACTGTGTGTGGTGGTGGCTGTGTCTGGTGGTGGTTGTGTGTGGTGGTGGCTGTGTGTGGTGGTGGCTGTGTGTGGTGGTGGCTGTGTGTGGTGTTGGCTGTGTGTATGTGGTGGTGGCTGTGTGTGTGGTGGTGGCTGTGTTTGGTGGTGGTGACTGTGTGTGTGGTGGTGGCTGTGCGTGGTGGTGGCGGTGTGTGGTGGTGGCAGTGTGTGGTGGTGGCTGTGTGTGTGTGATGGTGGCTGTGTGTGGTGGTGGCTGTGTGTGGTGGCTGTGTGCGGTGGCTGTGTGTGGTGGTGGCTGTGTGTGGTGGTGGCTGTGTGTGGTGGTGGTTGTGTGGGTGGTGGTGGTTGTGTGTGGTGGTGGCTGTGTGTGTGGTGGCTGTGTGTGGTGGTGGCTGTGTGTATGTGGTGGTGGCTGTGTGTGTGGTGGTAGCTGTGTGTGGTGGTGGCTGTGTGTGGTGGTGGCTGTGTATGGTGGTGGCTGTGTGTGGTGGTGGTTGTGTGTGTGGTGGCTGTGTGTGGTGGTGGCTATGTGTGTGGTGGCGGTGTGTGGTGGTGGCTGTGTGTGGTGGTGGCTGTGTGTTGTGGTGGCTGTTCATGGTGGTGGCTGTGTGTGGTGGTGGCTGTGTGTGTGGTGGTGGCTGTGTGTGTGGTGGTGGCTGTGTGTGTGGTGGTGGCTGTGCGTGGTGGTGGCTGTGTGTGGTGGTGTCTGTGTGTGGTGGTGGCTATGTGTATGGTGGCTGTGTGTCGTGGTGGCTGTGTGTGTGGTGGTGGCTGTGTGTGGTGGTGGCTATGTGTGTGGTGGCTGTGTGTGGTGGTGGCTGTGTGTGTGGTGGTGGCTGTGTGTGTGGTGGCTGTGTGTGGTGGTGGCTGTGTGTGTGGTGGTGGGTGTGTGTGGTGGTGGCTGTGTGTGGTGGTGGCTATGTGTGTGGTGGCTGTGTGTGGTGGTGGCTGTGTGTGTGGTGGCTGTGTGGTGGTGGCTGTGTGTGGTGGTGGCTGTGTGTGTGTGGTGGCTGTGTGTATGTGTGGCTGTGTGTGGTGGTGGCTGTGTGTGGTGGTGGCTGTGTGTATGTGGTGGCTGTGTGTATGTGGTGGTGGCTGTGTGTGTGGTGGTGGCTGTGTGTGGTGGTGGCTGTGTGTGGTGGTGGCTGTGCGTGGTGGTGACTGTGTGTGGTGGTGGCAGTGTGTGGTGGTGGCTGTGTGTGGTGGCTGTGTGGTGGCTGTGCGTGGTGGTGACTGTGTGTGGTGGTGGCAGTGTGTGGTGGTGGTTGTGTGTGGTGGTGGTTGTGTGTGTGGTGGTGGCTGTGTGTGTGTGGTGGCTGTGTGTGGTGGTGGCTGTGTGTGGTGGCTGTGTGTTGTGGTGGCTATGTGTGTGGTGGCTATGTGTGTGGTGGTGGCTGTGTGTGGTGGTGGCTGTGTGTGTGGTGGTGGTTGTGTGTGTGTGTGGTGGCTGAGTGTGTGGTGGTGGCTGTGTGCATGTGGTGGTGGCTGTGTGTGTGGTGGTGGCTGTGTGGTGGTGGCTGTGTATGATGGTGGCTGTGCGTGGTGGTGACTGTGTGTGTGGTGGCTGTGTGTGGTGGCTGTGTGTGGTGGCTGCTGTGTGTGGTGGTGGCTGTGTGTGGTGGTGGCTGTGTGTGGTGGTGGTTGTGTGTGTGGTGGTGGCTGTGTGTGTGTGGTGGCTGTGTGTGGTGGTGGCTGTGTGTGGTGGTGGCTGTGTGTGGTGGTGGCTGTGTATGTGGTGGTGGCTGTGTTTGGTGGTGGCTGTGTGTGGTGGTGGCTGTGCGTGGTGGTGGCTGTGCGTGGTGGTGGCTGTGTGTGGTGGTGGCAGTGTGTGGTGGTGGCAGTGTGTGGTGGTGGCTGTATGTGTGTGGTGGTGGCTGTGTGTGGTGGTGGCTGTGTGTGGTGGCTGTGTGAGGTGGCTGTGTGTGGTGGTGGCTGTGTGTGGTGGTGGCTGTGTGTGGTGGTGGTTGTGTCGGTGGTGGTGGCTGTGTGTGGTGGTGGCTGTGTGTGTGGTGGCTGTGTGTGGTGGTGGCTGTGTGTATGTGGTGGTGGCTGTGTGTGTGGTGGTGGCTGTGTGTGGTGGTGGCTGTGTGTGGTGGTGGCTGTGTATGGTGATGGCTGTGTGTGGTGGTGGTTGTGTGTGTGGTGGTGGCTGTGTGTGTGTGGTGGCTGTGTGTGTGGTGGTGGCTGTGTGTGGTGGTGGCTGTGTGTGGTGGTGGCTATGTGTGTGGTGGTGGTGTGTGGTGGTGACTGTGTGTGGTGGTGGCTGTGTGTGGTGGTTTCTGTTTATGGTGGTGGCTGTGCGTGGTGGTGGCTGTGTGTGTGGTGGTGGCTGTGTGTATGGTGGTGGCTGTGCGTGGTGGTGGCTGTGTGTGGTGGTGGCTGTGTGTGTGGTGGCTGTGTGTCGTGGTGGCTGTGTGTGTGGTGGTGGCTGTGTGTGGTGGTGGCTATGTGTGTGGTGGCTGTGTGTGGTGGTGGCTGTGGGTGTGGTGGCAGTGTGTGGTGTTGGCTGTGTATGTGGTGGTGGCTGTGTGTGGTGGTGGCTGTGTGTGGTGGTGGCTATGTGTGTGGTGGCTGTTTGTGGTGGTGGCTGTGTGTGTGGTGGCTGTGTGGTGGTGGCTGTGTGTGGTGGTGGCTGTGTGTGTGGTGGTGGCTGTGTGTGTGTGTGGCTGTGTGTGGTGGCTGTGTGTGGTGGTGGCTGTGTGTGGTGGTGGCTGTCTGTATGTGGTGGTGGCTGTGTGTGTGGTGGTGGCTGTGTGTGGTGGTGGCTGTGTGTGGTGGTGGCTGTGCGTGGTGGTGACTGTGTGTGGTGGTGGCATTGTGTGGTGGTGGCTGTGTGTGGTGGCTGTGTGTGGTGGCTGTGTGTGGTGGTGGCTGTGTGTGGTGGTGGCTGTGTGTGGTGGTGGTTGTGTGTGTGGTGGTGGCTGTGTGTGTGGTGGTGGCTGTGTGTGGTGGTGTCTGTGTGTGGTGGTGGCTATGTGTGTGGTGGCTGTGTGTGGTGGTGGCTGTGTGTGTGGTGGCTGTGTGGTGGTGACTGTGTGTGGTGGTGGCTGTGTGTGTGGTGGTGGCTGTGTGTGGTGGTGGCTGTGTGTATGTGGTGGTGGCTGTGTGTGTGGTGGTGGCTGTGTGGTGGTGGCTGTGTGTGGTGGTGGCTGTGTATGGTGGTGGCTGTGTGTGGTGGTGGTTGTGTGTGTGGTGGTGGCTGTGTGTGTGTGGTGGCTGTGTGTGTGGTGGTGGCTGTGTGTGGTGGTGGCTGTGTGTGGTGGTGGCTATGTGTGTGGTGGTGGTGTGTGGTGGTGACTGTGTGTGGTGGTGGCTGTGTGTGGTGGTTTCTGTTTATGGTGGTGGCTGTGCGTGGTGGTGGCTGTGTGTGTGGTGGTGGCTGTGTGTATGGTGGTGGCTGTGCGTGGTGGTGGCTGTGTGTGGTGGTGGCTGTGTGTGTGGTGGCTGTGTGTCGTGGTGGCTGTGTGTGTGGTGGTGGCTGTGTGTGGTGGTGGCTATGTGTGTGGTGGCTGTGTGTGGTGGTGGCTGTGGGTGTGGTGGCAGTGTGTGGTGGTGGCTGTGTATGTGGTGGTGGCTGTGTGTGGTGGTGGCTGTGTGTGGTGGTGGCTATGTGTGTGGTGGCTGTTTGTGGTGGTGGTTGTGTGTGTGGTGGCTGTGTGGTGGTGGCTGTGTGTGGTGGTGGCTGTGTGTGTGGTGGTGGCTGTGTGTATGGGTGGCTGTGTGTGGTGGCTGTGTGTGGTGGTGGCTGTGTGTGGTGGTGGCTGTCTCTATGTGGTGGTGGCTGTGTGTGTGGTGGTGACTGTGTGTGGTGGTGGCTGTGTGTGGTGGTGGCTGTGCGTGGTGGTGACTGTGTGTGGTGGTGGCAGTGTGTGGTGGTGGCTGTGTGTGGTGGCTGTGTGTGGTGGCTGTGTGTGGTGGTGGCTGTGTGTGGTGGTGGCTGTGTGTGGTGGTGGTTGTGTGTGTGGTGGTGGCTGTGTGTGGTGGTGTCTGTGTGTGGTGGTGGCTATGTGTGTGGTGGCTGTGTGTGGTGGTGGCTGTGTGTGTGGTGGCTGTGTGGTGGTGAATGTGTGTGGTGGTGGCTGTGTGTGTGGTGGTGGCTGTGTGTGGTGGTGGCTGTGTGTAAGTGGTGGTGGCTATGTGTGTGGTGGCTGTTTGTGGTGGTGGCTGTGTGTGTGGTTGCTGTGTGGTGGTGGCTGTGTGTGGTGGTGGCTGTGTGTGTGGTGGTGGCTGTGTGTGTGTGTGGCTGTGTGTGGTGGCTGTGTGTGGTGGTGGCTGTGTGTGGTGGTGGCTGTCTGTATGTGGTGGTGGCTGTGTGTGTGGTGGTGGCTGTGTGTGGTGGTGGCTGTGGGTGGTGGTGGCTGTGCGTGGTGGTGACTGTATGTGGTGGTGGCAGTGTGTGTTGGTGGCTGTGTGTGGTGGCTGTGTGTGTGTGGTGGCTGTGTATGTGGTGGTGGCTCTGTGTGGTGGTGGCTGTGTGTGGTGGTGGCTATGTGTGTGGTGGCGGTGTGTGGTGGTGGCTATGTGTGGTGGTGGCTGTGTGTGGTGGTTTCGGTTTATGGTGGTGGCTGTGTGTGGTGGTGGCTGTGTGTGTGGTGGTGGCTGTGTGTATGGTGGTGGCTGTGCGTGGTGGTGGCTGTGTGTGGTAGTGGCTGTGTGTGTGGTGGCTGTGTGTCGTGGTGGCTGTGTCTGTAGCTGTGGCTGTGTGTGGTGGTGGCTGTGTGTGGTGGTGGCTATGTGTGTGGTGGCTGTGTGTGGTGGTGGCTGTGTGTGGTGGTGGCTATGTGTGTGGTGGCTGTGTGTTGTGGTGGCTGTGTGTGTGGTGTTTGTGTGGTGGTGGCTGTGTGTGGTGGTGGCTGTGTGTGTGGTGGTGGCTGTGTGTGGTGGTGGCTGTGTGTATGTGGTGGTGGCTGTGTGTGTGGTGGTGGCTGTGTGTGGTGGTGGCTGTGTGTGGTGGTGGCTGTGCGTGGTGGTGACTGTGTGTGGTGGTGGCAGTGTGTGGTGGTGGCTGTGTGTGGTGGCTGTGTGGTGGCTGTGTGTGGTGGTGGCTGTGTGTGGTGGTGGCTGTGTGTGGTGGTGGCTGTGTGTGGTGGTGGCTGTGTGTGGTGGTGGTTGTGTGTGTGGTGGTGGCTGTGTGTGTGTGGTGGCTGTGTGTGGTGGTGGCTGTGTGTGTTGGCTGTGTGTGGTGGTGGCTATGTGTGTGGTGGCTTTGTGTGTGGTGGTGGCTGTGTGTGGTGGTGGCTGTGTGTGTGTGTGGTGGCTGTGTGTGTGGTGGTGGCTGTGTGTGGTGGTGGCTGTGTGTATGTGGTGGTGGCTGTGTGTGTAGTGGTGGCTGTGTGTGGTGGTGGCTGTGTATGATGGTGGCTGTGCGTGGTGGTGACTGTGTGTGGTGTTGGCAGTGTGTGGTGGTGGCTGTGTGTGTGATGGTGGCTGTGTGTGGTGGTGGCTGTGTGTGGTGGCTGTGTGTGGTGGCTGTGTGTGGTGGTGGCTGTGTGTGGTGGTGGCTGTGTGTGGTGGTGGCTGTGTGTGGTGGTGGTTGTGTGTGTGGTGGTGGCTGTGTGTGTGTGGTGGCTGTGTGTGGTGGTGGCTGTGTGTGGTGGTGGCTGTGTTTGGTGGTGGCTGTGCGTGGTGGTGGCTGTGCGTGGTGGTGGCTGTGTGTGGTGGTGGCAGTGTGTGGTGGTGGCTGTATGTGTGTGGTGGTGGCTGTGTGTAGTGGTGGCTGTGTGTGGTGGCTGTGTGCGGTGGCTGTGTGTGGTGGTGGCTGTGTGTGGTGGTGGCTGTGTGTGGTGGTGGTTGTGTGGGTGGTGGTGGCTGTGTGTGGTGGTGGCTGTGTGTGGTGGTGGCTGTGTATGGTGGTGGCTGTGTGTGGCGGTGGTTGTGTGTGTGGTGGTGGCTGTGTGTGTGTGGTGGCTGTGTGTGTGGTGGTGGCTCTGTGTGGTGGTGGCTGTGTGTGGTGGTGGCTATGTGTGTGGTGGCGGTGTGTGGTGGTGGCTGTGTGTGGTGGTGGCTGTGTGTGGTGGTTTCTGTTTGTGGTGGTGGCTGTGTGTGGTGGTTGCTGTGTGTGTGGTGGTGGCTGTGTGCATGGTGGTGGCTGTGCGTGGTGGTGTCTGTGTGTGGTGGTGGCTGTGTGTGTGGTGGCTGTGTGTCGTGGTGGCTGTGTGTGTGGTGGTGGCTGTGTGTGGTGGTGGCTATGTGTGTGGTGGCTGTGTGTGGTGGTGGCTGTGTGTGTGTGGTGGCTGTATGTGGTGGTGGCTGTGTGTGTGGTGGTGGCTGTGTGTGGTGGTGGTTGTGTGGGTGGTGGTGGCTGTGTGTGGTGGTGGCTGTGTGTGTGGTGGCTGTGTGTGGTGGTGGCTGTGTGTATGTGGTGGTGGCTGTGTGTGTGGTGGTGGCTGTGTGTGGTGGTGGCTGTGTGTGGTGGTGGCTGTGTATGGTGGTGGCTGTGTGTGGTGGTGGTTGTGTGTGTGGTGGTGGCTGTGTGTGGTGGTGGCTGTGTATGGTGGTGGCTGTGTGTGGTGGTGGTTGTGTGTGTGGTGGTGGCTGTGTGTGGTGGTGGCTATGTGTGTGGTGGCTGTTTGTGGTGGTGGCTGTGTGTGGTGGTGGCTGTGTGTGGTGGTGGCTGTGTGTGTGGTGGTGTCTGTGTGTGGTTGTGGATGTGTGTCGTGGTGGCTATGTGTGTGGTGGCTGTTTGTGGTGGTGGCTGTGTGTGTGGTGGCTGTGTGGTGGTGGCTGTGTGTGGTGGTGGCTGTGTGTGTGTGTGGCTGTGTGTGGTGGTGGCTGTGCGTGGTGGTGACTGTGTGTGGTAGTGGCAGTGTGTGGTGGTGGCTGTGTGTGTGTGGTGGTGGCTGTGTGAGGTGGTGGCTTTGTGTGGTGGCTGTGTGTGGTGGTGGCTGTGTGTGGTGGTGGCTGTGTGTGGTGGTGGTTGTGTGTGTGGTGGTGGCTGTGTGTGGTGGTGGCTATGTGTGTGGTGGCTGTGTGTGGTGGTGGCTGTGTGTGTGTGGTGGCTGTATGTGGTGGTGGCTGTGTGTGTGGTGGTGGCTGTGTGTATGGTGGTGGCTGTGTGTGGTGGTGGCTGTGTGTGGTGGTGGCTGTGTGTGTGGTGGCTGTGAGTCGTGGTGGCTGTGTGTGTGGTGGTGGCTGTGTGTGGTGGTGGCTATGTGTGTGGTGGCTGTGTGTGGTGGTGGCTGTGTGTGTGTGGTGGCTGTATGTGCTGGTGGCTGTGTGTGTGGTGGTGGCTGTGTGTGGTGGTGGTTGTGTGGGTGGTGGTGGCTGTGTGTGGTGGTGGCTGTGTGTGTGGTGGCTGTGTGTGGTGGTGGCTGTGTGTATGTGGTGGTGGCTGTGTGTGTGGTGGTGGCTGTGTGTGGTGGTGGCTGTGTGTGGTGGTGGCTGTGTATGGTGGTGGCTGTGTGTGGTGGTGGTTGTGTGTGTGGTGGTGGCTGTGTGTGGAGGCAGTCGCCCTCCAACAACAACGGAGGGCGGAGGAGCGACGCTCACAACAACGAGCGGAGCGCCGGGTGGCTAAAGCACAGCAAGTTGGCACAGTAGGGGGCACAGGTGGTGCATCAGCCAGTCATCTCAGTCATCTCGGTCAGTCGACCCGTGGCACCTGGGTCTGCCCCGTGACCTCCTGCCAGCGGGCGTTCGACACTTCACGTGGCCTCAAGGTGCACATGGCCTGGCACAAGCGTCGTGGTGACGTCACCGCCACTTAGTGGCGAATGGCGGTTGTTGTTGTTGTTGTGTGTGGTGGTGGCTGTGTATGGTGGTGGCTGTGTGTGGTGGTGGTTGTGTGTGTGGTGGTGGCTGTGTGTGTGGTGGTGGCTGTGTGTGTGTGGTGGCTGTGTATGTGGTGGTGGCTGTGTGTGGTGGTGGCTGTGTGTGGTGGTGGCTATGTGTGTGGTGGCTGTTTGTGGTGGTGGCTGTGTGTGGTGGTGGCTGTGTGTGGTGGTGGCTGTGTGTGTGGTGGTGGCTGTGTGTGGTGGTGGCTGTGTGTGGTGGTGGCTATGTGTGTGGTGGCTGTTTGTGGTGGTGGCTGTGTGTGTGGTGGCTGTGTGGTGGTGGCTGTGTGTGGTGGTGGCTGTGTGTGTGGTGGTGGCTGTGTGTGTGTGTGGCTGTGTGTGGTGGTGGCTGTGCGTGGTGGTGACTGTGTGTGGTAGTGGCAGTGTGTGGTGGTGGCTGTGTGTGTGTGGTGGTGGCTGTGTGTGGTGGTGGCTTTGTGTGGTGGCTGTGTGTGGTGGTGGCTGTGTGTGGTGGTGGCTGTGTGTGGTGTTGGTTGTGTGTGTGGTGGTGGTTGTGTGTGGTGGTGGCTATATGTGTGGTGGCTGTGTGTGGTGGTGGCTGTGTGTGTGTGATGGCTGTATGTGGTGGTGGCTGTGTGTGTGGTGGTGGCTGTGTGTGGTGGTGGTTGTGTGGGTGGTGGTGGCTGTGTGTGGTGGTGGCTGTGTGTGTGGTGGCTGTGTGTGGTGGTGGCTGTGTGTATGTGGTAGTGGCTGTGTGTGTGGTGGTGGCTGTGTGTGGTGGTGGCTGTGTGTGGTGGTGGCTGTGTATGGTGGTGGCTGTGTGTGGTGGTGGTTGTGTGTGTGGTGGTGGCTGTATGTGGTGGTGGCTGTGTATGGTGGTGGCTGTGTGTGGTGGTGGTTGTGTGTGTGGTGGTGGCTGTGTGTGAGGTGGTGGCTGTGTGTGTGGTGGTGGCTGTGTGTGGTGGTGGTTGTGTGGGTGGTGGTGGCTGTGTGTGGTGGTGGCTGTGTGTGTGGTGGCTGTGTGTGGTGGTGGCTGTGTGTATGTGGTGGTGGCTGTGTGTGTGGTGGTGGCTGTGTGTGGTGGTGGCTGTGTGTGGTGGTGGCTGTGTATGGTGGTGGCTGTGTGTGGTGGTGGTTGTGTGTGTGGTGGTGGCTGTGTGTGGTGGTGGCTGTGTATGGTGGTGGCTGTGTGTGGTGGTGGTGGTTGTGTGTGTGGTGGTGGCTGTGTGTGTGGTGGTGGCTGTGTGTGTGTGGTGGCTGTGTATGTGGTGGTGGCTGTGTGTGGTGGTGGCTGTGTGTGGTGGTGGCTATGTGTGTGGTGGCTGTTTGTGGTGGTGGCTGTGTGTGGTGGTGGCTGTGTGTGGTGGTGGCTGTGTGTGTGGTGGTGGCTGTGTGTGGTGGTGGCTGTGTGTGGTGGTGGCTATGTGTGTGGTGGCTGTTTGTGGTGGTGGCTGTGTGTGTGGTGGCTGTGTGGTGGTGGCTGTGTGTGGTGGTGGCTGTGTGTGTGGTGGTGGCTGTGTGTGTGTGTGGCTGTGTGTGGTGGTGGCTGTGCGTGGTGGTGACTGTGTGTGGTAGTGGCAGTGTGTGGTGGTGGCTGTGTGTGTGTGGTGGTGGCTGTGTGTGGTGGTGGCTTTGTGTGGTGGCTGTGTGTGGTGGTGGCTGTGTGTGGTTGTGGCTGTGTGTGGTGGTGGTTGTGTGTGTGGTGGTGGCTGTGTGTGTGTGGTGGCTTTGTGTGGTGGTGGCTGTGTGTGGTGGTGGCTGTGTTTGGTGGTGGCTGTGTGTGGTGGTGGCTGTGCGTGATGGTGGCTGTGTGTGGTGGTGGCAGTGTGTGGTGGTGGCTGTATGTGTGTGGTGGTGGCTGTGTGTAGTTGTGGCTGTGTGTGGTGGCTGTGTGCGGTGGCTGTGTGTGGTGGTGGCTGTGTGTGGTGGTGGCTGTGTGTGGTGGTGGTTGTGTGGGTGGTGGTGGCTGTGTGTGGTGGTGGCTGTGTGTGTGGTGGCTGTGTGTGGTGGTGGCTGTGTGTATGTGGTGGTGGCTGTGTGTGTGGTGGTGGCTGTGTGTGGTGGTGGCTGTGTGTGGTGGTGGCTGTGTATGGTGGTGGCTGTGTGTGGTGGTGGTGGTGTGTGTGGTGGTGGCTGTGTGTGTGTGGTGGCTGTGTGTGTGGTGGTGGCTCTGTGTGGTGGTGGCTGTGTGTGGTGGTGGCTATGTGTGTGGTGGCGGTGTGTGGTGGTGGCTATGTGTGGTGGTGGCTGTGTGTGGTGGTTTCTGTTTATGGTGGTGGCTGTGTGTGGTGGTGGCTGTGTGTGTGGTGGTGGCTGTGTGTATGGTGGTGGCTGTGCGTGGTGGCTGTGTGTGGTGGTGGTTGTGTGGGTGGTGGTGGCTGTGTGTGGTGGTGGCTGTGTGTGTGGTGGCTGTGTGTGGTGGTGGCTATGTGTATGTGGTGGTGGCTGTGTGTGTGGTGGTGGCTGTGTGTGGTGGTGGCTGTGTGTGGTGGTGGCTGTGTGTGGTGGTGGCTGTGTGTGGTGGTGGCTATGTGTGTGGTGGCTGTGTGTGGTGGTGGCTGTGTGTGTGGTTGCTGTGTGTGGTGGTGGCTGTGTGTGTGGTGCTAGCTGTGTGTGGTGGTGGCTGTGTGTGGTGGTGGCTATGTGTGTGGTGGCTGTTTGTGGTGGTGGCTGTGTATGGTGGTGGCTGTGTGTGGTGGTGGTTGTGTGTGTGGTGGTGGCTGTGTGTGGTGGTGGCTGTGTATGGTGGTGGCTGTGTGTGGTGGTGGTTGTGTGTGTGGTGGTGGCTGTGTGTGTGGTGGTGGCTGTGTGTGTGTGGTGGCTGTGTATGTGGTGGTGGCTGTGTGTGGTGGTGGCTGTGTGTGGTGGTGGCTATGTGTGTGGTGGCTGTTTGTGGTGGTGGCTGTGTGTGGTGGTGGCTGTGTGTGGTGGTGGCTGTGTGTGTGGTGGTGGCTGTGTGTGGTGGTGGCTGTGTGTGGTGGTGGCTATGTGTGTGGTGGCTGTTTGTGGTGGTGGCTGTGTGTGTGGTGGCTGTGTGGTGGTGGCTGTGTGTGGTGGTGGCTGTGTGTGTGGTGGTGGCTGTGTGTGTGTGTGGCTGTGTGTGGTGGTGGCTGTGCGTGGTGGTGACTGTGTGTGGTAGTGGCAGTGTGTGGTGGTGGCTGTGTGTGTGTGGTGGTGGCTGTGTGTGGTGGTGGCTATGTGTGGTGGCTGTGTGTGGTGGTGGCTGTGTGTGGTGGTGGCTGTGTGTGGTGGTGGTTGTGTGTGTGGTGGTGGCTGTGTGTGGTGGTGGCTATATGTGTGGTGGCTGTGTGTGGTGGTGGCTGTGTGTGTGTGATGGCTGTATGTGGTGGTGGCTGTGTGTGTGGTGGTGGCTGTGTGTGGTGGTGGTTGTGTGGGTGGTGGTGGCTGTGTGTGGTGGTGGCTGTGTGTGTGGTGGCTGTGTGTGGTGGTGGCTGTGTGTATGTGGTGGTGGCTGTGTGTGTGGTGGTGGCTGTGTGTGGTGGTGGCTGTGTGTGGTGGTGGCTGTGTATGGTGGTGGCTGTGTGTGGTGGTGGTTGTGTGTGTGGTGGTGGCTGTGTGTGGTGGTGGCTGTGTGTGGTGGTGGCTGTGTGTGGTGGTGGTTGTGTGTGTGGTGGTGGCTGTGTGTGTGGTGGTGGCTGTGTGTGTGTGGTGGCTGTGTATGTGGTGGTGGCTGTGTGTGGTGGTGGCTGTGTGTGGTGGTGGCTATGTGTGTGGTGGCTGTTTGTGGTGGTGGCTGTGTGTGGTGGTGGCTGTGTGTGGTGGTGGCTGTGTGTGTGGTGGTGGTTGTGTGTGGTGGTGGCTGTGTGTGGTGGTGGCTATGTGTGTGGTGGCTGTTTGTGGTGGTGGCTGTGTGTGTGGTGGCTGTGTGGTGGTGGCTGTGTGTGGTGGTGGCTGTGTGTGTGGTGGTGGCTGTGTGTGTGTGTGGCTGTGTGTGGTGGTGGCTGTGCGTGGTGGTGACTGTGTGTGGTAGTGGCAGTGTGTGGTGGTGGCTGTGTGTGTGTGGTGGTGGCTGTGTGTGGTGGTGGCTTTGTGTGGTGGCTGTGTGTGGTGGTGGCTGTGTGTGGTGGTGGCTGTGTGTGGTGGTGGTTGTGTGTGTGGTGGTGGCTGTGTGTGTGTGGTGGCTGTGTGTGGTGGTGGCTGTGTGTGGTTATGGCTGTGTTTGGTGGTGGCTGTGTGTGGTGGTGGCTGTGCGTGATGGTGGCTGTGGGTGGTGGTGGCAGTGTGTGGTGGTGGCTGTATGTGTGTGGTGGTGGCTGTGTGTAGTTGTGGCTGTTTGTGGTGGCTGTGTGCGGTGGCTGTGTGTGGTGGTGGCTGTGTGTGGTGGTGGCTGTGTGTGGTGGTGGTTGTGTGGGTGGTGGTGGCTGTGTGTGGTGGTGGCTGTGTGTGTGGTGGCTGTGTGTGGTGGTGGCTATGTGTATGTGGTGGTGGCTGTGTGTGTGGTGGTGGCTGTGTGTGGTGGTGGCTGTGTGTGGTGGTGGCTGTGTATGGTGGTGGCTGTGTGTGGTGGTGGTGGTGTGTGTGGTGGTGGCTGTGTGTGTGTGGTGGCTGTGTGTGTGGTGGTGGCTCTGTGTGGTGGTGGCTGTGTGTGGTGGTGGCTATGTGTGTGGTGGCGGTGTGTGGTGGTGGCTATGTGTGGTGGTGGCTGTGTGTGGTGGTTTCTGTTTATGGTGGTGGCTGTGTGTGGTGGTGGCTGTGTGTGTGGTGGTGGCTGTGTGTATGGTGGTGGCTGTGCGTGGTGGCTGTGTGTGGTGGTGGCTGTGTGTGTGGTGGCTGTGTGTGTGGTGGTGGCTGTGTGTGGTGGTGGCTTTGTGTGGTGGTGGCTATGTGTGTGGTGGCTGTGTGTGGTGGTGGCTGTGTGTGTGGTTGCTGTGTGTGGTGGTGGCTGTGTGTGTGGTGCTAGCTGTGTGTGGTGGTGGCTGTGTGTGGTGGTGGCTATGTGTGTGGTGGCTGTTTGTGGTGGTGGCTGTGTGTGTGGTGGCTGTTTGGTGGTGGCTGTGTGTGGTGGTGGCTGTGTGTGTGGTGGCTATGTGTGTGGTGGCTGTTTGTGGTGGTGGCTGTGTGTGTGTGTGGCTGTGTGTGGTGGCTGTGTGTGGTGGTGGCTGTGTGTGGTGGTGGCTGTGTGTATGTGGTGGTGGCTGTGTGTGTGGTGGTGGCTGTGTGTGGTGGTGGCTGTGTGTGGTGGTGGCTGTGCGTGGTGATGACTGTGTGTGGTGGTGGCAGTGTGTGGTGGTGGCTGTGTGGTGGCTGTGTGTGGTGGCTGTGTGTGGTGGTGGCTGTGTGTGGTGGTGGTTGCGTGTGTGGTGGTGGCTGTGTGTGTGTGGTGGCTGTGTGTGGTGGTGGCTGTGCGTGGTGGTGACTGTGTGTGGTGGTGGCAGTGTGTGGTGGTGGCTGTGTGTGTGTGGTGGTGGCTGTGTGTGGTGGTGGCTGTGTGTGGTGGCTGTGTGTGGTGGCTGTGTGTGGTTGTGGCTGTGCGTGGTGGTGGCTGTGTGTGGTGGTGGTTGTGTGTGTGGTGGTTG
Source organism: Lampetra fluviatilis (assembly GCF_964198595.1). Classification (NCBI taxonomy): domain Eukaryota; kingdom Metazoa; phylum Chordata; class Hyperoartia; order Petromyzontiformes; family Petromyzontidae; genus Lampetra; species Lampetra fluviatilis. The sequence continues at coordinate 28,627 of NC_136337.1, read as the reverse complement.
TGTGTGTGTGGTGGCTGTGTGTGGTGGTGGCTGTGTGTGGTGGTGGCTGTGTGTGGTGGTGGCTGTGTTTGGTGGTGGCTGTGTGTGGTGGTGGCTGTGCGTGGTGGTGGCTGTGTGTGGTGGTGGCAGTGTGTGGTGGTGGCTGTGTGTGGTGGTGGCTGTGTGTGGTGTTGGCTGTGTGTATGTGGTGGTGGCTGTGTGTGTGGTGGTGGCTGTGTTTGGTGGTGGTGACTGTGTGTGTGGTGGTGGCTGTGCGTGGTGGTGGCGGTGTGTGGTGGTGGCAGTGTGTGGTGGTGGCTGTGTGTGTGTGATGGTGGCTGTGTGTGGTGGTGGCTGTGTGTGGTGGCTGTGTGCGGTGGCTGTGTGTGGTGGTGGCTGTGTGTGGTGGTGGCTGTGTGTGGTGGTGGTTGTGTGGGTGGTGGTGGTTGTGTGTGGTGGTGGCTGTGTGTGTGGTGGCTGTGTGTGGTGGTGGCTGTGTGTATGTGGTGGTGGCTGTGTGTGTGGTGGTAGCTGTGTGTGGTGGTGGCTGTGTATGGTGGTGGCTGTGTGTGGTGGTGGTTGTGTGTGTGGTGGCTGTGTGTGGTGGTGGCTATGTGTGTGGTGGCGGTGTGTGGTGGTGGCTGTGTGTGGTGGTGGCTGTGTGTTGTGGTGGCTGTTTATGGTGGTGGCTGTGTGTGGTGGTGGCTGTGTGTGTGGTGGTGGCTGTGTGTGTGGTGGTGGCTGTGCGTGGTGGTGGCTGTGTGTGGTGGTGTCTGTGTGTGGTGGTGGCTATGTGTATGGTGGCTGTGTGTCGTGGTGGCTGTGTGTGTGGTGGTGGCTGTGTGTGGTGGTGGCTATGTGTGTGGTGGCTGTGTGTGGTGGTGGCTGTGTGTGTGGTGGTGGTTGTGTGTGTGGTGGCTGTGTGTGGTGGTGGCTGTGTGTGTGGTGGTGGGTGTGTGTGGTGGTGGCTGTGTGTGGTGGTGGCTATGTGTGTGGTGGCTGTGTGTGGTGGTGGCTGTGTGTGTGGTGGCTGTGTGGTGGTGGCTGTGTGTGGTGGTGGCTGTGTGTGTGTGGTGGCTGTGTGTATGTGTGGCTGTGTGTGGTGGTGGCTGTGTGTGGTGGTGGCTGTGTGTATGTGGTGGCTGTGTGTATGTGGTGGTGGCTGTGTGTGTGGTGGTGGCTGTGTGTGGTGGTGGCTGTGTGTGGTGGTGGCTGTGCGTGGTGGTGACTGTGTGTGGTGGTGGCAGTGTGTGGTGGTGGCTGTGTGTGGTGGCTGTGTGGTGGCTGTGCGTGGTGGTGACTGTGTGTGGTGGTGGCAGTGTGTGGTGGTGGTTGTGTGTGGTGGTGGTTGTGTGTGTGGTGGTGGCTGTGTGTGTGTGGTGGCTGTGTGTGGTGGTGGCTGTGTGTGGTGGCTGTGTGTTGTGGTGGCTATGTGTGTGGTGGCTATGTGTGTGGTGGTGGCTGTGTGTGGTGGTGGCTGTGTGTGTGGTGGTGGCTGTGTGTGTGTGTGGTGGCTGAGTGTGTGGTGGTGGCTGTGTGCATGTGGTGGTGGCTGTGTGTGTGGTGGTGGCTGTGTGGTGGTGGCTGTGTATGATGGTGGCTGTGCGTGGTGGTGACTGTGTGTGTGGTGGCTGTGTGTGGTGGCTGTGTGTGGTGGCTGCTGTGTGTGGTGGTGGCTGTGTGTGGTGGTGGCTGTGTGTGGTGGTGGTTGTGTGTGTGGTGGTGGCTGTGTGTGTGTGGTGGCTGTGTGTGGTGGTGGCTGTGTGTGGTGGTGGCTGTGTGTGGTGGTGGCTGTGTATGTGGTGGTGGCTGTGTTTGGTGGTGGCTGTGTGTGGTGGTGGCTGTGCGTGGTGGTGGCTGTGCGTGGTGGTGGCTGAGTGTGGTGGTGGCAGTGTGTGGTGGTGGCAGTGTGTGGTGGTGGCTGTATGTGTGTGGTGGTGGCTGTGTGTGGTGGTGGCTGTGTGTGGTGGCTGTGTGAGGTGGCTGTGTGTGGTGGTGGCTGTGTGTGGTGGTGGCTGTGTGTGGTGGTGGTTGTGTCGGTGGTGGTGGCTGTGTGTGGTGGTGGCTGTGTGTGTGGTGGCTGTGTGTGGTGGTGGCTGTGTGTATGTGGTGGTGGCTGTGTGTGTGGTGGTGGCTGTGTGTGGTGGTGGCTGTGTGTGGTGGTGGCTGTGTATGGTGATGGCTGTGTGTGGTGGTGGTTGTGTGTGTGGTGGTGGCTGTGTGTGTGTGGTGGCTGTGTGTGTGGTGGTGGCTGTGTGTGGTGGTGGCTGTGTGTGGTGGTGGCTATGTGTGTGGTGGTGGTGTGTGGTGGTGACTGTGTGTGGTGGTGGCTGTGTGTGGTGGTTTCTGTTTATGGTGGTGGCTGTGCGTGGTGGTGGCTGTGTGTGTGGTGGTGGCTGTGTGTATGGTGGTGGCTGTGCGTGGTGGTGGCTGTGTGTGGTGGTGGCTGTGTGTGTGGTGGCTGTGTGTCGTGGTGGCTGTGTGTGTGGTGGTGGCTGTGTGTGGTGGTGGCTATGTGTGTGGTGGCTGTGTGTGGTGGTGGCTGTGGGTGTGGTGGCAGTGTGTGGTGTTGGCTGTGTATGTGGTGGTGGCTGTGTGTGGTGGTGGCTGTGTGTGGTGGTGGCTATGTGTGTGGTGGCTGTTTGTGGTGGTGGCTGTGTGTGTGGTGGCTGTGTGGTGGTGGCTGTGTGTGGTGGTGGCTGTGTGTGTGGTGGTGGCTGTGTGTGTGTGTGGCTGTGTGTGGTGGCTGTGTGTGGTGGTGGCTGTGTGTGGTGGTGGCTGTCTGTATGTGGTGGTGGCTGTGTGTGTGGTGGTGGCTGTGTGTGGTGGTGGCTGTGTGTGGTGGTGGCTGTGCGTGGTGGTGACTGTGTGTGGTGGTGGCAGTGTGTGGTGGTGTCAGTGTGTGGTGGTGGCTGTGTGTGGTGGCTGTGTGTGGTGGTGGCTGTGTGTGGTGGTGGCTGTGTGTGGTGGTGGCTGTGTGTGGTGGTGGTTGTGTGTGTGGTGGTGGCTGTGTGTGTGGTGGTGGCTGTGTGTGGTGGTGTCTGTGTGTGGTGGTGGCTATGTGTGTGGTGGCTGTGTGTGGTGGTGGCTGTGTGTGTGGTGGCTGTGTGGTGGTGACTGTGTGTGGTGGTGGCTGTGTGTGTGGTGGTGGCTGTGTGTGGTGGTGGCTGTGTGTATGTGGTGGTGGCTGTGTGTGTGGTGGTGGCTGTGTGGTGGTGGCTGTGTGTGGTGGTGGCTGTGTATGGTGGTGGCTGTGTGTGGTGGTGGTTGTGTGTGTGGTGGTGGCTGTGTGTGTGTGGTGGCTGTGTGTGTGGTGGTGGCTGTGTGTGGTGGTGGCTGTGTGTGGTGGTGGCTATGTGTGTGGTGGTGGTGTGTGGTGGTGACTGTGTGTGGTGGTGGCTGTGTGTGGTGGTTTCTGTTTATGGTGGTGGCTGTGCGTGGTGGTGGCTGTGTGTGTGGTGGTGGCTGTGTGTATGGTGGTGGCTGTGCGTGGTGGTGGCTGTGTGTGGTGGTGGCTGTGTGTGTGGTGGCTGTGTGTCGTGGTGGCTGTGTGTGTGGTGGTGGCTGTGTGTGGTGGTGGCTATGTGTGTGGTGGCTGTGTGTGGTGGTGGCTGTGGGTGTGGTGGCAGTGTGTGGTGGTGGCTGTGTATGTGGTGGTGGCTGTGTGTGGTGGTGGCTGTGTGTGGTGGTGGCTATGTGTGTGGTGGCTGTTTGTGGTGGTGGTTGTGTGTGTGGTGGCTGTGTGGTGGTGGCTGTGTGTGGTGGTGGCTGTGTGTGTGGTGGTGGCTGTGTGTGTGGGTGGCTGTGTGTGGTGGCTGTATGTGGTGGTGGCTGTGTGTGGTGGTGGCTGTCTGTATGTGGTGGTGGCTGTGTGTGTGGTGGTGGCTGTGTGTGGTGGTGGCTGTGTGTGGTGGTGGCTGTGCGTGGTGGTGACTGTGTGTGGTGGTGGCAGTGTGTGGTGGTGGCTGTGTGTGGTGGCTGTGTGTGGTGGCTGTGTGTGGTGGTGGCTGTGTGTGGTGGTGGCTGTGTGTGGTGGTGGTTGTGTGTGTGGTGGTGGCTGTGTGTGTGGTGGTGGCTGTGTGTGGTGGTGTCTGTGTGTGGTGGTGGCTATGTGTGTGGTGGCTGTGTGTGGTGGTGGCTGTGTGTGTGGTGGCTGTGTGGTGGTGAATGTGTGTGGTGGTGGCTGTGTGTGTGGTGGTGGCTGTGTGTGGTGGTGGCTGTGTGTAAGTGGTGGTGGCTATGTGTGTGGTGGCTGTTTGTGGTGGTGGCTGTGTGTGTGGTTGCTGTGTGGTGGTGGCTGTGTGTGGTGGTGGCTGTGTGTGTGGTGGTGGCTGTGTGTGTGTGTGGCTGTGTGTGGTGGCTGTGTGTGGTGGTGGCTGTGTGTGGTGGTGGCTGTCTGTATGTGGTGGTGGCTGTGTGTGTGGTGGTGGCTGTGTGTGGTGGTGGCTGTGGGTGGTGGTGGCTGTGCGTGGTGGTGACTGTATGTGGTGGTGGCAGTGTGTGTTGGTGGCTGTGTGTGGTGGCTGTGTGTGTGTGGTGGCTGTGTATGTGGTGGTGGCTCTGTGTGGTGGTGGCTGTGTGTGGTGGTGGCTATGTGTGTGGTGGCGGTGTGTGGTGGTGGCTGTGTGTGGTGGTGGCTGTGTGTGGTGGTTTCGGTTTATGGTGGTGGCTGTGTGTGGTGGTGGCTGTGTGTGTGGTGGTGGCTGTGTGTATGGTGGTGTCTGTGCGTGGTGGTGGCTGTGTGTGGTAGTGGCTGTGTGTGTGGTGGCTGTGTGTCGTGGTGGCTGTGTCTGTGGCTGTGGCTGTGTGTGGTGGTGGCTGTGTGTGGTGGTGGCTATGTGTGTGGTGGCTGTGCGTGGTGGTGGCTGTGTGTGGTGGTGGCTATGTGTGTGGTGGCTGTGTGTTGTGGTGGCTGTGTGTGTGGTGTTTGTGTGGTGGTGGCTGTGTGTGGTGGTGGCTGTGTGTGTGGTGGTGGCTGTGTGTGGTGGTGGCTGTGTGTATGTGGTGGTGGCTGTGTGTGTGGTGGTGGCTGTGTGTGGTGGTGGCTGTGTGTGGTGGTGGCTGTGCGTGGTGGTGACTGTGTGTGGTGGTGGCAGTGTGTGGTGGTGGCTGTGTGTGGTGGCTGTGTGGTGGCTGTGTGTGGTGGTGGCTGTGTGTGGTGGTGGCTGTGTGTGGTGGTGGCTGTGTGTGGTGGTGGCTGTGTGTGGTGGTGGTTGTGTGTGTGGTGGTGGCTGTGTGTGTGTGGTGGCTGTGTGTGGTGGTGGCTGTGTGTGGTGGCTGTGTGTGGTGGTGGCTATGTGTGTGGTGGCTTTGTGTGTGGTGGTGGCTGTGTGTGGTGGTGGCTGTGTGTGTGTGTGGTGGCTGTGTGTGTGGTGGTGGCTGTGTGTGGTGGTGGCTGTGTGTATGTGGTGGTGGCTGTGTGTGTGGTGGTGGCTGTGTGTGGTGGTGGCTGTGTATGATGGTGGCTGTGCGTGGTGGTGACTGTGTGTGGTGTTGGCAGTGTGTGGTGGTGGCTGTGTGTGTGATGGTGGCTGTGTGTGGTGGTGGCTGTGTGTGGTGGCTGTGTGTGGTGGCTGTGTGTGGTGGTGGCTGTGTGTGGTGGTGGCTGTGTGTGGTGGTGGCTGTGTGTGGTGGTGGTTGTGTGTGTGGTGGTGGCTGTGTGTGTGTGGTGGCTGTGTGTGGTGGTGGCTGTGTGTGGTGGTGGCTGTGTTTGGTGGTGGCTGTGCGTGGTGGTGGCTGTGCGTGGTGGTGGCTGTGCGTGGTGGTGGCTGTGTGTGGTGGTGGCTGTGTGTGGTGGTGGCAGTGTGTGGTGGTGGCTGTATGTGTGTGGTGGTGGCTGTGTGTAGTGGTGGCTGTGTGTGGTGGCTGTGTGCGGTGGCTGTGTGTGGTGGTGGCTGTGTGTGGTGGTGGCTGTGTGTGGTGGTGGTTGTGTGGGTGGTGGTGGCTGTGTGTGGTGGTGGCTGTGTGTGGTGGTGGCTGTGTATGGTGGTGGCTGTGTGTGGCGGTGGTTGTGTGTGTGGTGGTGGCTGTGTGTGTGTGGTGGCTGTGTGTGTGGTGGTGGCTCTGTGTGGTGGTGGCTGTGTGTGGTGGTGGCTATGTGTGTGGTGGCGGTGTGTGGTGGTGGCTGTGTGTGGTGGTGGCTGTGTGTGGTGGTTTCTGTTTGTGGTGGTGGCTGTGTGTGGTGGTTGCTGTGTGTGTGGTGGTGGCTGTGTGTATGGTGGTGGCTGTGCGTGGTGGTGTCTGTGTGTGGTGGTGGCTATGTGTGTGGTGGCTGTGTGTGGTGGTGGCTGTGTGTGGTGGTGGCTATGTGTGTGGTGGCTGTGTGTCGTGGTGGCTGTGTGTGTGGTGGTGGCTGTGTGTGGTGGTGGCTATGTGTGTGGTGGCTGTGTGTGGTGGTGGCTGTGTGTGTGTGGTGGCTGTATGTGGTGGTGGCTGTGTGTGTGGTGGTGGCTGTGTGTGGTGGTGGTTGTGTGGGTGGTGGTGGCTGTGTGTGGTGGTGGCTGTGTGTGTGGTGGCTGTGTGTGGTGGTGGCTGTGTGTATGTGGTGGTGGCTGTGTGTGTGGTGGTGGCTGTGTGTGGTGGTGGCTGTGTGTGGTGGTGGCTGTGTATGGTGGTGGCTGTGTGTGGTGGTGGTTGTGTGTGTGGTGGTGGCTGTGTGTGGTGGTGGCTGTGTATGGTGGTGGCTGTGTGTGGTGGTGGTTGTGTGTGTGGTGGTGGCTGTGTGTGTGGTGGTGGCTGTGTGTGTGTGGTGGCTGTGTATGTGGTGGTGGCTGTGTGTGGTGGTGGCTGTGTGTGGTGGTGGCTATGTGTGTGGTGGCTGTTTGTGGTGGTGGCTGTGTGTGGTGGTGGCTGTGTGTGGTGGTGGCTGTGTTGTGTGGTGGTGGCTGTGTGTGGTGGTGGCTGTGTGTCGTGGTGGCTATGTGTGTGGTGGCTGTTTGTGGTGGTGGCTGTGTGTGTGGTGGCTGTGTGGTGGTGGCTGTGTGTGGTGGTGGCTGTGTGTGTGGTGGTGGCTGTGTGTGTGTGTGGCTGTGTGTGGTGGTGGCTGTGCGTTGTGGTGACTGTGTGTGGTAGTGGCAGTGTGTGGTGGTGGCTGTGTGTGTGTGGTGGTGGCTGTGTGTGGTGGTGGCTTTGTGTGGTGGCTGTGTGTGGTGGTGGCTGTGTGTGGTGGTGGCTGTGTGTGGTGGTGGTTGTGTGTGTGGTGGTGGCTGTGTGTGGTGGTGGCTATGTGTGTGGTGGCTGTGTGTGGTGGTGGCTGTGTGTGTGTGGTGGCTGTATGTGGTGGTGGCTGTGTGTGTGGTGGTGGCTGTGTGTATGGTGGTGGCTGTGTGTGGTGGTGGCTGTGTGTGGTGGTGGCTGTGTGTGTGGTGGCTGTGAGTCGTGGTGGCTGTGTGTGTGGTGGTGGCTGTGTGTGGTGGTGGCTATGTGTGTGGTGGCTGTGTGTGGTGGTGGCTGTGTGTGTGGTGGCTGTATGTGGTGGTGGCTGTGTGTGTGGTGGTGGCTGTGTGTGGTGGTGGTTGTGTGGGTGGTGGTGGCTGTGTGTGGTGGTGGCTGTGTGTGTGGTGGCTGTGTGTGGTGGTGGCTGTGTGTATGTGGTGGTGGCTGTGTGTGTGGTGGTGGCTGTGTGTGGTGGTGGCTGTGTGTGGTGGTGGCTGTGTATGGTGGTGGCTGTGTGTGGTGGTGGTTGTGTGTGTGGTGGTGGCTGTGTGTGGAGGCAGTCGCCCTCCAACAACAACGGAGGGCGGAGGAGCGACGCTCACAACAACGAGCGGAGCGCCGGGTGGCTAAAGCACAGCAAGTTGGCACAGTAGGGGGCACAGGTGGTGCATCAGCCAGTCATCTCGGTCATCTCGGTCAGTCGACCCGTGGCACCTGGGTCTGCCCCGTGACCTCCTGCCAGCGGGCGTTCGACACTTCACGTGGCCTCAAGGTGCACATGGCCTGGCACAAGCGTCGTGGTGACGTCACCGCCACTTAGTGGCGAATGGCGGTTGTTGTTGTTGTTGTTGTTGTGTGTGGTGGTGGCTGTGTATGGTGGTGGCTGTGTGTGGTGGTGGTTGTGTGTGTGGTGGTGGCTGTGTGTGTGGTGGTGGCTGTGTGTGTGTGGTGGCTGTGTATGTGGTGGTGGCTGTGTGTGGTGGTGGCTGTGTGTGGTGGTGGCTATGTGTGTGGTGGCTGTTTGTGGTGGTGGCTGTGTGTGGTGGTGGCTGTGTGTGGTGGTGGCTGTGTGTGTGGTGGTGGCTGTGTGTGGTGGTGGCTGTGTGTGGTGGTGGCTATGTGTGTGGTGGCTGTTTGTGGTGGTGGCTGTGTGTGTGGTGGCTGTGTGGTGGTGGCTGTGTGTGGTGGTGGCTGTGTGTGTGGTGGTGGCTGTGTGTGTGTGTGGCTGTGTGTGGTGGTGGCTGTGCGTGGTGGTGACTGTGTGTGGTAGTGGCAGTGTGTGGTGGTGGCTGTGTGTGTGTGGTGGTGGCTGTGTGTGGTGGTGGCTTTGTGTGGTGGCTGTGTGTGGTGGTGGCTGTGTGTGGTGGTGGCTGTGTGTGGTGGTGGTTGTGTGTGTGGTGGTGGCTGTGTGTGGTGGTGGCTATATGTGTGGTGGCTGTGTGTGGTGGTGGCTGTGTGTGTGTGATGGCTGTATGTGGTGGTGGCTGTGTGTGTGGTGGTGGCTGTGTGTGGTGGTGGTTGTGTGGGTGGTGGTGGCTGTGTGTGGTGGTGGCTGTGTGTGTGGTGGCTGTGTGTGGTGGTGGCTGTGTGTATGTGGTGGTGGCTGTGTGTGTGGTGGTGGCTGTGTGTGGTGGTGGCTGTGTGTGGTGGTGGCTGTGTATGGTGGTGGCTGTGTGTGGTGGTGGTTGTGTGTGTGGTGGTGGCTGTATGTGGTGGTGGCTGTGTATGGTGGTGGCTGTGTGTGGTGGTGGTTGTGTGTGTGGTGGTGGCTGTGTGTGAGGTGGTGGCTGTGTGTGTGGTGGTGGCTGTGTGTGGTGGTGGTTGTGTGGGTGGTGGTGGCTGTGTGTGGTGGTGGCTGTGTGTGTGGTGGCTGTGTGTGGTGGTGGCTGTGTGTATGTGGTGGTGGCTGTGTGTGTGGTGGTGGCTGTGTGTGGTGGTGGCTGTGTGTGGTGGTGGCTGTGTATGGTGGTGGCTGTGTGTGGTGGTGGTTGTGTGTGTGGTGGTGGCTGTGTGTGGTGGTGGCTGTGTATGGTGGTGGCTGTGTGTGGTGGTGGTGGTTGTGTGTGTGGTGGTGGCTGTGTGTGTGGTGGTGGCTGTGTGTGTGTGGTGGCTGTGTATGTGGTGGTGGCTGTGTGTGGTGGTGGCAGTGTGTGGTGGTGGCTATGTGTGTGGTGGCTGTTTGTGGTGGTGGCTGTGTGTGGTGGTGGCTGTGTGTGGTGGTGGCTGTGTGTGTGGTGGTGGCTGTGTGTGGTGGTGGCTGTGTGTGGTGGTGGCTATGTGTGTGGTGGCTGTTTGTGGTGGTGGCTGTGTGTGTGGTGGCTGTGTGGTGGTGGCTGTGTGTGGTGGTGGCTGTGTGTGTGGTGGTGGCTGTGTGTGTGTGTGGCTGTGTGTGGTGGTGGCTGTGCGTGGTGGTGACTGTGTGTGGTAGTGGCAGTGTGTGGTGGTGGCTGTGTGTGTGTGGTGGTGGCTGTGTGTGGTGGTGGCTTTGTGTGGTGGCTGTGTGTGGTGGTGGCTGTGTGTGGTGGCTGTGTGCGGTGGCTGTGTGTGGTGGTGGCTGTGTGTGGTGGTGGCTGTGTGTGGTGGTGGTTGTGTGGGTGGTGGTGGCTGTGTGTGGTGGTGGCTGTGTGTGTGGTGGCTGTGTGTGGTGGTGGCTGTGTGTATGTGGTGGTGGCTGTGTGTGTGGTGGTGGCTGTGTGTGGTGGTGGCTGTGTGTGGTGGTGGCTGTGTATGGTGGTGGCTGTGTGTGGTGGTGGTGGTGTGTGTGGTGGTGGCTGTGTGTGTGTGGTGGCTGTGTGTGTGGTGGTGGCTCTGTGTGGTGGTGGCTGTGTGTGGTGGTGGCTATGTGTGTGGTGGCGGTGTGTGGTGGTGGCTATGTGTGGTGGTGGCTGTGTGTGGTGGTTTCTGTTTATGGTGGTGGCTGTGTGTGGTGGTGGCTGTGTGTGTGGTGGTGGCTGTGTGTATGGTGGTGGCTGTGCGTGGTGTCTGTGTGTGGTGGTGGCTGTGTGTGTGGTGGCTGTGTGTGTGGTGGTGGCTGTGTGTGGTGGTGGCTGTGTGTGGTGGTGGCTATGTGTGTGGTGGCTGTGTGTGGTGGTGGCTGTGTGTGTGGTTGCTGTGTGTGGTGGTGGCTGTGTGTGTGGTGCTAGCTGTGTGTGGTGGTGGCTGTGTGTGGTGGTGGCTATGTGTGTGGTGGCTGTTTGTGGTGGTGGCTGTGTATGGTGGTGGCTGTGTGTGGTGGTGGTTGTGTGTGTGGTGGTGGCTGTGTGTGGTGGTGGCTGTGTATGGTGGTGGCTGTGTGTGGTGGTGGTTGTGTGTGTGGTGGTGGCTGTGTGTGTGGTGGTGGCTGTGTGTGTGTGGTGGCTGTGTATGTGGTGGTGGCTGTGTGTGGTGGTGGCTGTGTGTGGTGGTGGCTATGTGTGTGGTGGCTGTTTGTGGTGGTGGCTGTGTGTGGTGGTGGCTGTGTGTGGTGGTGGCTGTGTGTGTGGTGGTGGCTGTGTGTGGTGGTGGCTGTGTGTGGTGGTGGCTATGTGTGTGGTGGCTGTTTGTGGTGGTGGCTGTGTGTGTGGTGGCTGTGTGGTGGTGGCTGTGTGTGGTGGTGGCTGTGTGTGTGGTGGTGGCTGTGTGTGTGTGTGGCTGTGTGTGGTGGTGGCTGTGCGTGGTGGTGACTGTGTGTGGTAGTGGCAGTGTGTGGTGGTGGCTGTGTGTGGTGGTGGCTATGTGTGGTGGCTGTGTGTGGTGGTGGCTGTGTGTGGTGGTGGCTGTGTGTGGTGGTGGTTGTGTGTGTGGTGGTGGCTGTGTGTGGTGGTGGCTATATGTGTGGTGGCTGTGTGTGGTGGTGGCTGTGTGTGTGTGATGGCTGTATGTGGTGGTGGCTGTGTGTGTGGTGGTGGCTGTGTGTGGTGGTGGTTGTGTGGGTGGTGGTGGCTGTGTGTGGTGGTGGCTGTGTGTGTGGTGGCTGTGTGTGGTGGTGGCTGTGTGTATGTGGTGGTGGCTGTGTGTGTGGTGGTGGCTGTGTGTGGTGGTGGCTGTGTGTGGTGGTGGCTGTGTATGGTGGTGGCTGTGTGTGGTGGTGGTTGTGTGTGTGGTGGTGGCTGTGTGTGGTGGTGGCTGTGTATGGTGGTGGCTGTGTGTGGTGGTGGTTGTGTGTGTGGTGGTGGCTGTGTGTGTGGTGGTGGCTGTGTGTGTGTGGTGGCTGTGTGTGTGTGGTGGCTGTGTATGTGGTGGTGGCTGTGTGTGGTGGTGGCTGTGTGTGGTGGTGGCTATGTGTGTGGTGGCTGTTTGTGGTGGTGGCTGTGTGTGGTGGTGGCTGTGTGTGGTGGTGGCTGTGTGTGTGGTGGTGGCTGTGTGTGGTGGTGGCTGTGTGTGGTGGTGGCTATGTGTGTGGTGGCTGTTTGTGGTGGTGGCTGTGTGTGTGGTGGCTGTGTGGTGGTGGCTGTGTGTGGTGGTGGCTGTGTGTGTGGTGGTGGCTGTGTGTGTGTGTGGCTGTGTGTGGTGGTGGCTGTGCGTGGTGGTGACTGTGTGTGGTAGTGGCAGTGTGTGGTGGTGGCTGTGTGTGTGTGGTGGTGGCTGTGTGTGGTGGTGGCTTTGTGTGGTGGCTGTGTGTGGTGGTGGCTGTGTGTGGTGGTGGCTGTGTGTGGTGGTGGTTGTGTGTGTGGTGGTGGCTGTGTGTGTGTGGTGGCTGTGTGTGGTGGTGGCTGTGTGTGGTTATGGCTGTGTTTGGTGGTGGCTGTGTGTGGTGGTGGCTGTGCGTGGTGGTGGCTGTGCGTGATGGTGGCTGTGTGTGGTGGTGGCAGTGTGTGGTGGTGGCTGTATGTGTGTGGTGGTGGCTGTGTGTAGTTGTGGCTGTGTGCGGTGGCTGTGTGTGGTGGTGGCTGTGTGTGGTGGTGGCTGTGTGTGGTGGTGGTTGTGTGGGTGGTGGTGGCTGTGTGTGGTGGTGGCTGTGTGTGTGGTGGCTGTGTGTGGTGGTGGCTGTGTGTATGTGGTGGTGGCTGTGTGTGTGGTGGTGGCTGTGTGTGGTGGTGGCTGTGTGTGGTGGTGGCTGTGTATGGTGGTGGCTGTGTGTGGTGGTGGTGGTGTGTGTGGTGGTGGCTGTGTGTGTGTGGTGGCTGTGTGTGTGGTGGTGGCTCTGTGTGGTGGTGGCTGTGTGTGGTGGTGGCTATGTGTGTGGTGGCGTTGTGTGGTGGTGGCTATGTGTGGTGGTGGCTGTGTGTGGTGGTTTCTGTTTATGGTGGTGGCTGTGTGTGGTGGTGGCTGTGTGTGTGGTGGTGGCTGTGTGTATGGTGGTGGCTGTGCGTGGTGGCTGTGTGTGGTGGTGGCTGTGTGTGTGGTGGCTGTGTGTGTGGTGGTGGCTGTGTGTGGTGGTGGCTGTGTGTGGTGGTGGCTATGTGTGTGGTGGCTGTGTGTGGTGGTGGCTGTGTGTGTGGTTGCTGTGTGTGGTGGTGGCTGTGTGTGTGGTGCTAGCTGTGTGTGGTGGTGGCTGTGTGTGGTGGTGGCTATGTGTGTGGTGGCTGTTTGTGGTGGTGGCTGTGTGTGTGGTGGCTGTGTGTGTGGTGGCTGTTTGTGGTGGTGGCTGTGTGTGTGTGTGTGGCTGTGTGTGGTGGCTGTGTGTGGTGGTGGCTGTGTGTGGTGGTGGCTGTGTGTATGTGGTGGTGGCTGTGTGTGTGGTGGTGGCTGTGTGTGGTGGTGGCTGTGTGTGGTGGTGGCTGTGCGTGGTGATGACTGTGTGTGGTGGTGGCAGTGTGTGGTGGTGGCTGTGTGGTGGCTGTGTGTGGTGGCTGTGTGTGGTGGTGGCTGTGTGTGGTGGTGGTTGCGTGTGTGGTGGTGGCTGTGTGTGTGTGGTGGCTGTGTGTGGTGGTGGCTGTGCGTGGTGGTGACTGTGTGTGGTGGTGGCAGTGTGTGGTGGTGGCTGTGTGTGTGTGGTGGTGGCTGTGTGTGGTGGTGGCTGTGTGTGGTGGCTGTGTGTGGTGGCTGTGTGTGGTTGTGGCTGTGTGTGGTGGTGGCTGTGTGTGGTGGTGGTTGTGTGTGTGGTGGTTGTGTGTGTGTGGTGGCTGTGTGTGGTGGTGGCTGTGTGTGGTTGTGGCTGTGTGTGGTGGTGGTTGTGTGTGTGGTGGTTGTGTGTGTGTGGTGGCTGTGTGTGGTGGTGGCTGTGTGTGGTGGTGGCTGTATGTGTGTGGTGGTGGCTGTGTGTAGTGGTGGCTGTGTGTAGTGGTGGCTGTGTGCGGTGGCTGTGTGCGGTGGCTGTGTGCGGTGGCTGTGTGTGGTGGTGGCTGTGTGTGGTGGTGGCTGTGTGTGGTGGTGGTTGTGTGGGTGGTGGTGGCTGTGTGTGGTGGTGGCTGTGTGTGTGGTGGCTGTGTGTGGTGGTGGCTGTGTGTATGTGGTGGTTGCTGTGTGTGTGGTGGTGGCTGTGTGTGGTGGTGGTTGTGTGTGTGGTGGTGGCTGTGTGTGTGTGGTGGCTGTGTGTGTGGTGGTGGCTCTGTGTGGTGGTGGCTGTGTGTGGTGGTGGCTATGTGTGTGGTGGCTGTGTGTGGTGGTGGCTGTGTGTGGTGGTGGCTGTGTGTGGTGGTTTCTGTTTATGGTGGTGTCTGTGTGTGGTGGTGGCTGTGTGTGTGGTGGTGGCTGTGTGTATGGTGGTGGCTGTGCGTGGTGGTTGCTGTGTGTGGTGGTGGCTGTGTGTGTGGTGGCTGTGTGTCGTGGTGGCTGTGTGTGTGGTGGTGGCTGTGTGTGGTGGTGGCTGTGTGTGGTGGTGGCTATGTGTGTGGTGGCTGTGTGTGGTGGTGGCTGTGTGTGTGGTGGCTGTGTGGTGGTGGCTGTGTGTGGTGGTGGCTGTGTGTCGTGGTGGCTGTGTGTGGTGGCTGTGTGTGTGGTGGCTGTGTGTGTGGTGGCTGGTACCAGCGGTGACTGGTACCAGCGGTGTCAAGATCGGCCTCCGTGGAGGAGGCTCGTGAAGGACGCTACTGGGCAGTTGGAGGCAGTCGTCCTCCAACAACAACAGAGGGCGGAGGAGCGACGCTCACAACAACGAGCGGAGCGCTGGGTGGCTAAAGCACAGCAAGTTGGCACAGTAGGGGGCACAGGTGGTGCATCAGCCCGTCATCTCGGTCATCTCAGTCAGTCGACCTGTGGCAGCTGGGTCTGCCCCGTGACCTCCTGCCAGCGGCGGTCGACACTTCACGTGGCCTCAAGGTGCACATGGACTGGCACCGCCACTTAGTGGTGAATGGCGGTTGTTGTTGTGTGTATTCCGGCAAAAAACAACCTCCTACCTCCCCGTGGTGCCGGATGAGCAACGTTGTCATGGACAGTGCCGTGGGGGGAGGGCCAGTTCCGATTCGCCTTTCCTCTCATGGCATTTGTAACCACGACAGCGGCTAAATGGAGGCTCTGGACGTGATAAATATCTAAGAATGAAGGGGACAAGGGAGCGTGGCGGTGAGGTGTGGAAAGCTGTAAGCCCCAGGCTACTTTGGGCTCGTTTTCCCATCAACTGGAGGCGAGGAGTGGTGGTCGTGGTAACCGAAGATGAACATCTGTGGAGGGATGCAGGCAAGGCCGATGAGTCAGATGCCTTCTATGACCTCCTGTCACAGGTGCTGGCTAAAGTGGCCCCTCGGGATAGAGTCATCTTGTTGGATGACTTCAATGCCCGAGTTGGTCATGATGCTGGCACCTGGTCTGGAGTGATTGTAAGGCATGGGCAGATCAGCTCAATAACAACGGAAGGAGGCTGCTAGATTACCAACACGCGGTTCCGGCATTGGCGCATCCACACAACATCATGGATGCATGCCGGGTCCAAGCAAGAACATCTGCAGAACTACATAGTGACGGACCAGCGGATGCGAGCCGATGTCCTTGACACCAGGACCTACCGTGTAGCTTGATCTGACCTCTGACCATCGACTAGTCATCTGTAAGATGCGCCTGCCATTCTTCCACTCCGGTGGTGGGTGTACACCCAGGACCCCATTCCAACCTAAGGTGGGGCCTAGTCTCAGCTAGCTGACGAAAGTTGCAAGCGAGAATTTCATCATCGCTTGCGGCTGGGGTTGGCATCGTCCTCCACCCCTCCAGATGTCGAGGGTAAATGGGTGAGGTTTAGGACTGTGACTCAGGCAGCTGCAATGGCTGCTTTAGGTACGTGGTCCAGTCCTCCCCAGAGACCCTAGCTGACAGAGGAGGTGTTCAAGCTGACTGAGGAAAAGCGACAGGCCCACTTGCATCGGCTACAGCATCCCACGTCGGAAAATGAGGAGGCTTACTGCAGCCTTCGCTCAGAGGTTCGGAGAGCCGTGAGGTGCTACAAGTGTAATAAAAGACTTGACCACGATCTCTGGCTCAGTGTCCTTTATTCGGTCCGTACTGCGTTCCCACACGGCTGTCTCTCTTATTCTCTCTGTGCTGGTTCCGATGTCACCCCAGTCCACATCAGCAGCCCCGCTGCTGTTCTTGTCGCTCTTGCAGCCCCACAGCAGCTCCGCTGCTGTACTCTCACACAGCTCCCTTGGCTGTTCCTGCTGCAGCTCTGACAGCCTCGTGCTGTCTCGCCTTCTCGTCGCTCCTGCGACTCTTGGCAGCCACCCCGCTGCCCCTCACACACAGCCTTACTGCCTATCTCTATCTGCAGCTTACACCTCCCAGTAGCTCCCTACTGTTCCCAGGGTTGGCTCTCGCTTCTGACGGTGCCCCCTCGGCTCGTACGCCCGCGTGGCCCCACACCTTTCCATTCACACCCCGACTGACTTCTCCTTCCGGTTTACCCGCTTAAGGACCCCCTACCTTTCACCCACGTCACCTGGCTCCGCCTCCTCGTGACGTCACATCCGGAAGGTCGCTTTCGCCCGCATTACACCACCCTCCCCCATAGAAAAAACCCAGCCGACCTCGGCTGAACAACACCAAAGCGTAATGCGGTGAACCGACCTTCCCCCTTAAAGGACACTAAGCATGCAATATAACAACAAGAACAACACACAAGTAACATCGACGAACGTACGAAAGCATGCGATAAATACGACGGCAAGAACAAGAACAATAACAACATACAATCAACGAAACGTAAGCGATTTGGAACGAGTGCGGGTCGCCGGCCCGTCCCGGACGGTCGGCGGCCCACTTGTAGAACGGGGACGCGATGGAACACGAGAAATGACAGGGGGTAATTCCCCTGCTGCGATTGGAAGTCCACCGACATCTCGTGTCCCTGACGAATCAGTCTTGGTCGTATTCCGCGAATGCGCCTGCAGCGGGGTCGGAAGGGTCGCCGGGCTTGAAGGTACCGCAGCCCTGGCAGGCGCCCTCCGAACAGGCCCACTCCTCCCCCGCGGTGTCACGGTCGGCCTGTCTGGAACAGGTACGACAGGCGCTCTAGCAAGATCAATGGACGCAGGCGGGGAAGAGTCAGAGTCAGCAGCAACAGACCCCGGCAAGGCAACATTGGGAGATGACGCATCACGTAGGGGAGCAACGTATGGTTTCAACCGCGACGTATGAACAAACCAACGGCGAGAACCAAACTGAACGCGCGCCGACTGTGGATTGGGAACCTCAATGAGGCGCACAGGACCATGCCAAGGTTTGTGCAATTTAGGAGAGGTCCCCGGCCGCACCTGCGGGCAATGGAGCCAGGCCAGGTCTCCCACCTTCCAGGGGCACTCCCCCTCAGACCGCCGAGCATACCGCTCGTTCCGGGCCTGGGCTTTGGCCGTAGCCACGCGGGCGTTTTCCCGCGCCTCCGTAACCCGGCGAACCGTGTCCTGAATGTATTCAGGGAGTGGTTTACGAGGTCCCTTCACCCCAGTACCCAATTGCACATCCACCGGAGGCACGTTTTCCCGACCATACATAAGGTAAAACGGCGAATACCCTGTAGCCGCATGGGGCGTCATCCTGTACGCCGAAAGCACTCCGGGGATGTGCAGATCCCAATCCGATTGCTGTTCACTCACAGTATGGCAAAGCATGGCAGACAATGTCCTGTTCAGCCGCTCAACCATACCATCCGTCTGCGGATGGTATGGAGATGTCCGTATCTTCTTAGTCCCAAGGCCTGCGCACACTTCAGCCAATAATTTAGAAGAGAAATTTCGGCCCTGGTCCGTGAGGAGTCTCTCCGGCGCCCCCTTGTCCATAATGTACCCAAACAAAAAGGCGTCGGTGATGGCCGCGGCCGACTGATCGGGCAACGGCCAGGCCATCGGCCAACGGGAGAGATACTCAACCCCTACCAGCAAATATTTATTTCCCCTCGCCGATGGTGGGAAGGGTCCCAATATGTCCAGTGCCACCAATTCATTGACTCGAGACACCTGAATCGACTGGAGAGGCGGCACGTAAGGATGTTTAGGCGGCTTACGCCGGGCGCATTCAGGGCACGCGCGCACGTGCCCTACGACATCTGTCGCCATGCCGTGCCAAAAATAATGACGTTGTAACGTCAACAAGGTCTTCTGCACCCCTAAATGCAATAGTGTGTCACAATGGAGAGTTCTAATCAACTCAAATCGCAAGGACGTTGGTACCACCACACGCCAGCTTTCCTGGAACCTTTCTTGCCACATAAGCAGACCATCTCGGAGAGCGGTTCGCGGCCCCACAGCCGAACTCGGACTCCCATTGTCCCTCATAGACCGCTTCCGCATGGACAACAACGACTCGTCCATCATCTGTTCCCGAATCCAGACAGACCGCGGCAGATTCAAAACCCCATCAGTCGGTCCCGGTTCCATCGGAGTATCCGACTTCCCGACGGCCAACGTAAGCGGCTGAGGGGGGTTCAGAATCGGCGAACACCTATGCGTCCCCGACGCACATTTACAAGGGGCGCGCCCTGGTAATCTGGAAAGTGCGTCAGCGTTCGCATGGCGCACTCCCTTCCGATGTTGAATTTGGAAGGAAAATTCCTGCAGCGTGTCCAACCAACGTGCCCACTGTCCCGATGGCTGGTCCATTTTAAGTGCATATTGCAAGGCCGCATGATCCGTATGCACAATAAAAGAACGACCGTAAAGGTACGGTCGAAATTGCCGTAGGAAAAAAACAACCGCCAAAAGTTCTCTACGAGTGACACAGTAGCGTGTTTCCGCAGGCGACAAGACTCGGCTACCATACGCCACGACGCGCTCTACGCCCCCTTTAGACTGTGATAATACCGCCCCAATACCTGTGTCACTCGCGTCCGTATCAAGAATGAAAGGGCGATCAAAATCGGGATAATCCAATGTCGGGGCCGTAGCCAATAGATCACGCAGACTCCGAAAGGCCGCCTCTTCCGGCTCTCCCCAAACAAATTTCCATCCTTTACCCGTAAGGAGATGCAAGGGCCTCGCAATCGTCGCAAACCCCGGCACAAATCTTCGGTAATACGAGGCAAATCCCAAAAACCGCCGAACATCCCCCACAGAGGCCGGAGTCGGCCAATCCCGGACACACGCCGTCTTTTCCGGATCCGTGGACACCCCCTCTGCACTCACAATGTGCCCCAAATAACGGACGGACCGTTGCAGTAGGTGGCATTTCTTTGGTTTGAATTTCAAATTGGCAGAGCGCATCCTCGTGAACACTGTCTCCAGCCGCGTTAAATGTTCCTCAAATGTGCGGCTGAACACAATAATATCGTTCAAATATATAAGACACGTCTCCCACTGCAACCCCGTCAAAACGAGCTCCATCAATCTTTGAAATGTAGCAGGGGCCGCATTCAATCCCATCGGGAGGCAGTTGAATTGAAATAACCCCTGCGGCGTACGGAATGCGGTTTTCTCCCGTGAGGACTCGTCAAGGGGAAGCTGCCAAAATCCCGAAGAGAGGTCCAGTGTGGAAAAGAACTTAGCCCCCGACAATGCGTCAAGGGAGTCGTCCATACGCGGCAGGGGGTACGCATCTGCCACCGATATCTTATTCAATTTCCGGAAATCGACACAAAATCGCAAGTTGCCATCCTTTTTCTTAACCAAGACCACAGGAGCGCCCCATGGGCTGTTAGATGGCGATATAATGTCCGCAGCCAACATGTCTTCCACCGCCCCCCGAACGTGTTCTCGCTCCGCTGGACTCATCCGATGCGAATTTAACCGAATAGGGGCAGCGTCGCCCGTCTCAATGTGATGGGAAAGCAACGATGTGCGTCCCAAATCCAAATCGTCGGAGCTGAACACATCCGAATACGTCAGCAACAATTTACGCAGCGCATCACGTTGCCCCACGGACAGGGAAGAATTTTCGTCACATAAGGTAGCGATCCAACGATTATCCGAACCCCTTGGCTCGGAAACACCAGCGACCACTCCCCGGCGATGCGGACAATCGTGCGTCGCAAACGCCGTAGTGGCATGTGCCACAACCGTACCGGCCGGAACACGGATGTTTTCCACCCCCGCATTAAGCACCTGTAAAACCGGTAATTGATCCGGCCGGACGATGGTCTGTGCCCCAACTAACGCCAATCCCGTTGTTATCGTGGCGGATGGTGACAACAAGACCCCTAATGCTCCTAGCCGATTGGGCAGGGGCTTCCGATACCGCAAGGGTATAAGCATCTGTGAACCAGGTGGGATGTCCACAGATGCGACGGACAGCGCCTGCACCTGTACGGCCGAAGCAGGTCGCCCCCAGGGCGACGGCAGAAACGAGATTCGACGGCCCCCCGGCAATTCAATACAATTCTCATTGATTTTAATCAAAATGGGCATCTTAGCCAAAAAATCCGTGCCTAGTAAGCAAGGAACCGCCAAAGATCTCGATATTAACACAACGCCCGAAGCCGACACATCCCCTATAGATATCTTAGCATCCACCTGGCCCACGATACCCATACTACCCCCGTTCGCAGCGACGCAAGACCCATAAACCGGACGCACAGCCCCCGGCGGAATGCCCAACAGATGGAAAATGACATCCGATATAATAGTCGCAGACGCTCCCGAGTCGACCAAAATGCGCACGTCCACACCTTGTATGGACCCCGGTACAGTGGACGAACCCGTAGCGGCCGCGACAACTCTCCGTGCCAATTTGCGCCACTGCGTAACTGAATGACAAGGCCCCGTCGATGGCCTTTCTTTAACAACAACAATAGGATCGCGCAACAAAGGTGGTGGGTGAGGTGTAAAGCCTTGCCGAGTGTCTGGTGCGTGCCGACATGCCTGTTTCGGAGGTTCCTTGGTCGGCTTGTCCGGTGTTGTGGGCTCCTGCTGCGGCGGACCCGGGAAGCGGGCCCAGCAATCTTTGGCGTAATGGCCCCTACGGCCGCAGCGGAAGCAATCGGCCTCGTTGCGCCGAAGCGCAGGTCTTGCATCCCGGCGGCCCCGTCCCGATGGCGTAGCGCGCGGCCCCGGCCTTCCGCGTCCCGACCATGGAGAGGAGGCAGCCGTCAGCTCCTGTGGACCCCGCTCATCCGGCACATAGATCGCCCTTGTGGGGTCCCACCCCATCGCGCCTCCTTCCTTGACGGGCCCACCCGTCCATGCCGCCACTTGCTTCCAGCGACGGAGATTAAACTGCGCATCCAGACACTTTGCTGCCGCCCGGGACGTGAGCTTCTCATGCCCACACACAGGCATGGGGATCCCCAGATCCCGAGACAGCTCCAGCATTTTTCCCAATATGAGAGGCTCGAGCAGATCCTGTGGCGTGTCAGGATATGCTGCCATGGCCAGCTCCAACACCGCACCCCTGAACGCCACGGGCGATTCTTCGGGTGCTCGTTGTCGTTGAGCGAATCGCCGATGCGCGTCGTCAGGTGGCTCATAGGCGTCGGCCATTTCCTCAAAAACTCCACATAAAGTCTTCTTCTTATCGGCCGTTATGGAACGGAAAAATCGAACAGATTCGTCGTCCAGTAGAGTCGGCAACACTTCCAAGGCCTCCGCATCGGTCCATCTTGCTGAACGAACCGCCGCCAAAAATCGGCAGGCGAAAGCGCTCCAATCGCCCCCGATAGAGAATTCCTTAACTGTAGTAAGGTGGCGACTCCGACTCCTCTTTACGCCGTCTTCCAATGATGGTTGTTCTGGAGGCAAATTCAAAATGGCGTCGGCCCGCGGCGTGGCCAAGATGGCGGTTTGGCGCCGCGGAGCGCGCAAGATGGCGTCTTCTTGCCGCGTGGCCAATGGCGGCGGCAGGGCAGGCAACGTGGCGGCCCGTGGAGCACCTTCTCGTTCCATCGTCGTCCTTGGCGTAACGAGGTGACATAGATGCGCCAGGACGTCCTTGAGTGTCTCCAGTTGTTCTGCCACCTGTTGCCATCTTTGGTCAGCGTCCGATGTTGTTGACGGACCCGCCATCGCGCCGACATCTTCCACGCCCGTCCCCGTGCTCGCCTCAGCAGGGCTCTCCTCCACCACCCCAGCAGAATCCGTGGTCGGAGGGAATTCGTCGTCGTCGGACGAAGAAGCCAATGCTGGCGCCGGGGGAATTTTCTTCCTTACTTGCTTAGACATGCCGTTTCACTTCTGACCCCAGTGTAATAAAAGACTTGACCACGATCTCTGGCTCAGTGTCCTTTATTCGGTCCGTACTGCGTTCCCACACGGCTGTCTCTCTTATTCTCTCTGTGCTGGTTCCGATGTCACCCCAGTCCACATCAGCAGCCCCGCTGCTGTTCTTGTCGCTCTTGCAGCCCCACAGCAGCTCCGCTGCTGTACTCTCACACAGCTCCCTTGGCTGTTCCTGCTGCAGCTCTGACAGCCTCGTGCTGTCTCGCCTTCTCGTCGCTCCTGCGACTCTTGGCAGCCACCCCGCTGCCCCTCACACACAGCCTTACTGCCTATCTCTATCTGCAGCTTACACCTCCCAGTAGCTCCCTACTGTTCCCAGGGTTGGCTCCCGCTTCTGACGGTGCCCCCTCGGCTCGTACGCCCGCGTGGCCCCACACCTTTCCATTCACACCCCGACTGACTTCTCCTTCCGGTTTACCCGCTTAAGGACCCCCTACCTTTCACCCACGTCACCTGGCTCCGCCTCCTCGTGACGTCACATCCGGAAGGTCGCTTTCGCCCGCATTACACAAGGATGGGTGGTGGTCGCGGGTTGCGGAGGAGCGACGTTCACAACAACGAGCGGAGCGCCGGTTGGCTAAAGCACAGCAAGTTGGCACAGTAGGGGGCACAGGTGGTGCATCAGCCAGTCGTCTCAGTCAGTCGACCTGTGGCATCTGGGTCTGCCCCGTGACCTCCTGCCAGTGGGCGTTCAACACTTCACGTGGCCTCAAGGTGCACATAGCCTGGCACAAGCATCGTGGTGACGTCACTGCCACTTAGTGGCGAATAGCGGTTGTTGTGTGTCTGTGTGTGTCTGTCTGTGTGTCTGTGTGTGTGTCTGTGTGTGTGTGTGTGTCTGTGTGCGGTAGTGTCGCGATTAGAGCGCTGCGCTATGAACCAAGCGACCCGGGTTCGATTCCCGCTCACGGCCACCAACACCGGTGTCGTGTGCCGTGCTAGCCTTCATCGGTGCTGCTCGCTTTGGCTACACGGGGAGGCCCTGCAGCGGCTGAGGTAATTGTCGGTGGTGTTGGTGGCCGTGAGCGGGAGTAGAACTCGGAGGGCAGCGGGGCGCTCCCCGCGACACCACTCCCCGACTGGTACACGGTACGTCGAGTTTCAGAACAGGGTGCACAGAAGTCGCGGCGTCTCTCAAACGGTTCGGGTCTCTGCTTACTCACTTACTTACTCAGCCACTCTCTCACTCACCCAGCCAGTCAATCACTCATCTACTCACTCACTCAGCCACGTATTAACTTACCCACTAACTCACTCAGGCACTCACTTTCTAAGCCACTCACTCAGAAACTCAACCACTCACTTAGCCACTCAGCCACTCATTCACTCAGCCACTCACTCACACAGCCACTCACTCACACAACCTCTCGCTCACTCAACAATTCACCCACTCAGTCAGCCACTTAGTCACACAGCCACTCATTCAACCACTCACCGACTCAGCCACTCACTCAACCACTCACTCACCCACTCACTGAATCATTAAGTAACTCACTCTGCCACACAATCAATCACTCACTCAGTCACTCACTCAATTAGCCACTCGCTCATGCAACCTCTCACTCACTCAACCACTTACTCATGCAACCTCTCACTCACTCAACCACTTATTCACTCAACCACTTACTTACTCAACCACTTACTCACTCAGCCACTTATTCACTCAGCCACTCACTCACTCATTCAACCACTCACTCACCCGACCACTCACTCATTAAGCCACTCACTCAGCCACTCAACCACTCACTGACTTAGCCACTCAGCCACTCATTCACTCAGCCACTCACTCACCCTCGCAACCACTCACTCACCCTCCCACCCACCCACTCACTCCCCTACGCACCCACTCACTCACCCTTCCACCCACTTCCCCTCCCACCCACCCACTCACCCTCCCACCCACCCACTCCCCCACCCACCCACCCACTCACCCACCCACCCACCCACTCACCCACCCACCCACCCACCCACCCACTCACCCACCCACCCACTGTTGTATATGTTGGGTATCAAAATTTTGATGTGTTGTATGCGTGCGTGGGTGAAATTATTATGTTGTATATGTGGGTTATGAATATTCAGTGAAAATAATAATAATCAAATGAAATTTGGCCAAATGTGTAATTATCCGGAAATATGTTAATTTATGTAATTATGCACATTTAGTTATGCCAATTCGAGAGGTAATCGTAGTAATTATGCGAGTGGGTGTAATTATGATAATGCAAGTCGTTATGATAACCAGACCCCGCCTCGGTGACGAGGGTGGGTTATCGATCGGAATAAGGCAATTAATCGTATGCAGTTATGCAGGTGTGGTGTAAGTATGCAAGATTAACTTAGATTAACTCGGCATCGTTGTCTAGGTTCGTCTCATTCTCGCTTATCTTTAGGTCCCCGGTTCACCCCGTTATCGCTTTAACATTTACTGAGTATGTATGTGTGTTTATTAAGGTCACCAAGTTCAGATCTCAACGCAGAAGCAGATCTTATGCATAGACTTCAGGAAAGAATCACACAACCACTTCTGTATTAATCAATTTATTACTAATTCAACCTCAACTATGATATAGTATGCGAACTCTCAATCCCGGAACGTCAACACGGCATCAATACAGTATCATCAATGATTGTCTGATTTCACTTGACAACGGCACATGGATCCCGCATAACGCGATGGTTGTTAGTGAGAGAGAGAGTCGTTAAAACATGCAAATACTATGCTAAGAAAAACCTTAACTTTAATGAATGATTATACTCAATATTGTTCACGCAGTACCGCCCTCCTTATTGATCATACGCAACCCTTATCACGTTGTTAGCACCTTGGGTCACGGGACAGTTGAATATTCTGTAGAGGATGCGAGTACGTGCGGCGATTATGACTGAAAGATACTTGAAAGATTATACGGCGATAAAAAAACACAATCAAAACAGTTATTATTCTTAAAGGCACCAATCTCAACAGATACATCGGCAGGTTATCTGACAACAGAATGGCTCGGAGTAAGGGCCTGCGACGGTGCTCCTTTTCCGAAGATCGTTATCTTATGTCAAATTTACTAATTGGGGACCAGATCACCTGATAAGGATCTGGTGGGCCACCACTCCCCACGTGAGCGTGGCTCGGCGGAAGGAGGTGCCAAGAATCAATTCGTATTGATGGATCTGTTGGGAATTTATGCGATTAAGAGTACAGCCCACTAAATATTAAAGATAAAATTACGAATACTCTTATAAACGACGGATGGCCATCACTCGGTCTCGAGTGTTTCTTCACAGCCACGGATGGCTTATGGGTTCGAGTGTGTTTGAGTGGTAAGAGTGGTCTTGAATAGTCAATGTTCGGAGTCGGTTCTTTATGTCAAACAGACGCCTGGTGGTCGTGTGGTGAGGGGGCGGTGCGCGTCATACGTATCAGTCGCTCTCCTGTCGCCGTGTTGAATTGGTTTGGATGCCTGTTGATACGCTGTCGTAGTTCGGAACCCGGTCGGTAGGTGGCGCCCACAGCTCGCTCGCAGCGTGCAGTGTTGGGTCGTCGCCTCGTCGCCAAACCGCGACCTTCAGCTGCAAAGAGACCTCCGACTCGGCAGAGGTTGACCCACGCAGGCCGAGTTGAGCTGTCAAGCGGGTCTTGCCCGCCTGCAGAGGAGATGGGGAGCCGCTTGAGTCGAGCCCCGAGAGCCGGCTGAACTCGGCTGAGTCCCAGAAGCTGAAGAGTCGAGCCGACCCGTTGGTCGCAGCTCGCTCCTGAGTCGACCCTCCCGGTCGAGCTGAAGATGAGTCGAGCCGACCCGCTGGTCGCAGCTCGCTCCTGAGTCGACCCGCTGGTCGAACTCCTGAGCCGACCCGCTCGGTCGAGCTCCTGAGCCGACCCACTGGTCGAACTCGGCTGATGAGTTGACCCTCCTGGTCGAACTGGTTTCCAATGCTCAGGGTCCTTTCTTTTATGCCGAAAAATCCCTTTGGGTCCTGCCCACAAGGCGGGGTTTCTTTCGATTTTTGCTGTGTCAGGATCTGTCCGTAGGTAGGTGTGTCCATGTGTGTGTCCGTACGTCCGTGTCCTTGTGTGCATCACCCACGGTATATTCCGTTGTCATACTCCCTCCATAAAATCCATGAGCAAACAATCAGATGTTACAAATTGCCTCGAAATCGTCTCTCTGTCTGGGTGCAATATTATCTCTTGTCTGGCCTTCTTCATGAACCAAAACACAGACGTTACAAATCGTCTCACAGGCGCCTCTGTCCGTGTTGCACGACCTGGAGGGAGGGGCACACTCCCTCCGACCCTCACAGACGCACACAGACATGGTTAAAAAGTTTTAAATTAACATTTGTCCCTTACCATTTCCCAGTTATGATTCTGTATGTAACCTAAGGTGTGTCGTTTCCCATCGTGGTGCTTGACCCAAGTGGAGGTGCCTCCCCGAGCACATACACACTCCCATCCCGCGCTGCGGGGATACAAAGACGGCCGGGATCTCCCTTTCTCTCCGACCCTGGGTTTAACATCGCTCTTTTATTATGTATTTTATTTCGACCTGGTGGTGATTTATCCCGCTATCCTGGCTTTTCATAAGTTTACTTTTGTCTTTTCATGCATAGGCTTATTATTATTAATTTATTTCCGATATCTTAGGTTAAGGGGTAAGTTTCTTGATCCTAGGAATTCGTATTCCTTGGTGTCTGCATGGTTATATAAGCGGAATATAGTTTACGGTGAATAGCGTTAACATTGATGTTATGTACGATATTATGTATTGTGATGTCTTTAACTTAACTTGTTGGTCAGGGCTTTACTGACATGAAGTTGCATTTCATAGCCTCGCAGTCTTTGCCTCACTCTGTCTCTGCTCGCCGTTGTTGTTGCTGTCCAGCTCAAGGCCTCATTAATTTCCGTCACTCCTTGTAGGTGAGGGCGGTTGAACCTTGGAGTCAGTTCTGGTTTTTGTCTGCTTGCTTCTTCTGATGTCCCCTGACCCCGGGAGTTATTATTTCTACTTTTATGGCCTGTCGAAGCCCGACTCGCTGTTGCTGGGCTGGTGGGTCGCTGGGTTGGTGTGTTCCCGGCTTTTTGCTTACGTTTGCAGTTCGCCGTGCTCTTAATTTCCTTCCCTCTTCAACCTTATATTGACTATTCGCTCCTGTCTGGGTGCGATTCAATTTTGACTTAGGAAGGTTCTGATTGTCATATGCTTTGGGTCGAGTTGTATAAAAAGTATTAAAGTATGGAAATAACATTTCATATTGACTTAATGATGGTGATGGTTCAGTAGGCGTAACTGGTGGCCTGGTTTAATTGGAGTGGGTGTGAATATCGATAACTTTAGCCTATCCTGTTGTTAAATTCCGACTTTAACGTTACTTTAATAGCAATACAGAATAATTGAGCTTTTCGTCTTAACTAGGCGAACGCGAACTTCTGGTGACCCCTGCAGCCTTGCTATTCAGCTGAGTCTGCATCCTTGAGATATACAACGCTCTTATTCGTCTCACTGTGGCCATCCAACCTTCTGCTCTGGGAGTGTTATTCTTAATTTCAGGTCAAAGGCCCCCTCACGTTCAGCCGTGCAGGGTTGTTAATCAGCTCCCTCCCCTGTGTACACAACCTTGAGCTGACCCACTTCGTTTGACCACTCACCCTGGATTTATCTTTCCTTGAGGCAAGGTTGCAAATTCTGTCATCCCAGCCCTCCTCCAGTTCATCACTTAACAACACCTGGTGTTTTGCAGTTTGCTGCGCTTTGGGGTGTTTTCATTCATTATATATCAAGTAACAAGATAATATATAAAAATATCAAGTTTGGAAGAAGGGTTTAGTATACAACACCACCCACCCACTCACCCACCCACCCACCCACTCACCCACCCACTCCCCCACCCACCCACCCCCCACCCACCCCCCACCCCCCACCCACCCACTTCCCCACCCACCCACTCCTCTACCCACTCCCCCACCCATCCACCCACCCACCCACCCACTCCCCCACCCACCCACTCCCCCACTCCCCCACCCACCCACTGCCCCACTCCCCCACCCACCCACTCCGCAACTCCCCCACCCACCCACTCCGCAACTCCCCCACCCACCCACTCCCCCACCCACCCACTCCCCCACTCCCCCACCCACCCACTCCCCCATTCCCCCACTCCCCCACCCACCCACTCCCCCACTCCCCCACTCCCCACCCACCCACTCCCCCACCCACTCACCCACTCACCCACCCACCCACTCACACACCCACCCACTCACCCACCCACCCACCCACTCACCCACCCACTCCCCCACCCACCCACTCCCCCACCCACCCACTCCCCCACTCCCCCACCCACCCACTCCCCCACTCCCCCACCCACCCACTCCCCCACTCCCCCACCCCCCCCCCACTCCCCCACCCACCCACCCACTCCCCCACTCCCCCACCCACCCACTCCCCCACTCCCCCACTCCCCCACCCACCCACTCCCCCACCCACTCCCCCACTCACTCACCCACTCACTCACCCACCCACTCACTCACCCACTCCTCCACCCACCCACCCACTCCCCCACCCACCCACTCCCCCACCCACCCACTCCCCCACTACCCACCCACCCACTCCCCCACACCCCCACCCACCCACTCCCCCCACTCCCCCACCCCCCCCCACTCCCCCACCCACCCACCCACTCCCCCACTCCCCCACCCACCCACTCCCCCACTCCCCCACTCCCCCACCCACCCACTCCCCCACTCCCCCACTCCCCCACCCACCCACCCACTCCCCCACCCACCCACTCCCCCACTCCCCCCACCCACCCACTCCCCCACTCCCCCACCCACTCCCCCACTCCCCCACCCACCCCACTCCCCCACCCACCCACCCACTCCCCCACCCACCCACCCACTCCCCCACTCCCCCACCCACCCACTCCCCCACTCCCCCACCCACCCACTCCCCCACTCACCCACTCCCCCACTCCCCCCTCCCCCACCCACTCCCCCACTCCCCCACCCCCCC